>NC_138771.1:487057166-487127166 GCF_965119305.1 Pelophylax lessonae | reverse complement strand
CCATTCAGTATTAGGATGAAATTCTTGGACACCTTGTTAGACCTTACGCTGGTGCATTGGGTCCTAGGCTCCTCCTGGTGCACAACAATGCCAGGCCTTATGTGGCGAGAGTATTCAGCCAGTTCATGGAGGATGAAGGAATTGATACCATTGAATGGCCCCCACGCTCGCCTGACTTACATCCAATAGAACACCTGTGGGACATTATGTGTCAGTCTATCCGATGCCGCCAGGTTGCACCTCAGTCTGTTCAGGAGCTGATGCCCTTGTCCAGATCTGGAAGGAAATACCCCAGGAGGAAACCACCGTCGTCTCATTTGGAGCATGCCCTGATGTTGTCAGGCATACATACAAGCACGTGGGGGTATACAAACTACTGAGTACCATTTTGAGTTGCTCCAGTGAAATATCAGCAAAATGGAGTAGCCTGCTACATCATTTTTTCACTTTGATTGGGTGTCTGATTTCAGCCTTCTGTAGGTTGATAATTTTCATTTCCATCAAACAATGTGGCATCCTTTCCTTCCTAACATATTACCAAGTCCATATCAGTATAGATATCCAGCATGATATTTTTCCCCATTGAGATCTGATGTGTTTTCAAAGTGTTCCTTTAATTTTTTTTTGAGCAGTGTATATAGAAAAAAACTAAATTAATTAAAACAAAATGCTGTTACAAGTTAAAACACTAAATGGTGATTCACTCCACCATCCCACTAAACAAATACAACAGTGAAGTGCAGCTCAACACACTAATGCATTCAATAATAATTTCCCAAAGTGCATGTGCAAACTAAGTAAGTCCATAAACATCACCTACTGAAGAAGCCCAATCAAAGGGTGCAACGCGTATAAAAGGGGGAAACAAGCCTGTGGTGTCACGCCACTCGCCGGCCGAGGTGGTGAGTTGGTGAAGGACGAGTATTATATTTAATGCTGTGTTCCTTTTTGAACTCTTTAAGTGTTACCATTCTTGGGGGCTAATAAGAAGTACACTATGTTTGCTCTTTTGTTTGCATGTGACTGCATGAGAGCAGGAGCCAGAGAGGAGGAGTAAGAAAGCAGCCTCTCTGTTGTTCGGAGGGACTGAGGAGCTGGTTTTGGATGACATACAGTGGCAATTTCTAAAGATATGTTACTTACCTATGGTTGGGAGGTGAGCATGTAATTCACCTGTTGATGAGAGAGCATTGAAGTCCTTTGCTTTAGAAGAAACTATGGTGCTGAAGAATATCTAGAGGAGTTTTGATTTCACCTATTACCATATATATTTATGGACTTCATTATATGTTTATTGACTTAATTAGTTGGCACATGCACTTTAGGAAATTAGAATTGAATGCATTTGCGCTGCTCTTTATTGTTGTATTTACGTAAATGGCCTATAGCAAGGGCATTATTCAAATTTAGTCAAAGCTGCAGTTTGTTGTTATCCACAGACACCCCTTATCTGCATAAGCATTTTTTTTTTTTTTCGGTAAAGGTGAACTAACCCTTTTAAGGTTCTATTTATAAAGTGGTATGACTCTTACTGGGGCTATACCATTTCACATTTGTAAAGCTAAGCAGCCTGCTTTTTACAAATGTGCTTAGAATTTTTTTGCTTGCTTGGTTCAGAGTCCCAAAATTAGACTCTGAAGCAAGCAAAGCCTAATGCACTTCAAAATATGTTTAAAAAAATAGTGTAAACGTACAGTTCAGATCACAGGCACAGTATTCAAAGAAAAATGCGTTGTCCCTCTAAGAGGTTAAATAAACATGTAAATAATCACAATTTATAGGCATATCCCATTAATGAAAAAATGTGCAAACCTAGTGTAGATAACACAGAAAAAAATGCATATAAAAATATTTAAAAAATGTACACTTAAGTCCTTTATAGAGTACAATATTAGTCCATAATGGATAAAATGGTGAAACAAGGTGCTCGATGTGCAGTCACTATCCAAAAGTGCAGAGTGCTCAAAGATGCTCCTTTTAAAGACAAATTGGCCACTTACCCCACAAGGTGGATCCTGATTCCAGGGATCACTTAAGCCTATATTCCATCCAACACTGCGTATCACCAATATCAGTGGGTATCCACAATAACAAACTTTGTGTTGATCCAATGCCTAAGAATGGCTTTCGATCTCCTCTCAAGTACTCATTAATGATAACCATACACAGCAAGCAGGGAGAATCTCATGGTGTAATACAGCAAACTTTTATTAAAAAACAATCTTGTTCACCTAAAAGTAAATGCAGGCGCGCTTCAAATAAGCCTTATGGCTATGGCCCCGGTATCTCAAACTCCAGCAGCACTTGGCAACGTCACACACACTCCTGCCGGCGCGTTTCTCCAAAAATGGTATCGTCTGGGACTGGAGGACTCGGGCTATATGGCCACTTCCATCTAGAGCCCTTATATAGTACTCAGGCGCCTTCTCTTGTCCTGTTTCGCCACAAGGATTCACTGTTGGGCAAGCTACACCAGGATTGCTGTGTTCACCTTCTGGAAATGCTTACTCTATATTCTGAACCCTACTCCATGACTACCCCATAGGGGAATACCCTGACACATAACCAAGCAAAAGGGAGCTACTGCAAGGGTACATTCACTCTGCCAATGGCCCACACAACACTCAATCTCAGAGTAATGGTGCGCCCCTTGCACTGGAGCTGGAGTAGACTCAAACACTGGACTCTGCATCTGAGTCTAGCTCCTTTGCTGTAAGGCAACAAGCAGCCTACATTACGAAAGCAGACTTTTCTGCATCCATGTCACAATTCCTTGGACAAAAATGGCTTTAAAACAGCCATCTTTTCCAAAGGGCGCAAAAACACCAAGCCTCTTCTCCTAGTCACAGTTCTTTACCTAAGTTGGATCCCGATATGCCTGTCCTAGGTGAGGTAGACACAGCAGGGAATTAAGAGGGCACTTAGGCAGTCTTGGAGGAAGCCGCCCAGATTGCTGCATTATTGATGCAACATGCTTGCTAATTGATAAAAGCTTACTGCTGCCATCTGCAAAAGCCTTGGCATTGGGCAGCTTGATTCTTCTCCATCTTGCCATGCCCCCTTGAGCACAAAGGAATTTGTAAAACCCTCAAAGATATTCCCTGTTCATAAACAGATAGAATGTGTGATCTATGATCATTAAATTACTCCAGAAAGGATTTTGACCCACAATCTTTGCCATACTCTGTCTTCTATGGAAAAAAAGAGTTTACAAAATAGTTGTCTATTCCTGTAGTTCATCCTGCCATCTCAGCCCTAAACAAACTTCTCTCTGTGCCTATTGAGGATGTTCCTTCTTTTAGAGATTCTCTAGATAGAAAGTTTGAGACGTACTTAATGGCTTTCTTTACTCATGCAGATCCAGCCCTTTAACCAGCTTTTGCTGCACTTATGTCAGAATGCAGCTCACTGAACTATGGAAATGACAACCACCTTGACCGTTTTCCAGGATCGTGGTTTAACAGAACAATTGCAGTAATTACCTTCTGCTCTGTTTTTTTTTGTGTGGATGCCCTAGAACATGTCATAAGACAAATTTCTAGAATGGCCCTAATCTCCATTTACATCTACCTAATCACTCTACCCAGGCTTCCACTTCCAAATCTAGGTTCAACCCTTCCTTTCAGTGCAAGACTTGAGCCATAAGACTCAGCAAGCCTTACCCGAAGACCTCTTCTCAAGGGGTGGGAAGCACCTTTTGTCTCTCTCTGGGCCCCTGACATCCCAGACCTGTGTGTTAAACTGGTAGTTTCAAGGTGATACAAAATAGAGTTAAAAACTTTACCCCCTCTGCACTTTCTTCTTGCAAATAGTCCTGAACCATCTCTTGTTTCAGGGAGTAGTTGTGCCAGTACCCCCACAAGACAGACTCAAAGGATTTTATGCAAACCTGTTCATGGTGCCAAAGCCCAATGAGAGTATTCATCCTATCATGGACCTAAAAATCCTCAACAAATACCTTTTCATTTCCAAAATTTTGCTGGAAATCCACAAAGTTGGTAATTTATATGGCATCTGTAGACGACATCCAAGATGTCTATCTACATTTTATTTATCCAGCTCATCATCGCTTTATGCACTTTGCAGTGGCAGACCATTATTTCCAGTTTGTTGCAGTGCCTAACTTCTGCTCCCAGAGTATTCACTAAGGTCCTCGTACCTTTTCTTGTCCTTAGAACTTGGGGGCATCAAGGTCACAGATTATCCAGATAACGCTATCCCAAAGGACCCATCTCCCTTCCAGCTATTGGCTAACACCCACTGGAAAATTCAGATTCTCCAGGCTTTCAGTTAGGTGATCAGTTTTAAAAAAAAAAATCTGTTCTCCATTCTTTTCTTTTTTTGGGATGTGTCCAAGACTAGAGCCAAGTGTGCCAGGAAAAGAGAAGACTGAAGAGCAGTCTTTTTTTTTAAATTGATCACCTAACAGAATGCTCTCTGAGTCTGGTGATTCTACATTGCTTAACCGCTTCCCACCTGCCCGCAATGCACTGTGGACAAGCGGATTCTGTATGCAAAGCAACATACCCATACGTTGCTGCCTACTTCCGGGTATAGGGCGCACCCATGTCAGCAAGTCCCAGCCAATGATTCATGGCTGGGACCTGCTGATCGGCTGTGTGCTTTAATAGCCGAGAGCTCTGTGTGGGCAAACAATACAGAGCTCTGTTTAGAGGGAGCAAAGCAGGGATGAGAAACTGAGAAATCTTAAAAAAAAAAAAAAGCAGCACACATTACACATAGTTAGGCACACTTTAACCCTTTGGCTGCCCTAGATGTTAACCCCTTCCCAGTCAGTGTCAGTACAGTGACAGTGTGTAGTATTATCACTGATCACTGTTTCAATATCAATGGTGATGTCAGTGACAGTTAGTTCCCCCAGCCTCTGATAGTTTTAGAATGGGTGCTGCACTTTCGCTGTCACCTTATAAGTAGCTGATCTCCCCCATTAATAGTATTACTAATAACTTTAACCCTTTGGCTGCCCTAGATGTTAACCCCTTCCCAGTCAGTGTCAGTACAGTGACAGTGTGTAGTATTATCACTGATCACTGTATCAATATCAATGGTGATGTCAGTGACAGTTAGTTCCCCCAGCCTCTGATAGTTTTAGAATGGGTGCTGCACTTTCGCTGTCACCTTATAAGTAGCTGATCTCCCCCATTAGTAGTATTAAAAAAAAAAAAAAAAATTCCAGTGTTCATGCAAACCAATCAGAATACACTTATTATTATTATTATTTTTTTAAAAATGTAGCAGAATACATTTTGGCCAAAATTTATGAAGAAACTTTTGTTTACATTTTTTTTATATATGTTTTTTTAGCAGAAAGTAACATTTTTTTTTTTTTTTTTCAAAATTTTTGGTCTTTTTTTCATATATCGCAAAAAAATATAAAATCCAGTAGTGATCAAATACCACCAAAACTAAAGCTCTATTTGTGTAAAAACAAATTTTATATAAATTTTGTTTGGGTACAGCGTTGCATGACCGCGCAATTGCCAGCTAATGTAGTGCAGTGCTGAATAGCAAAAAATGGCCTAGTCATGAAGGGGGTAAAATCTTCCAAAGCTGAAGTGGTTGAAGCAAGAAAAGCCACTTTTTGTAAGATCTGCCATCATTACCTAGAAAATCTTTTTGCCTGGTGTGAACACAGGCACTTTGTGACTGACTGGCAAAATGCATACACAGTGTGGTGTCTATTAAATAGTGGTTTCTGCTTTCTGTTATAAATATGGGCCTAAACATAAATCCTTAATTTTCAGAAGGTTTTCCAAAACATAAACAGAATGTGGTGCCAGGCAACATTTCATAAAACTAAGTGGCACACACAGTTGGTGTTAGGTTGTTCCTGTCGGTGCTCACAGTGTATGGTAGTTGCAGGGAAATCTGTTTATCTTAAACATTTCTTGCCATGTTAACCATAATCCAGGTTGCACAGAGTGGGAAGTCTTACATGACCATGTAACTAGGCAAAATTTAGGGGGAGAAACAAAACACAAAAAAAGCACAATCTACGGTACAATTTTCACACTCTCCCAAACCTGATGATCAATTCTTCCAGCTCACAATTGTTTTCAAATTTCTGCGTGCTTCTCATGCCCCTCCTGGTCTCCTCTCTTTTGCAGCTTTATTTTTCTTAATTTTGCTAAGCTCATTTTGTGATTCTTTTTGCAGGAATGTCACTGTTACGAGTTGCCATCCTTTCCTTCTGCTCTTGCATGTCCTGCATGACTGTCATTCATCTAAACATGTTTCTTTTATCTCCATCTGTGCCTGGCTCCACAAGGCTGAGATTCATCCTGTATGCCACCACCCGGCTCATACCAACCAATGAGACCACTTCCTGCCATCCTCCAGACTGTCTCGCCCTGTCAGTTTACTCGTCAACCACTGCCTACAACTTACCAGTCTCTTTGCCTTCTCTTCCAGTTACATCGCTGGACAAGGCCAGTCCTCTGGCCGACGGTCAGCTGAGACACAAGCCTGGTACTGGTTTTGGAGGCCCAACAGTGACTGTTGTCAAGATGACCCCTCTATCCTTTATACCGGGAGCCAAAATAACCAAATATCTAGGAATTATCAACATGTTTTTTATAAGAGAGACCACATCTTTGCGGGAGGTGAGACAAAACTGAGGTTGAAAGCAAATTATTTCCAATGATTGTGATTTCTAATTATATGGTAATCAACAACCTCTCCTTTGAAAGTCTTTAAAAGTTTATTTAGAAGAGAAGAGTAAGGCTGGCCATACACTATACAATTTTCTTGTTCAACATTCCTTTAGATTTACCAAAACCATGTAATATAGGGTCAAACCTAAACACTTTCAATCTGTATGCAATCAGGCAGGCCCTTGCACTACATAGTTAAAGGTAAATCTAAAGGAAATTGAATAAGAAAATTGTATAGTGTATGGCCAGCCTTACAGAGGAAATGTATTAGAAAGTAAAGAGATGAATGCAGGCAGAAATCCTTAGAGATGGCAGGTGTACCAAGAATTTATAAAAACGGGGCCAATGCGCTACCAATGTAGTAGATGTGATAAAAGTGTTTAAAATATAAATGAATGAATTAAATAATCTAATAGATGAAATAAGAATAGAAAAAAGCTGCCAATTTTTAAGTGTCACTCACCACTATATATATCTAAAGCAAATAAGGAGCAAATTGGCGCCAATTTACAGTGAATGACTTCACAAAAAAGAGAAGTGTAAAAAGACGAGGAAAAGGTGTATCAATAAGCCATAAATCGCATACTGCACACACCGAAGTGTGGTGCGCATCCCAAGAATTACTAGATGTGACTGACAATAATAATAATAAAATAAAAGCTTTTTAAAACATCATGATTCGCATACTAGACAATAATAAACAAAAAGTGCAAATATTGCAAAAGATAAAGGGTAAATTCGTTGTAAAAATGTGCAAACAATAAGTGCTGAAAAGGAGTATATCAATAAGTAGCATCAATAAATTAAATAAATCAGTTCATGCGTACAATAGTGCAAAAAGGCAATAAAATGCTTGAAAAATCAATAATGAATAATTGCACATAAATAATCAATCAAAAAATGTCCATGTGCAAAAAAGGTGCAAAAGAATTGCTTCAAGAAGTAAAACGTGACGCTTGTGACTCTTCACAAATAAAAGTGACTCTTGTAATACTTCAATGTTGCCAGTAGAGACAGCGTGTCACCAAAGTGAGCTAATCCACAAATATGTGCAATATTACATCCATATATACTCATATGAGCGTTTTGTGATAAATATCACCAGGCTATGACACAGTCTTCCTCCACAGATGCAGGCTCTAATGGGGCCACTAGAGAATCCCTCGCTCCTTCAGGGACAACAATAAAGAAGAAGATTTCATGGTGTAGTACAAAAATACATTTATTAAATAAAAAATAGTAAACACCTTGAGATCTTCTTTATTGTTGTCCCTGATATGAGCGGGAATTTTTTTTTAATTGTCTAGTATGCAAAACATGATGTTTTAAAAAGCTTTTATTTTATTATTATTGTCAGTCACATCTAGTAATCTTGTAAATTTTTCTTGGGATTCGCACCACACTTCGGTGTGTGCAGTATGCGATTTATGGCTTATTGATACACCTTTTCCCTTATCTTTTTACACTTCTCTTTTTTGTGAATAGTCATTCACTGGAAATAAGCACCGATTTGCTACTTATTTGCTGTACCATGAACTTGACCTCTTGGTCAAATGAGAGGGTTTTAGCCTCCAGTCCAGGACATTTGCCATGTAGGACATCCTAAATATAAACATTTCATATATTAAATCATTCACTTAAGAATTTGCAAAAGCAGAACATTTATTACAAGAGACATTAATGTTTGGTAGCTTGGACCACCTCATCAGACCTCCAGACTCCCAAATACAGGCGGTCCCTGGGTTACAAAGAAGATGGGGTCTGTAGGTTTGTTCTTAAGTCGGATTTGTTTGTAGGTCGGAACAGGTAATTTTTTTTAGGTGTAGCCCCAGCCAAAAAAGTAATTTTTAATTTTTTTTTGGATAGCACAGGAAAGGGGTAACACCCTTGTATCATTTGTTTTGCTGTCTGTACCCCTGTTCAGAAGATGTCACCTCACTTTCTGTCCCTATGACAATTAAATTTTGGATTGTTGAGGAAGCAAGGATTGGTGATAAAGCTTTAGTGGAGACACCTTTTTCCCGTGAAAACTCTTATATGGGTGAATTTCCTTTCCTAGGGGTAGATTTGTTCTCACTTCCTGTTGTCTCCCTCCTTTCGTAAGTAGGAGTCATTTGTAAGTCGGATGTTTGTAGCCCGGGGACCACCTGTACCTCATTGTAGAGCAGGGAGACCAAATGTCCACAGAACGACAAGGATCCCGAGAACAACAATTTGTTACAAAAATAGTTTTCTGCAAATTCATTCTAGCAAATGTTTCTGTTATAATGTACAGAAATTCATGGTAGCATATGAGCACTTAATAATGTAATTTACTCATTAGTAAAGAATATAATAAATATGTTTCTGTATTACGAAAGGACAGAAGCGTTTAACATTGCCCTGAAGAAACCTTTATGTGGCACAGTTTTTGTCCAATCTCAAATCAAGGGATCTAGGTGGCTGTAGCCAGCATTACGGGACAACAAGAACTTTATTCACAGAGGCCTGTGTAACTTTGTTTTTCCACTTTGGCTCTCATACCTGTTTACCCCATATGGATTAGATCATTGCCTTCTCCTGGGCAGAACAAAAAACACCTGGCTACGCCCATGGGCTGTCTAGTCAGGAGTAAGGACCTAGGCTCCCAGTTGGGATCTCTGGTCCTAGCAATTTTTTTCGCCTTCCTTTTTTGTTTTTTCTCTCGGGAGATCTACAATAAACTGCCGGGCTGGGCAACGGGCTTGATAATCTAGATCTAGTGGTCCCCCAGCCCAGCCAGCGAGCACATGCAGACCGCAGCTACGCGCTAGGTCGGCTGCGACATAGCCTCACGGACAGAGGCTGGCCCACAAATTAAACTTCTCGCAGGGTCGCATACAGCTGGGCTTGGTTCTGTGTCACAGCGGTCCCTTGCCCGATAGCCCCCCCCCCCCCTTTCGGTGGCAGGGATTCTGTCTGGATCATTACCCACACCATGGAAGGGTAAGTTCAGTCCCCCCTCTCCTCTTTTTGCAGTTTTTTTGGAGTGCACACGGGTAACTTCCAGGGATGGTCGGACCTGCCTGCAGGTTCCCTCCTCCCATCCTTAAAAATCCCTCAGTGAGCTGGGCTTCCCCCACTCCCTTTCCCTCCTGTCTGGACCTAGAGTCTGGTGGGGGGTCCCAGGGCAGAGGATGCAGCAGAAACCGCTGCTATCCCCACTCTGTAAGGGTCCTGGGATAGTATGTCCTGCCCTGGTAGTCTGGAGGGGTCCCAGTGTAGGAGACCCCTAGATCCATGCCCCACTGTTTGCAGTGTGGGTGTAATGGGTCCCAGTGCAGAGTGTGCAGCGGAGTCTCCCCCTTGTGTCCTACCTTCAGGGGGGGTCCCCTTTGCAGAGGGCACAGGGAAGATCCTGGCAGCATGCTGTAGCTGATGGCAGCCTTTTTCCCTTAGTCTGGCTGGTCTCCGGTTGGAAGTCATGATTGTGTAGCCCGATGATGTCACGGGGGGCATTTTCCCTTAGTCTGGCTGGTCTACGTTTGGCGGCCATGTTTGTGTAGCCCGATGATGTCACGGGGCCATTTTCTCTTAGTCTGGCTGGTCCCAGTTTGGCGGCCATGTTTGTGTAGCCCGATGATGTCACTGGGCCATTTTCTCTTAGTCTGGCTGGTCCCTGTTTGGCAGCCATGTTTGTGCAGCCTGATGTCACGGGGGCCATTTTTCCTTAGTCCAGGAGACGCTAGAGACGACCAAAGCCTCGTGGGGATGCCAAAGCTCCTCCTCTTCCTCTTCTCTTGCCTAGCACATATGAACAGGGATGGCGTCCATGTTGATGCTTATCCTGAATTCTCTGTGCTGCTCCGATCAGTAGAGTCCTTGGAGGGTTCCTGTTATCTCTCTCTGCTGAGAGGTACCCTGAGCCTTGGGGGGATCTTTTAGTGGTGCCAAAAGATTGTTTTTGTACTGCAAAGCATTCATCTTTCCTTATGGAGCCTCAGGGTCACATCTCCCCCACTGACCCCTTCATGGAGGTAGCAGGTCCCTCGGAACCCCAGCTTCCCATGTTTGCACTGACGGTGGTCCTGCACCTCTTAGTGTCCTGGGTTGGAGTGGCATGTGGGCAATGGAGGAAGCTTCCCCCGCCTTTCCCTGCTCAGTCTGTCTCATCTGATTCTGAGCCTGATGCCGCTGTGGACGCGGCCTGTCCAGGGGGCTTAATATCACACCCCCAGATCCATCCGATAGTGTGGATGATTCCTCCGTTGTCGCAGCAGCAAATGAAAACGTAGAGGCACTTATCACTGCAGTGCGTGAGATTTTAAAAATGGAGAATGCAACTGATGGAGCCATGGATGTGGCTGTGTCGTTTGATATGCAGAAGTCACCTCGCACTCCAAAGGTGTTTCCTTATGTGCCTTATTTTGACAGGTTTTCCTGTAAGGATTGGGAACAACCAAAATTATCCTTTGTGGTCCCCAAACGTTTTGCTCCTTTTGAAGAGTCCCTTTTAAAAAAAGTTGACTTGTACACCAGTGGCGGACCCTCCTGTTTCCAGGTTGAACAAAGCTACCATGATTCCAGTAGAGGAATCTCCATCCTTTAAGGACCCAGCTGACAGGAAAGTGGAGGCTGTGGCACACAGCATGTTTACTATGGCTGGTTTGACATTGCAGCCAGTCTTTGCCTCAGCCCTGGTGTCTCAGACCCTAACTGAATGGGCCAAGCTTTTGCGCCAGGGCCTGGGGGTGAGCAGGTCCCCGCTCCTTATATTGATTTAGTAGACCAGTTGGTCCATGGGCTGCAGTTTATTTGTGATGCAGCTTTGCATACAGCTCCTGTGCTGTCCAAACTTTGTGCCGGCTGTGGTAAATAGGCGCGTTTCGTGGCTTAAGAATTGGTCCACAGACCAAGCCTCTAAGAAAGCTCTCATTGATTTGCCCTTTCAAGGCATTCGCCTGTTTGGGGCTACCCTGGATGACATCATTAAGGGTATCATGGGGGGGATGAGTACCTTCCTGCCATAGTCTAGGGAAAGGGAAGCAACCTCGTCACAGATGGGGGCCCTCCTTCTCAGCACATAGAAAATTATTTTTTGCTTCTGGGACGTAGAATAAGGGAAATGGATCTTTCAAATCTTCCCCAGGAGGTTCCAAGCATCTTTGGTCTGGTAAGCCTAGAGCTAGCTTCTCTGGACTCCCAGACAAGACCCCTTCAGCACGAAGGTCTGCCCGCACCCATTATTGGCATGGGGGGACATTTTCCCTGGTTTCCGGGCTCGTGGACCTCCTTCATGAGCGTCAAGGGGATCCACTAAATTAATCTTTTGGATTCAGTTGATGTCCAAACTACCTAAGGTCCCCCCTATCTCTGTCCATTGAATTAATTTACATAGGTCTGATTCTAATTCTGACCAGGGTGGTCCTTCCTCTGGACAAACTTCAGGAACCACAGGCTGTGATTCACCGGCTGCTGTCACAAAGATAGTTCTCTCTCCAATTTTGCATACAGGTTTTGAGTCTGGTGGTATCCACCTTCAAGACAGTTCTGTTTGCACAGTCCTACATGCAGCTCCTTTAGTAGGTTTGGCTCCACAGGAGGATACCGAGGTTCGTGGCGAGATCACGGGTTCCTCTGGCAGACGTTCAGGGGCCACAGTAAGTCCAGTATCATTCTCGGCTCAGGCTTCTTCCGCAATTCCTGCGAGGAATCAAGGACAGGTATTTCCAATTAGTCTGGTGCCCATAAACATCCCTTGGGGACTTACTCTCAGAGAAGACCAAATGTCCCAAGGGCTGATCTACCATCCTGCTTTACAGTCACTAGTTTTAATGGCTTGGCTAATAAAAGCCAGGTACTTAGGGATAGAGGTCTGTCTGGATCAGTGATCCCTACTATGGTGAAGGCGAGGAAGTCATCCAGCAAGATATACCATCGTACATGGAAAGCGTACATTTCTTTGTGTGAGTCGATTGGCGCTCATCCTCGATTTTTTTCTGTGGCTCGGATCTTAACCGTTCTTCAACAGGACGTTGATCAGAAAATGGCCTTGAGTACCATCAAGGGCCAGGTATCTACCCTGGCAATCTTCTTTCAGTGACCCCTAGCCATGCACTCTTTAGTTCGTACTTTCATTCAGGGGGTTCGACATGCTGCTCCACCTGTACGGTCTCTTTTGCTGCCATGGGATTTAACTTTAGTACTTTCAGTTCTCCAGAAACCTCCATTCTAGAATATTTGTGTGATTCCCTTGCCTACGTTATCCCAGAAGGTGACCTTCTTGGTGTCTATTACCTTGGGCCGCCGCGTATCAGAATTGGCGGCATTATTCTGTCACAGTCCCTATTTAGTGGTTCATAGGGATAAAGTGTTTTTTCATCCCTGTCCATCATTCCTGCCCAAACTTGTCTCTGACTTCTATTTGAATGAGGATGTTAGGTTGCCGTCCTTGTGTCCCAAGCCGGCTCATCCCAAGGAATTTGCTTTGCATACCTTGGATGTGGCTCATGCGATTCGGGTGTATCTGGCAGCTACCTAGTCCTTTCGGAGGTCAGACTCTCTTTTTGTGTTACGGACGGACCAAGAAAAGGGCTGGCTGCTTCTTCGGCTACCATCTCCAGATAGATCAGACAGTGGTGACTCAGGCCTATTCCATTAAAGGTCAGGTTCTACATTTCCCTGTCACGGCACATTCTACTCAGGCGCTGAGTGCTTCTTGGGCCTTCAGTCATCGGGCATCAATATCGCAAGTTTACAAGGCGACCACTAGGTCGTCGGTGCATACCTTCACAAAATTCTATAAGGTAGCTACTTTGGAATCTGTGGATGCTTCTTTTGGGCGCAAAGTTTTGCAGGCTGCTGTTTAAGAAAGGCTGTTCCCTCTTGAGGGGTGTTTTTCTTTAAACTTTTATTTTTCAGACAGGTTTCCTGTGACCCGGTTAAGGCTCTTGTGTCATGGTTAAGGGCTCTTATGTTTAGCCTTGGGTTATTTTCCCCACCCCTAATTTTTCTTTTGGCACTGTTTTTGGACATCCCACTAGTTATTATTTATGGAGAGCTGTGTCAGTCGAACAAAAGAAAAAATGGGATTTTTGTACTTACTGTGAAATCCATTTCTCTGAGTTTGACGGACACAGCACCCACTCCTCTATGAAATTCTGATACTTTGAATACTGCTTACTACTAAACTCATTACCTAGAACAGGGAGGGGGGGTTATATACCAAGCTGAGAATGGCCCATGGGCGTAGCCAGGTGTTTTTTTGTTCTGCCTAGTCCCACTCCTGGAGGAGGCAATATAACCCAGTAGTTATTATTAATGGAGTGCTGTCTGTCGATTTTGCGGTAAGTACAAAATCAAATTTTTTTCAAGTTTGATTAGTAATGTTTTTAACACCATTACTGTGGGGAAATCATAGATTTTATTCTACTGCTTGTTCTATTTACTGCAATATTAAAATTACATTTTTCGTACAAAGCATGTTAAAGTTATTTACAAAATAATTTTTTTTTTTGCATATATTTTATTTTTCTCATCATTTCTTACAGATTTAAAATAAAACTGATATATCCTAAACCACATATTTTTAACTGTAAATCCTTAAAGATACCAATGTATATATGTACTTTATACATTTTTTTTAAACCAATAATTTAAATTAGAAACATGGAACAGGAAATGAAACTGTTAAATAGTGCTTATACAGGTTGAAATTAATGGGTTAAGTAGTAAAATAAGAGCATGACCTGGTTAATTAGGAGTTAACTCCCTGTGCACACAAACATTTTTCTGTCAGCTGCAGCTCTCTCTTGCAGATCTGTCTGACAGGGAATGCAGGAGATAAAACAGCTACTGTGTTAGGGTCCTTTCACATGGGCGCAACCGCAGACGAAGTCCATTCTGATCCGCCGATCCCCGCTGAGCAGGCGGATGACAGCTTAGTTCCCGCTCTGTGTGCGTCAGATCCCCGCTGTTCTCTATGGGGAGATTGGATGAGAACGGACCGCCTGTCTGTCATTCATCCGATCCGACAGAAGGAAAATAGGGTTTCCATCCGTCCGGATTTCATGGATCGGAGAGCAGCGGGTGTCAACGGACATGTCACCGCTGACATCCGCTGCCCCATAGTGATTCATGGAGCATCCGATCAGGTCCGCTGGAAAAACTGACAGGCGGATCGGATCGCCCGTGTGAAAGTATCCTTACTTTTGTTTTGGTTTAAAATGTTACACTGAATGTTCACTGTGATTTTCTGTCAGAGTGATCATTCAATTAGGAAGGCTTCTGACTAGCTCCCAATCATAGGATCATCTTTCTACAGACACCAGGTCTCGAGGGGGTTTTATGGACCAAAGGAAGGTAACTGGTTGAGCAGCTGCAGCCACCAGATAGCATTCTGGCAACCTATGTAAGTCTATGGGCATGCAGTGGCTGTACAGATGAAGACACTCACCCTATTTTAACAGGTGTGCTAGTGTGGGTAAGCAGCCCTGAACACAGTGATTTCAGGGCCACTCACCGACACACGCACACCTGTCAAATTAGGACATGCAACTGTGTCTTTGCAACCACTACATCCTTGTAGACTTAAATGAAATGTCCTCATGCAGCACTTGATGGCTCCAGCTACATAAACAAATGGGGCCTATTCATGGTGTACTGGCCTCAGCTCCCATGTAAATGAGGCCTAAATCAATAACATTTTTTAGAACGTTGGTATCTTCATGTGTACTTATAAAAAGGTGAGTTTAGGAAGTGCTGTTTAGCATAGCAGCCCTTTTGCAGGTTTACTGTGTTGACATTGATTGTCTGTTTTATGTATTCCAGGAAGGCGGAGTTAGCGGATTCCTCCATGCTTTCATCTGTGAAGTATTTGCAATGGTACGTGCACATGTTGCAGCTCTAGGAGGTAACGCTGTTGTGTCGTACATTATGAAGCAATGCGTGTTCATGGAGAACCCAAATAAGAACCAGGTAATAAGCCTATCGTATTGTGATGGTTGAGCGTTTTTTAATATGTAAAGGGAGAGGGTTTTTTTTTTTAACTTAATGCATCCTATGCATTAAGATAAAAAAAACCTGTGTGCAGCAGCCCCCCCCCCCCCTAATATTTATCTGAGCCCATCTTTATCCGGCGATGTTCCAGGAGGGTCTCCACTGCCCTGGACTCCCCTCCTTATTGACTGAGACAGCAGTGTGGTGCAATTGGCTCCTGCTGTTGTGAATCAAAACCAGTCAGCCAATCAGGAGAGAGAGGGGATGGGGCTGGATCATGGCTACGTGTCTGAATGGACACAAGCTGTTTGCTGTGGGGGCAGTCAACAGGAGGGAGTGGCCAGGAGCACAGAAGAGGGACCTAGAAGAGGAGGATCTGGGCCACTATGTGCAAAACCGACTGCACAGAGCAGGCAAGTATAACATGTTTAATTATTATTTTTTTTTTAATCAAGACTTTGCAATCACTTTAAGCATGTCTCATAAAAACAATGTTATTCATCAAGGCTTTTCAGATCACTGGATTGTTATGCTGTGGTTTGAAAAAGAGACATGTATGCTTTTCTGTGCATTTAGTGCTGCATTCGCAGAAATACTAAGTGTACCAGGGAAATACTCCATGCGCAAATAAAGTATGGCCGTGTGCAACCATTTACTTGTATGGGTGCCTGTACATGGCACGGGAAAGCACCAGCAATTTTACGCTAGATGTCTGTGTGCATTAGGCCTTTTTAGGATAAAGGAAGGCATCATTGGAAGCCCTTTGGATATGCTTATTTATTCCTGTAGAGGAAGGAAAGAGTGGGTAGGTATTGTACAGTTTATTAGGATGAATTAAGGCCTACTCGGAAGCCCTTAGATGTGTTTGCTTATCCCTGCAGAGACAGTGGTTGTCTATAGGTGTGTCATGGATGCTTTCTATGAAAGGGCATTTCTCTTTCGTTCATTGACGGACACAGCTCCTGGTCTTCTTGACCATCGGGTTATACTGCCGCCTACAGGATTAGAACACTAGCCAGAAAAAGAACTTGACTACGCCTATGGGTGGTCCCAATGGATATACTTCCCCCCCTCTCTGCTATAGGTACTCCGTTTTTTTCTGCCTAGTCAGGAGTAAGGACATAGTTCCTTGCTGAGATCTCTGGTCCCGGCATCTTTTTCTTTTTTGGATAGATTTTTTCTCCTGATTATTTTTGTGAGATCTATCATCAACTGCCGGACTGGGCGTCGGGCTGGATAATCTAGATCCAGTGGTCACCCCAGTCTGGCCAGCAAGCGCACGCAGACCCCAGCTCCACACATAGCTCCACTGGACGAGGGCTGGCCTGCAAATCCAACGCCTCGCGAGGTCGCAGCTTGTGTCGCAGTGTTCCTCCTGGCCAACAGCCCCCCATTTTCGATGGCGAGGAGGTTCTGTCTGAAGCGGTGCCCGCCTGGTTTCTGGTAATGGGGAGTAGCTATCCCTTCTCTTCCCCTGAGGGGTTTTGGGGTGGATGCGGGTCCCTCCCTTGGACTGTCAGAGCCCCGGTTTCCCCTCCTTCCCGTTAGGCCCCCCCTGAGTCTGATGGTCCTGTGGGGTCATCTATCCCCCTCCCATCTGCCCCCCCCCCATTCCCCCTCCCCCCCATTCCCACTCAACCTATAGCTGGGGAAGGGTGCTGTACTGGCGATAGGGGGGGGTTTCGCCGCCGGCAACCCTGGTGATCAGCTGTGGTGGGGGGCTCCTGCCACAGCCCCCCCTTCTTGCTCTGTGTCTTGTCTGGGCCCAGGGATCCTTCCTGGGTCCCCGAGATCCTTGTTTAGCCCCTTTTTTGTTATAGCCTATAATCTGTATGGCTGGCGGCCATATTTGTGTACCCCCAGTGGCCATTTTGTGTTAGTGCAGCATTGAAATCAACAGTGGCCATTACTGTGGAGCTTCTGGGTGGTGATTTCAGCTGTAGGAGCCTTTCCTTATACCCTGGTGCTTACTTCTGAACCTCTTCCTGGATGCTGCATGTGCTTTGATCCTAGTGCTGCTGGTGCCTGCCTGGTGGGATGGTGAGTCTGGTGGGGTCCTCTCCCTCTCTCTGCTGCAGGATCGGGGGGGGGGGGGTGCTCTGTGACTGGCGGCAGGGTGGTGTTACCAGCACGTGGGGGTTCCCTTAGCTGTGTTTTTTTGTACACTTTTTGGGGTACCCTTATTCCTCATGGAGTCTTTGGAGCACATTTCCCCACCTGGCCTCCTCTCAGAGCCTGCGGGGCCCTCCATGTCCCAACCATTCATTGATGCACTAACGGCGGACCTTGAGTCCTTTGTGTCCCGGTTGGAGGTGGCCTTTGGGCTGCGGGGTAGTAAAAAGGGCGCCCTGCCTCATCTGTCTCCTCAGACCCTGAATCTGATTTTGCCACTGCAGATGGGGCCCGCCTTGAGGGTTCTGCGGCCACGCGCCCTGATTTCTGTGATAGTGAGGATGATTCCTCCACTCCTGTTGCCGTGCACGAAAAGGCGCTGGTGGCACTGATTGTGTTTGTGCGTGAGACTTTAAAAATGGAAGACGCAGCTGAAGCTGTGGCGTAGGCACCGGTTCCCTTTGGCACTCACAAGCTGTATAGAGCAGGGAAGGTGTTTCCATTTCCTTCCTATTTTGACAGATTTGAAGAGTGGGAAAGTCCAAAACATCCCTTTGTGGTCCCTAAGCGATTCGCAATGAGGTACCCCTTTGAAGAAGACCTCCTTTAAGAAGTGGTCTGTCTGTTCCACCGGTGGTGGATCCCCCGGTTTCCAGGTTGAATAAGGAAACCATGATTCCGGTAGAAGAATCACTGACTTTTAGGGATCCGACTGACAGAAAAGCGGAGGCTGTGACCCGCAATATGTTCAATGTGGCTGGCTTGGCACTCAGGCCAGTCTTCACCATTGCCCTGGTGTCACAAACCCTGACTGAGTGGGCTAAGCTTTTACGCTGTGAGCTGGAAGGTGAGCAGCTCCCCGATGCCTTTGCTGAGTTGGGGGACCAGTTGGTCCAGGGGCTGCAGTTTTATCTGTCAAGCCTCTTTGGGTGCGGCTCCCCTGTTTTCTAGACTATCTGTTTTGGCAGCGGTCCTTACGCGTGTTTTGTGGCTCAAATGTTAGTCTGCGAACCAGACCTCTAATAAAGCCTTAACTGATCTTCCTTTTCAAGGAGATAGCCTGTTTGGAGCTACCCTGGATGACCTCATTGAGTCTCACGGGGGGGAATAGCACCTTTCTTCCGCAGGCTAGTAAGGGCAACCTTGTCGCAGAAGTGGCCCATCCTCAGCTCACAAGAAATTTTTTTTGTCCCTCACGGTTGACTGACAAGGATTCAAAGCCTTTCAAGGCCTCTTCGGGAGGATCCAAGCGACCTTGGTCTAGCAACTCCAAAGTGGGTTTCTCAAGGTGCACCCTCACCCGTGCCTGGGGTGGGCGGGACGTCTTTGCTGGTTTCCGGGCCCGTGGAACTCCTTAGTGCAAGACAAGTGGGTCCACAAAGTGATACGGTCTGGCTACAAGATCAAGTTTCATTGTTACCCTCTGGAAAGGTTCTTTCCTTCCAATATGCATCTGTTCCTGGACCGATTGCAAGCCCTCTTTGGGCTGGTGCAAGACCTGTTGCTTCAAGAGGTGATTGCTCTGGTTCCAATTTCAGAGGGGTTTTATTCAAACCTGTTCACGGTCCCCGAAGAAAGAAGGCAAGGTGCGTCCAATTCTGGATCTCAAGTACAGAAGTTCAGAATAGTCTATTCGTACAGTGGTGGCATCTCTGTATCAGGAGGAATGCCTTGCCTCTATTGACATCGGTGGGCAGAATGTTTCATTCTGGCCCTCTCTGCCGTACACATTCCAGGGGTGGAAAATTGGCAGGCGGATTATCACAGTTGGCAGGCATTGGACCAAGGGGAGTGGTCCCTTCATCCGGAGGTGTTTCATCAGCTGTGTCTCAGGTGAGGCAACCCCGAGGTGAATCTGTTGGCACCTCGGCTCAACAGAAAGGTGCAAAGGTTTGCGGCACAGTCACGGAATCCGCTAGCGGACGCCACAGACATGCTGGTGGCCCCCTGGGGCCAGTAACGTCAGATTTACGCCTTCCCTCCTCTCAAGCTTCTGCCAAGACTCTTGCGCAGGGTTGAGGCAGAAGGAATTGCGGTCATTCTAGTAGCTCTGGATTGGCCTCGCCGGTTTTGGTATGCAAACATGGTGCGGCTGGTCGCAGACGCCCCTTGGACACTACCTCTCAGGGAGGATCTGCTGTCCCAAGGGCCAATTTTCCATCCTGCTTTACAGTCGCTGGCTTTGATGGCTTGGCTGTTGAAAGCCAGGTGCTGAAGGATAGAGGTTTGTCTGGGTCGGTGATTCCTACACTACTAAAAGCTAGGAAGTCTACCTCTAGGAAGTTCTATCATTGGGCCTGGAAAGCGTACATTTTGTGGTGTGAGTCGCTTGGTGTTCACCCTCACTCTTTCTCAGTGGCTCGGGTCTTGGGCTTTCTTCAATGGGGGTTGAGCAGAAATTGGCTTTGAGTACCATTAAGGGCCCGGTGTCGGCCTTGGCTGTCTTTTTTTCAACGACCCTTGGCCACGCACTCCCTGGAGCGTACTTTTATTTAGGGGGTTCGACATTTGACCAGTGCGGTCCCCACTACTGCCTTGGGATCTCAAATTGGTGCTTTCAGCTCTCCAGAAGCCTCCCTTTGAAAATATTTGGGAGATTCCCCTGCTTATACTGTCCCAGAAGGTGGCCTTTTTGGTGTATATTACCTCACAGCGCACGTGTCGGAATTGGCGGCATTGTCCTGTCATTTCCCTTATTTGGTGATCCACAAAGATAAGGTGGTTCTTCACCCCTGTCCATCGTTTCTTCCAAAAGTTGTCTCTGATTCCCATCTGAGTGAGGACATTGTGTTGCTGGTTCATGCTAGTGTACCTGGTAGCTACGAAGTCTTTTAGGAAGTCAGACTCACTATTTGTGCTTACGGATGGGCCTCGAAAAGGACTATTCGCTTCATCTGCCTCCTGGAGGGGGCAGTATAACCCAATGGTCAGGAAGATCAGAATCGGTGTCCGTCAATGAACATCAGAGAAATGGATTTTTATGGTAAGTCAAAAATCACATTTTTCAGTTTTATGCATGAAAGAATAGCTAACTTCTCAACGGTTCCATCTTGGATTAGGAGTCCCCCCCAAAAAATCTATCACCTATGGCCTTTCTACGCTCAGAGGAATGGTACCTTGACACGTGGGGATGGCCTTTTAAGGTACAACGATCTATTGCCCTGCAGACAGGTGGGGTGCTGTACAGGTCCAGGGCAGTTATGCCCAGCTGGGGAGTTGAGCCCATGAAGGCCCTTGTGGCATTGCCCACTGTGATGGGTAAAGATTTGATCCCCAATTTACATGAATGGCACACATGAGATTGCTTATTTATCATTGTGGGACTAAAGCTACTCTCCCCCCAGACCCCACCTTTCTTATCCAACTTCACCCTGTCTCTCCCTTCACTATTTTTTTTTCTCCTCCCTCGATTTTCTTATCTTCAGCTTCTATTCAGACATGGTGTTATACAGAGAATTTGTATGTAAAAGAAGAAGACATTTTAGGAGCCAAGTTTGGGGTGGAGGAACCTGACTGGCCTGCACAGAGTCCTGACCTCAACCCTATAAAACACCTTTTGGGATGAATTCGAGCGACTACAAGCCAGGCCTTCTCTCCAACATCAGTACTGGCCTGACCTCACAAACGTGCTTCTGGAAGAATGCTCAAGCATTCCCATAGACACACTCCTAAACCTTGTGGACAGCCTTCCCCAGAACAGTTGACGCTGTTATAGCTGCCAAGGGTGGGCCAAATCAATATTGAACCCTACGGACTAAGACTGGGATGCCATTAAAGTTCATGTGCGTGAAAAGGCAGGCATTCCAATATTCTTGGTAATATAGTGTGCATATGTATATATTAACTGCGTTAAGATGATCCTGACAGTTTTAAGTACAAGAAGCATATTGTTTGAACACACAGGAAGAAGTGTATGTTGTTTATGTTCTCCTGCTTCTAGTTTAATGTTGAAGTGGTTTCCATATTCAGTATGTCAATATAAAATTTACTGCATTGATGATACAAGAAACTCTGTAATGTATTGTCTAAAAATATTCCTATATCTTTTGCTGTCAAGTATAAAAATCAATTTTTAAAATTAACCCCCCAAGAGGTTCCTGTAACAGGAATGGTGATTGCCCAGGGGTAGCCCTGCTGGTAATCCTGCTTCCCTGGCAGGTGGGACAGGGTAATTTTAATTAGGCGGTGTTGCATAGCAGTAGTGGAACTTAGGGGCAGAGCGGCCATCTTTGGGTTCCTACAGTATCTCATAAAAGTGAGTATACCCCTCACATTTTTGTAAATATTTTATTATATCTTTTCATGTGACAACACTGCAGAAATTACATTTTGCTACAATGTAAAGTAGTGAGTGTACAGCTTGTATAACAGTGTAAATTTGCTGTTCCCTCAAAATAACTCAACACAACGCCATTAATGTCTAAACCGCTGGCAACAAAAGTGAGTACACCTCTAAGTGATAATGTCCACATTGGGCCCCAAGTTTCAATGTTTTGTGTGGCCTCCATTATTTTCCAGCACTGCCTTAACCCTCTTGGGCATGGAGTTCACCAGAGCTTCCCAGGTTGCCACTGGAGTCCTCTTCCACTCCTCCATGACAACATCACGGAGCTGGTGGATGTTAGAGACCTTGTGCTCCTCCACCTCCTGTTTGAGGATGCCCCACTGATGCTCAATAGGGTTTAGGTCTGGAGACATGCTTGGCCAGTCCATCACCTTTTACCCTCAGCTTCTTCAGGCAGTTGTCACCCTGTTTGTGTTTGGGGGTCGTTATCATGTTGGATTACTGCCGTGCGGCCCTGTCTCTGAAGGGAGGTGATAATGCTCTGCTTCAGTATGTCACAGTACATGTTGGCATTCATGGTTCCCTCAATGAACTGTAGCGCCCCAGTGCCGGCAGCACTCATGCAGCCGCAGACCATGACACTCTCACCACCTTGCTTTACTGTAGGCAAGAGACACTTGTCTTTGTACTCCTCACCTGGTTTCCGTCACACATGCTTGACACCATCTGAACCAAATAAGTTTATCTTGGTCTCATCAGACCACATTACATGGTTCCAGTAATCTGTGTCCTTAGTCTGCTTGTCTTCTGCATACTGTTTTCGGGCTTTCTTGTGCATCATCTTTAAAATAGGCTTCCTTCTGGGATGACAGCCATGCAGACTAATTTGATGCAGTGTGCGGAGTATGGTCTGAGCACTGACAGGCTGATCCCCCACCCCTTCAACCTCTGCAGCAATGCTGGCAGCAATTATACACCTATTTCCCAAGACAACCTCAGGATAGGACACTGAGAACGTGCACTCAACGTCTTTGGTCGACCATGGCAAGGCCTGTTCTGAGTGGAACCTGTCCTGTTAAACCGCTGTATGGTCTTGACCACGTGCTGCAGCTCAGTTTCAGGGTCTTGGCAATCTTCTTATAGCCTAGGCCATCTTTATGTAGAGCAACAATTCTTTTTTTTCAGATTCTCAGAGTTCTTTGCCATGAGGTGCCATGTTGAACTTCTAGTGACCAGTATGAGAAAGTGAGAGCGATAACACCAAATTTAACACACCTGCTCCCCATTCACACCTGAGACCTAGTAACACTAACGAGTCACATGAGACCGGGGAGGGAAAATGGCTGATTGGGCCCACTTTGGACATTTTCACTAAGGAGTGTACTCACTTTTGTTTACACTGTTATACAAGCTGTACACTCACTACTTTACATTGTAGCAAAGTGTAATTTCTTCAGTGTTGTTACATGAAAAGATATAATTAAATATTTACAAAAATGTGAGTGGTGTACTCACTTTTGTGAGATACTGTATGTGAGGAGGCAGAGCTGGCTAGCTGTGGGACTACAGGTCACAATAGAACGGTGCTAAGAGGGGACTAAAGGGTTTCAGCGGCATGGGAGCCTTCTGTGGGACTGCAGATCGCAGCAGAATACTTTTCGTTGTGGAACTACAGGTCAAAGCCGAGTTGTTCTTGTGTGGGACTACAGGTCACAGCAAGTATTAAAGGGGCCATGTGACGTTTCCTTATGTGAACGGTGGGGCACTGGCAGGAGTAGAAGGGAGTCTAACCACCAGGGGCAACCAGTGCATGGTTCCCGGTCAGCTGACTCAGGCTGCTGTTCTCAACAAAGGTCTATTTTACACTGATAAGCAGGCTATGTCTCTTCATAGGCAGAGAGGGGGGGGGGGGTGAGGGTCCCAACCACCTTCTTCAGGTAGAGAGGAACCTGGATGCAGCCTCCCATGCATTGTATCCCCTTGGGGTGAGAATATTCTCTGAAGATCTGACTCCCTCCACCTATTTATTATCTCTGCTACTTCCAGGCACCTTCCTCTTGTGCTTTTGTGTCAAGGAGGACTACCATTGTTGGTTTACATCACAAGCTTTCTGACATTCTTGCCAGGTTGGATCATCCTGGTTGCAAGCAGAAGTATTACCCCTCTCTAGTAAAGGAGGAGGAGTCAGTGGAGGATGAGGAGAAGGTTTTAGTAGACAGGGATGCAGAAGAATCCTCATGTAAGTAATCTACTGCTAAAAAATAACAGGGTCTGGGTTTATCTCAGACCCTAAAGGCCTGTGTGAGTTTTCTCATGGAAGTTGTTTGCGCTAATTTGAAGTTACCTTTTCCTGAGTCCTCTACTGCAAAGGTTGTGAGATTTGGATTGTGGCATCTGACACAACATCTTCATCTCCGTTTCATTTTGGGCCCCTCCAACGTAATGTCTTGGCGGCATGGGGCAGGAGGACACAGTTGCTGTATTCCCCAATGCCGTGGCTCTCTCTGACACACGACTGTCTTTGGATTGGCGGATCTCTTCACATGCTGGAGATGGGAAAATCTTTTTTCCCTGTATTTTTGAAGATCCTGACAGATCCTACAGATGCCAGCCCAGTGGGCTGGTTGGGGAGTTTGGGAAAATGATTCCGTCCAGGGAACTTGGTCACTACAGGAGGTTGTGTCGCCCATCAACATTTTAGAATTGAGGGTGATTCCCCTTGCCCTGCTACATTGATGCAGTGCAGCTGAAGCACCTCCCTGTGAGGCCTCAGTCGAAGAACACCACGGCGGTGGAGTACATAAATCATCAAGGAAGCCCCAGAAATTTTACTTCCCAGGATCAAGCTGTTTCGTGTCTTGAATTGACCTCCATATTCCCACACTGTCCGCCGTCCACATTCCAAGCGTGGAAGAATAGCAGGTGGATTTCCTCAGCTGTCAACATCTATCTCCGCAAGAGTGGGCTTTTCACCCAAAGGTATTTGAGGAGCTCTGACGATGAAGGGGAACGCCAGATGTGAATCTCCTGACAAAAAGATTTAGAGTGAAGC
Organism: Pelophylax lessonae; assembly: GCF_965119305.1. Lineage (NCBI taxonomy): Eukaryota > Metazoa > Chordata > Amphibia > Anura > Ranidae > Pelophylax > Pelophylax lessonae. Next base: position 487,102,088 of record NC_138771.1, on the reverse strand, counting down.
AGAACAGCCATATCTTGAGGCCCAGGTATCCTTAAACGTTTGTGGTGGATGCTCTGGGGACGCTATTGGACCAGTTCTTCTTAACTTAAGCCTTCCCATCGTTACAGCTTCTACCTCATCTACTTTGCAGGATTCAAGTGGAAGGAATTGTGGTGATTCTGATTGCCCCAGTTCTCCCTAACTTATGCCTTCCCGCCATTACAGCTTTTACCCCCTCTGCTTTGCAGAATTAAAGTGGAAGGAATTCCAGTGATTCTGATTGCCCCAGCCTGGCCCAGGAGAACTTGGTACTCTGACATTTTGAACATGTCAGCGGACTACCCCTTGACACTTATGGATAAACCTGACCTACTGTTGCAAGGTTTGATCTTCCATCCTTCTTTTTATTCACTGGCTTTAATTGCATGGCTGTTGAAGCCAGAGTCCTAAGGGACAGGGGAATCTCTGATTAAGTCATTCCTACAGTGCTGAATCCTAAGAAGGTGATTTCTAGAAAGATTTATGACTTTACTTGGAAGTTTTATTTGCAGATTTCACCCTCAAAATTATGTAGTTGTCTGCATACTGGCATTTCTTCAGTCTAGAGATGACTTGAGACTGGCCTTGATCAAAGGTCACATTTTCAGCCTTGGCGTTTCATTTTCACAGGCCGATTGCTTCACGCTCCTTGGTGTGAGCCTTTTTGCAAGGCATAACACGTATTGTTCCATTGGTTAAGACTCTGGTGACTCCATGGGACCTCAGCTTGGCCCTTTCTAAATCTCCATTTGCACCCATCCAGGATATTCCTTTTAATACCTCAGACTCAGAAGGTTATTTTTCTGCTTGCTGTTACTTTGGCTTTCAGAGTTTCCAAATAGGCTGCTCTTTCCTATAAGGGAACTGTTCCTAGTGCTCCACCATGACAAGGCGGTTTTACAACCTCAGACATTCTTTATATCTAAGGTGGTTTCTTCATTCCATCCCAAAAAAGACAGCCTCTAGAGCCTCAGACGCTGAGGGACAAGGCTTTTCACACCCTGGATGTGGTTCATGCTATAAAGTGTTACCTGAAGTTGAACCTGCTGCAATTCATCAGACAGATTACTTCTTTGTGCTTGCTGGAGGCCCAAGGAAGGGTCATCCAGTTTCCAAATCTACTTTAGATGGATCCATCAGAATATTTCTCAAGCTCATGGTCTGGGAGGAAAAGTTCTTCTGTTTTTGGTGCTGGCTTATTTTACCAGCAGGCTTCCTGGGCTATTTGTCATCAGGTTTTGATAGCACAGGTTTGTAAAGTTACATGCCTTGTTTTCGGAACATACTTTTACAAAGTTTCACCAAGTGCATGTTAGTGCTGCTGAGGGTGCAACACATGGTCGGCATGTTTCGCAGATTGCTGAGTGAGGTTCTAACCTGGTTTGGTTTAGTTGTTTGGGGTCTGTTAGCTTTTTACCTTGTTGACCCCCCCCCCCCCTTTCTTATTTAGTGCTTTGGGACATCCCTATCTTATTGAGGATGAAGCACCCTTTGTCATGCTATGTAGGATACATAAAATGGGATTTTTGGTTTACCTGTAAAATCCCTTTCTTGAAGTATGTTAGAGGACACAAGAATGCCACCCTCTGCCTTTGTGGTTTATGGCTTACTACGAAAAAAACAAAAACCTTGCCTAATGGATAGGGGTTATGCCTAGGAGGGTATTTCCTGGTATTTTTTTACCAGTGTCCAATCACTTGAAGGTGGCAGCATAACCCTACCATAAAGAAAATGCAGATACCCTATGTTAATGTGGTTTTACTCCAAGAAAAGGATTTTGCAGGTAAATCAAAAATCTCATTCTGCCTGCCTTATGGCCCATACACACAGTTTAAAAAAATGGTATGTAAAATACCTAATAAATACAATATTGGTGCTGCGGTATCGGATACCAGCAAATCAACTGTGAATAAAATATTGCAAAAATTTCAAAATCGGGTGTATCACACTGAATTTTGGTAAAGTGATCCAAGAATATTTCAAAGTGAGTAAAAAAGGTTGCAATTAATGATCCCATTAGCAAAATTCATCCATATACAGTTGTGCTCATAAGTTTGCATACCCTTGCAGAATTTATGACTTCTTGGCCATTTTTCCGAGAATATGAATGGTAACACACAAACTTTTCTTTCACTCATGGTTAGTGTTTGGCTGAAGCCATTTATTATCAATCAACTGTGTTTACTCTTTTTAAATCATAATGACAACAGAAACTACCCAAATTACCCTGATCAAAAGTTTACATACCCTGCACACAAGTTGACACAAAGGGGTTTGAATGGCTATTAAAGGTAACTATTCTCACCTGTGATCTGTTTTCTTGTAATTAGTGTGTGTATATATATATAAAAGGTCAATTTGTTTCTGGACTCCTGACAGACAGTTGTATCTTTCATCGAGTGCTGCACTGATGTTTCTGGATTCTGAGTCATGGGGAAAGCAAAAAAGAATTGTCAAAGGATCTGCGGGAAAAGGTAATTGAACTGAAAAAAACATGAAAGGGATATAAAAAGATATCCAGGGAATTGAGAATGCCAATCAGCAGTGTTCAAACAAGAAGTGGAAAATGAGGAGTTCTGTTAAAACCAAACCACGGTCAGGTAGACCAACTAAACTTTCAGCCATAACTGCCAGGAAAATTGTTCGGGATGCAAAGAAAAACTCACAAATAACTTCAGGTGAAATACAGGACTCTCTGAAAACATGTGGTGTGGCTGTTTCAAAATAAACAATAAGGAGGCACTTGAAAGATGGGCTGCATGGTCGAGTCACCAGAAGAAAGCCATTACTACGCAAAGGCTACAAAGTATCTCGCTTACAATACGCCAAACAGCACAGAGGCAAGCCTCAAACCTTCTGGCACAAAGTCACTTGGAGTGATGACCAAAACTGAGCTTTTTGGTCACAACCATAAACGCTACATTTGGAGAGGAGTCAACAAGGACGATGATGATAGGTACACCATTCCTACTGTGAAACACGGAGGTGGATCGCTGATGTTTTAGGGATGTGTGAGCTACAAGGACACAGGAAATTTGGTCAAAATTGATGGCAAGATGAATGCAGTATGTTATCAAAAAATACTGGAGGAAAATTTGCATTCATCAGCCCAGAAGCTGCGCATGGGCCGTACTTGGACATTCCAACATGACAATGATCCTAAACACAAGGCCAAGTCCACCTGTCATTGGCTACAGTAGAATAAAGTCACGGTTCTGGAGTAACCATCTCAGTCTCCTGACCTCAATATCATTGAGCCACTCTGGGAGATCTCAAACGTGCAGTTCATGCAAGACAGCCAAGCATTTACAGGAACTGGAGGCTTTTTGCCAGGAAGAATGGGCAGTTTTACAGTCTGAGAAGATAAAGAGCCTCATCCACAAATGCCACAAAAGGCATCAAGTTGTCATTGATGTTAAAGGGGGCAATACACGGTATTAAGAAATGGGGTATGTAAACTTTTGATCAGGGTCATTTGGGTGGTTTCTGTTGTATGATTTAAAAAGAGCAAAAACAGTTGATTGATAATAAATGGCTTCAGCCAAACACTAACCATGAGAGAAAGAAAAGTTTTTGCATTATCATTCATATTCTTGGAAAAATGGTCAAGAAATCATAAATTCTACCAGGGTATGTAAACGTATGAGCACAACTGTATGATAACTGGTGAAAAAAAAAGTAATCAGTATAAGGCCATAATGAAGAAAAATAAAAACAAGTACATAGAAAAAAATAATGATTAACCAGTTCCATACCGGCGCAGTAAAAACTGACATCGGCAGGAGCACTGTGTCGATCCGCACAGCCCGGTGATCAGGGTTGATCCGTCGGGACACAGCCCATCCCGATCGGTGTAAAGAGCCTTTAAAAAATGTCTCTTTACCTTGTGACCGGCTGTGTCCAATCACAGCCGGCCACATGCACTTCCCTCGTGCAGAGCGGCGATCGGGGATGGAGAGTGTCATTCTGACGCAGTCCATCCCTGATCAGGGTAAAGAGCCAACCACAAGACCGTCTGTGTCCAATCACAGCCGGTCACAGAATGTCAACAGAGACAACGGTAACTAGCCGTTACCGTGTTCTCCTCCTCACACACTGATTCTGTGTGAGGAGGAGATTGCGGTAACAGCTAGTTACTGATCACGGTGCACCCCAAAACACACTGATTGCCCCCCCCAATAAAGAGTACCTGTCACTAGCCCATCAAAGTACCTGTCACCAGCCCATCAAAGTACCTGTCACCAGCCCATCAAAGTACCTGTCACCATCCCATCAGGTACTCTGATGACAGGTACTCGGTTACTCTGATGGGCTGGTGACAGGTACTTGGGTACTCTGATGGACTGGTGACAGGTACTTGGATACTCTGATGACAGGTACTCGGGTACTCTGATGGGCTGATGACAGGTACTCGGGCACTTTGATGACAGGTTCTCGGGGTACTTTGAGTTCCTGCCATTGGAGTACCCGAGTACCTGCCATTGGAGTATCTGAGTACCTTCCATTGGGGTAACCGAGTACCTTCCATTGGAGTAACCGAGTATCTCCCATTGGAGTAACCGAGTACCTGCCATTGGAGTAACCGAGTGCCTGTCATCGGAGTACCCGAGTACCTCTCTGTATCCCATCAGAGTACCCGAGTACCGGTCTCCAGCCCAGAGTACCCGAGTACCTGTCTCCAGCCCAGGGTACCGAGTACCTGTCTCCAGCCCAGAGTACCAGAGTACCTGTCTCCAGCCCAGAGTACCCGAGTACCTGTCTCCAGCCCAGAGTACCCGAGTACCTGTCTCCAGCCCAGAGTACCCGAGTACCTGTCTCCAGCCCAGAGTACCCGAGTACCTGTCTCCAGCCCAGAGTACCCGAGTACCTGTCTCCAGCCCAGAGTGCCCGAGTACCTATCTGCAGCCCATCAGAGTACCCGAGTACCTTTCTGAAGCCGATCATTGTACCGGAGTACCTGTCTGCAGCCCATCAGAGTACCTGAGTACCTACCTGCAGCCAATGCCTCCTAGATTATGTGTTGGGGTATTTGCTTTCCAAAATGGGGTCGTTTTATGGGGGTTTCCATTGTCCTGGTGTTCCAGGGCCTTCAAAAGTGTGATAGGTTGTAATGAAATTTTATGTGAAATTTATGCTCCTAGAACACCTGACGGTGCTCTTTGCATGTTGGGCCTCTGTATGTGGCAAGGCTGTGTAAAAGTCTCACACATGTGGTATTGCCATACTCAGGAGGAGTAGCAGGATGTATTTTGGGGTGTAATTGCAAGTATGCCCTTACTGTGTGTGAGAAATAACTTGTTGTTATGACAGTTTTGTGTAAAAAAAAAAAAATCTTAATTTTCCCAAGAATTGTGGGAAAAAAATTACAACTTCAAAAAACTCACCATGCCTCTTACTAAATACCCTGGAATGTCTACTTTCCAAATAGGGGTAATTTGGAGGGTATTTATACTGTCCTGACATTTCAGGGCATCAAGAAATGAGATCGGTACATCATGTGTGATCAATTTCCAATGATTGGCACCATAGCTTGTAGACTCTATAACTTTCACACAAACTAAATAATATCCACTAACTGGGGTTATTTTTACCAAAGATGTGTTGTAGTATAAATTTTGGCCTAAATTTATGAAAAAAAAGACTTATTTGCAAAATAAAATTCAGTGGTGATTAAATTCTACCAAAAGAAAGCTCTATTTGTGTGAAAAAATTTGATTGGTTACAGCGTTACATGACGCTGAGTAATTATCATTCAAAGTGTGAGAGTGCTGAAAGCTGAAAATTGGTCTGGGCAGGAAGGGGGTGTAACTGCTCTGTATGGAAGTGGTTAAAGAACAAACATGAAATCCAACGCACAAAAATATGAATATGTGTGAGATCCATTCACCATGCAAAATATAAAGAAAGTGACTGGTGTCTTTTCTATTAAGTGCAGTGACACCTCTGTTTGTGCTAGTCTCTCACCCTACAGCTGTAAGGTTACAGCATAAATTGGTATCTTTCGCTGATTGATCCTTTACTTTCAGCTGCCTCAGTGGGTCCTCCTATGGCGGGCTCAACTGGTAATTCTGTTTTTTATGGAAAACATTTTGATTATTTTTTGTTATGGACTTCTATTGATCCCTTCTTTTGTTCACCAGTTATCATATATGGTTGAATTTTGCTATTGGGCTCATTGATTGCAATCTTTATTACTCACTTTGAAATATTTTTGTATCAATTTTCCAATCTCAGTGTGATACACGTGTTAATTCGAATTCTTTTATTAATATTTTCTTCTCAGTTGATTTGCACAGCGGATGCATTGTGTGCATTGTGCGCAGTGTGTCACATGCATATGTAGGATTTACATCATCCTGTTTTTTCTTACATTATTACTTATCAGCTGGTATGTAGCACCAATATTTTATTTATTAGATTCCTTTCGGCTAAGGATTTGCTGACCGGTGCTAGGGGCAGTCGGCCATTTGACCACTTTTAAAGTGATGGTGCGGGAGTATCTTTGTATATTAGTATTCAAAATATTGCTTTCAAAGCAATCGTACGATAATCTGATCATTAGTACACAGCTTTCGAGAGCCGATCATGACAATTCATGCAAAATTATTCGATGGGACAAGCGCGAAAATGTGTCTTGTACGATAACAGAATGTGCGATTTTTTTTTTTTTTTTTTGTTTAACCACTTGCCGACCGCTCACATTGAGGGTACTGCGGCAAAGTGGCTCGTTATCGTCCAGCGACGTAGACCTACGTCACTGGACTCATCCCCTTGTGGGCGGCGCGCGTGCCGCTGGAGGCCCGCTCCCGCTGTATTCAGACACAGCGGGAGTCGGGCCAGGGGAGGAGAGGCGGTGATCACCGCCGCTCTTCCCCGATCGTTGGGGATCGAGTGTGGAGATCCGCCCGCTTGTGTAAACAAAGTGGGCGGATCTCCTAAGTGACAGGCAGTCACAGATTACAGGATTTAGCATAGCTGAACCTGCAATCTGTGCCTGTGTCACACAGTCCCCTCCCCCCACACACGTCAGTAAGCACCAGGCATACATTAACCCCTTGATCACCAATAAAAGTTAACCCCTTCCCTGCCAGTGTCACTTTTACAGTAACAGTGCATATTTATAGCACTGATTACTGTAGTAATGTCACTGGTACCCCCAAAAGTGTCAAAAATGTCAGTTAGGGGACCGATCTGTCTGTCGCAGTCTCGCAAAAATAATCGCAGATCGTCGCCATTTCTAGTTTAACCACTTAAGCCCGGAGGATTTGGCTGCTAAAAGACCAGGGTTTTTTTGCGATTTTTTTACTGCGTAACTTTAACGGACAATTGCGCAGTCGTGCGACGCTGTACCTAATTTGACGTCCTTTTTTTCCCACAAACAGAGCTTTCTTTTGGTGGTATTTGATCACCTGTGCGATTTTTTGATCATGCGCTATAAACAAAAAAAGAGCGACAATTTTGCAAAAATAACAATATTTTTCACATTTTTTTATATGAAATTCCCCCAAAAAAATGTAAAAATCAAAATTTTTTTAACATTTTCGGCCAATTTGTTTTATGCTACATATGTTTGTTAAAAAAAATCGCAAAAAGCGTATTTTGAAGTCATCGCGTTTACTAACAAAGGGAAAGATTTTTGTCATTTTTGGTGGGTTTTTTTTAACGCGTAATGGCGGCGATCTGCAATTTTTTCGGTACTGCGACATTGCGGCGGACAGATCGGACCCTTGACTGACATTTTTGACACTTTTGGGGTTACCAGTGACATTACTGCAGTAATCAGTGCTATACATATGCACTGTAACTGTAAAAATGACACTGGCAGGGAAGGGGTTAAATGTATTGGAGAGGGAGGGGTTAAGTGTGTCCTAGGGGCGTGTTTCTAACTGTAGTGGGACATGGCTATTGGTGTAAAAACAAAGATCAACGGTCCTACATAGTAGAACCCTCTGATCTTCATTTTTACACCAGGGAGAATGACGGGCGGCTTGTTTACATAAGCCGCTCCTTCTTTCTCCCTTCACCGGAGCGATCGTAGTGTGACCGGCGGACATCGGGTCCGCCGGTCACACGCACTGACTTGTCAGTGAACGAGCCGGGGCAGCCAGCTGTCAGAACCAAGCGATCGGCGGTGTTCGATCGCTCCATTCTCAGTGCAGAGGCGCCAGGGGACAGGTGCAGCATTGGACTGATGCTACATCCACCTAGGTAAGTATAATTGGGGTCCCTAAACAAGCAGGGAGATGGTCACATGCTTCCCATATCCAAGTAACTCCAGTTTGTGCAAAGGAAGCATAGCCAAGGTGAGTATTTGTGAATGGGTGGGGAAGGGGGTGTGGTTGATTAGAGACCTAAATGGGCAAAGTGACAGAGTCTCTTTAGGTGAACATAATTGGGAGCTGTTCCAGCCAATGCCTAAATTGCTTACACAATAATATAAACTTCCATTTTCCTCTCTTCTAGGCACAGTGTCTTATGAACGTCAGTGGTGATGCTGTTATCTTTACGAGAGAATTAGAATCAGACGGAGCACCACCTGCTTCACAGCAGTCCACGACAATTTCTACAAACCAAACAGCAGTGTCGTGCAGAGAAGGGACATGATAATCCGTAAAGGAGGAGGCTAATCTTGCCAGGAGGATGCACAATATTGCCAAATTATCATCCATTCAGATTGTGTGTTGCTTGTTACAATCTGGACATTCACATCTGTAGAATGCAGCGATATAATAGCAATAATTTTCTGCATGTACCCAGAATTCGTTGTAAAACTTTCACTGAACTGGAATCCCTAATCTAACCTCCCTTTGATCCCAGCTATGCAGACACAGGAAGGCCGGCACCCAGATTGAGCTTCTTTGTCTGAAATATGATTGGATAATGTGTCCAGTAACTAAATTCATTCCATGGTTGTCGGCGTGAGTCCAGCAAATCTGCTGTGACCCTTGGGGTGCTGCATTCCGGTGTAGCAGGAACAATTGGGGGGGCATTCACTATCGGTTCATGTATGGCTGTGATGAATCGCTGCAAATTACCAGTTTTGGAAAAAATTACTGTAAAGTGAAACCACCTTAATCCAAACAACAAAAATGCAGGAGGAGCTGAGGTGGCCGCTATCAGCACATAATATATTTAAAGCCTGCTTTAAATCTCTGAACTATTTTTTTATCATCTTGTGCACCACATATTATGATCTGTGACTGATTGTGCTTGGAAAGACTTTTAAGTACTTTTCTTTCTTGTCCATTGAAGGTCACGGGAATTCAGAGACTGTCGAGTTATACTGCATGTTACAGGAGGATTGGACACTAGCAAGCAAGAAATTGTTTGCCAACCTAGAATAACCTCTAATGTACCTAGCATGTCTCAGTGTTTTTGCTAGTGTTGTAGGTCCTTGTTCATGTTGGCAGGTCCCTTATCTGGTAGGGGGCTCAGTCTCACCCGGTTTCATATTCAGGCATAGGTCTTTCAGGTGGCTTTTGGGCTACAGGCATTCCTTATTTCTATTCTATTGGGCCTATTGGTGGATGTTGCTCTGCCCATCCCTCAGTTAAACGGCTTTAGGACACCCCAAGCAGTATCTTAATTCCTGTGTGAATGTCAGGATGAAAAATAAAATAGGATTTTCGTACTCGCCACAAAATCCTTTTTATGCAGCCTATTAAAGGATACAGGTCACACCAAGCACCCCCCCATGTTTATGTTCATGCTCTCAATACTGCGCTTGCCACAAAATAAGGCATGCCAGGTAAAGGAGAGTTTCTATTGGGCATACTTACAGCTTTTTGTGTGCCAGTATACTATCCTCTTGTAGGCATACAGAATAACCACCTAATATCTGAATTCCTGTGTCCCTCGAGTGACTCCAAGAAGAGGATTTTACTCAGTACAATAATCCTCTTTTTTTCTTTCAGAAAAAATGCTACTTCTTGCTCTCCCCCTGCTCTTTGCTGGGAGAGTTGAATAATATCCACACCCTTCATCACAGCATCACCTCCCATTAGTGTCCCCACACAAACTTGTATTGCAGAGGAGTATGTCTGACCATGTTTGTTACTAATTGCTGGCTACTGAAGGCACTGAATCAAACTTTGGTGCTATTGGACATCAAAGTCATATTTAGAATCTCAGCACAACTGCTGCAAAGTAAAGGGCAAACTAGGAAAATGGAGGTTTTAGTACGATGTCTTTCTGATTTTATTTGATATCCCTGTGACATAATCGCTTCACTCCCTAAGCATCTTGCAAGTCCAGGGCGCCAGGAGGAAGCTCAGGTGTGCTGCCGATTTTTACTGAAACTATGTGTCCCATGATTCTTTGGGACTTGTGTAGTCCCTGGGCAGCTGTAGGTGGTTCCGTGAGCAGTAAAAGGGAGTAATGTGTAATGTGATTACCAACTCACAGCTCATAATTTCCTTAAGGTTTTATAGACTCGGGAGGTAGGTGTTACTAGGCTGGATTCGATGGTTATTGCAATCCATGTATTCGTATCCAGCTTCAGCATAGGTAATGTCTGACATCAACTTTGTAGTCTCAAGGACTACAGATGGAAGGCTAAATTACTCGCCTCAAGACAGGAAGTGGGTTTGCAAAACTGTTACACAGATGGATGTAAAGCTGAGACAGAAAAAAAAAAAAAAAATTAGTGATTGCATACAGGCAACATGACAGGAAACCCCATACTAGGAAACACTTCAGGAGGTATTTGCAAAATCTGTTCTAATTTTTTTTAGGTTGGAGTTCTACTTTAATGCTGCACACTGTTTTATGATAAAACATATCTGCCATGTGGATCTATATGAACATTGGGTTGTCCAACACATTCCAAGTCGAGGGCTACCAATATGGAGTTATCCCTCACTTTACTGCTCTCACAGTCTCTCCTTTTCTGGGAATGCCCCACTAGATGCTGGCATATAGTTAGTAGGATTTGCACCATTGGATGGCTGTCAGGGCCACTCCCATTTCCACTTCATCCCAGAGAGAATCAGTTGGGAGGGAGGGGAAGTTTTATTCTTCCACTCTTGTCTTTGCAAAATTATAGGGCAAGTGGGGAGCAGGGGGTAGGGTTTAGATGAAAATGGATAATCTGTCATGTTGGACAGATACTGTCTAGTGCTCTCAAAGAAGGAGTGCCTCCCAGTTGGAGGTCATTTGTGCCTAAAGCTGGCCATTCATGGAGCAAATTTCATCCGGTTCTGAAATTTCACTCCATGGGTGGCCCTGTCGACACCCTTCCAACTGACTTATTTAAATTGAAAAATCGAGGAAGCCATGTAGAAAATTGTCACTGAAAAGCGCCTGCATTCAGTCAGATGCAGGAACTCTTCCAGTATTTTCAAAGTTCACTGTTGAGCACAGGTGGCGGAAGCTGTTTGGTTTTTTTTTCGTGCAGCCTGTAAAAAAAATGTTGTGTGTATGGCCAATTTTAAGGTTGTAAGTGTTTTTTTACCTTCATGCATTTATTGCATAAAGGTAAAACAACCTTCTGTGTGTTGCAGCCCTCCTAATAATGCCCCCCTTGACCCAGTGATGTCCACGGGAGCCTTACCACTCCGAGGATGCACACTCCTGATTTGGTTTCTTTCTCCCGCTGTTGTCAGTCACAGCCAGTGAGCCAGTCAGGAGATGGCGGGAGCAGGGCCGAGCTGGGATTCCGAGTGTAAATGGACACACAACTGTGGGTCGGGAGCACCCCTGCTTAGGTGCTGGGGGCACTTGGCAGGAGGGAGGAGCCAGAAGCCAGAAGTGGCGGCGTGGGACCTGAGAAGAGGAGGATCGGGCCTGCTCTGTGCAAAACTACTGCACAGAGCAGGCAAGTATAACGTTTGTCATTTTAAAGGAAAAAAAACAAAAAAAAAACAAGGCTTTACTATGACTTTAAAGTGCACTCTATTGGATATGGAAAACCACACGCCAGACTGCTTCCCAGCTTTTCAATCTTAGTTTACTGTAGCTCATTTGTAAACAACATTTGCTACAAACCAGAAGTTATTTTCCTAAATTGCAAATCCTGAAGTAGGGGGTACCCTTAAACACTTTGGTATGTTTAAACAAAAAATGTAATTAAGAAATTTAGGTCTTCAAACTTTTAGTAATTTTAACACCCACAAGCCTCAATGTACAACCATTGCTACATAGCTTTTTATGACAACCCATTTTAACTAGGAAATAAGGAGGAGTAACATAGCTGATTCCATGGAATTCTAGTAATATTTAGGTTAGGAATTTAACCAAGCACTATTTACTTCCAAACAAAGCACATAAATAAACCTTGACACCATTTCAAAAAAACAAAATTCAAAACACAAATTTGTGAAAAACAGAGCCTCTCTGGGTATAACAGCTACATGAGAAAAATGTAAAAAAATGAATCATTGTGGGTGTGTTTGGTTAATCCTCATCCTTAGCATGGCATAGTTGGAAAATTCTGCTTTCAGAAACCAATGGGAGTTTTCCTTCTCACTTTCATGTGTCCGTCAGTTATGGTCATGTGATGGCGGAGGTGGGCCTGTATGCAGCACCCCTTCAACAGACTTTCAGTGTTCAGAATCTTATCGGTAATTTGTTATCATAAAGCTGAGCTGCCATCGCACTAATTTTATAGATACCCAACAGAGATCCCAGGTCACAGTTCAGAGTATGAAGAAAGCAGCTACAGACAGATGGCACCATGTGTTAAAGATTCGGTTTTCCACAGTACAGACAACTGTAATACAGCAAACAGTAAAATAATCCTAATCCATGACATCTCTGATGGTGCCTGTCAATGAGATTCATTATCATTAACAACACAAGATTAATTTCACAAAGCCAACTGCAGGGGCAGCATCGGTGGGGCTCGGCAGCCCTGTATGATACTTGTGGCTGTGAAGGGTAGTAAGTCATGTGAGATTTGTTTAAAGATTTAAAATCATCTATATTTTTGATACTTTATTTTTAGTATTTTATGTTCTGGACATTGTCATTGCACAGAAGACACAAGGAGGAGACATGATGGTTTCAGGGGGTGCCCTAAATGGAAACAGAAACTATAAACTTGAATGTAAATATTTATGCGTGGCAGGTTGTAACATTTCTTGAGTGTATAGAGAGAAATAAACTGGTTTTAATGAGGATATTATGCTGATTTCTTCTGTTTTTTGCATTCTGTAGACATTTTTTTTTTTTTAGGCTGAACACATTTATCTGCCAAAAGAAACCCATTGCACCATTAAAAGATTATTAAAACCTTGCAGTCCCTCCCCATTACCAGCTTCAACACAGCTTTGTAACACATTTTCTCCTCAAAAATTTACAAAGTAAGGCATCACATTCGCACCACAGCACATGTTTCTTCCACATCACTTCCCAGTTTTACTGGTTCTTCTCTCTCCCACTTTTCTCTACTTGATTCTGCATCCCTGATTAAATTGATCTCTAATATGAAATCCTCCACCTGCATACTGAATCCTATTCCCACCCACTTATTTAAATCTTGCTTTAGTTCTCTATGCCCCATTATTCTTAATAAAATAAATTGCTCCCTTATCACTGGTTTTGTACCAACCATACTCAAAACTGCCGCTATTACCACAGTACCAAAAAAAAAAAAAAAAACAGCGTGGCTCTGGCCAACTTAAACAACTTTTGCCCAACATCGAATTTAACCTTCCTTGCCAAGATCCGTGAGTGGTTTGTGATATCTCAGCTACTTAACCACCTGACTCTAACCTATTTGAATCCCTCCAATTTGGTTTTCACCAGTTGCACAGCACAGAACCTGCCTTGGTTAAAGTCACTAACGACCTTCTGTTAGCTTCTGATTCTGGCTCACAAACTATTCTTATACTAATGGATCTCAGTTCTGCCTTTGATATTGTAGAGCACAATCTTTTATGGATTAAAGGAGAAATATTTGGTGTTATTGCCCATTTATACATTCCTAGGTGGATGCAGCATCAGTCCCCCGGTGCCTCTGCACTGAGAATCAAGCATTCGAACACACAGCTGATCACTCAGTTCTGACAGCTCCCTGAGCAGAGAGCTGCTGTAAGTCATCAGCTCTCCACTCTGCCTCCTCCTCGCTCATTTGGGCGCTGAGCTGTGGAGGGGCAGGGAGTGTCCGGCTTAGGCTCTTAACCGCTCGCTTAGAGGCTGAGCTGGGTGTCTGTCCAGGCACCTGACAGATCCCGTTTCCATGGTTAAGATGACACGGTACCTAGACCGACATCTGTGACGTCAGAAGAGTGCGGACTTCAGACCGTTCTCTGCTGAAAACGGGTCACAGGAATGCAAAATTAACTACACTCCTGTGATCCATAGGAGATGTCTAGCCAAACGAGCTTTGGCTGTACATCTCCTTTAAGTCCTATCTAACTGATCGCTGTCACCTTGTTTTTCTTGGCGGATTCCAGTCTTAAGTTGGTCCAGTCAAGTATGGTGTTAGAATGTCATAAAAACAGCGCTACCAGGAATGTGAATATTCAATAAATAAACAATAAAACCATCCAATGATTACATATAGTAAAGTGCACTAGTGGTAAGATATGTAACAATTCATACATATAAAGGTGCAATGATATCAAAAATTGATTATAGTGTTAATAGTGCAAAAGTGCTGGATAAAGTGCAGTCCGAAATAGTCCATTCAAAATATAAATTTCAATAAAGTGCTGAATATAAAGTGCTTGAGGTGCTCCACACGGTGGGAAGGTGCTTCAAAAGACCCTTTTGGGGATCCACTCAACAAATTTATATGGTAATCAAGCCTCAAATAAGCAGTGGTTTCCCAGCATAATACAGCCCTTAGGGATAGATGGTTCAGCAAGCCTCCATCCTTCAAATACAGTTCCCCCTCGGTCAGGCACTCAAAAGCAAGGGAATGACCCAGAAATAGTGAAGCTCGCAGGATAATTTATTAAAATATCAAGATTAAAACTACTCCTATAAGTAGAAAATATAAAAGCATGGGATAACCACAGTAACAGCGTAGTGTGCGTCCACTTCCGGGAACGCTGCCGCTGTGCTTTCCACGGGGTATAGGAAGTGACATTGTGTGGTTGCCGTCTGCCAGGAAGTGTGTTGACGCGCTTCGCCCGCCTACAAGGGGCGTTATCAAAGGCATCACTTCCGCTTTCGGCAGAACAAATTTATAGTGTACTGACAATTAGTACAGCCAATCGAGAGAGCGGGGTGGGCGCCATCCGAGATAACAACACTTCCTATTTATAGCATTAATAACGGGTGTCCCTGCAAATGACCAGGAAGTTGAAATAATGGCGTGATCCCGTAGATTTATTTAAACAAGTCTTAAAAAATGATTTGAATAATGGGATAGAAAATTTTGTAGAATATATTTTATATAAAAAAATAAGATTATAACACCACCTCACTTCCTATTCACAATTCATATATTAAAACATATAAAATTCATTAATAAATTCATGGTCAAATTAACAACAAGTTATTATATATATTTAATTAAAAAGTGGAGAGACTGATTTGCATATAAATGTTAGAAGAGACTGATTTGCATACCAATGTTAAAAGATATATATGTTTGTTACAAAATATTTTATTTATAAAAAATATTATAAAAATTATAAAGATAAAAAATAAAAATATAAAAAAATAAAAATAAACAAATAGAAATAAAAAAATAAAATAAAAAGAAATGAAAATAAAAATATGAAAAAATGATGAAAAATGAAGAAATGAAAAAATAAAATAAAAAAATGTATATGAAAAACAAATATAAAATTACCAGTTGGATAGAAAACAATTTAAATCTAATTCAATGTTAAGCCCCCTAGGTTGGAGGGCCCCCAAACAATGTATCCACTGAGTCTCGTTTTGTGAGATTGCTCTCTTCAGGTTCCCTCCCCTCCAATGGGCCTCCACCTTATCTATGCCACAAAATGTTAGACCACTAGGATCACAATCATGCACCAATCTAAAATGATTGGACACGCTGTGATAGTGAAACCCTTTCTTAATATTTGCAATGTGTTCTCGTAATCTGATTCTTAATTCTCTGGTGGTCCTACCCACATACTGGAGTCCACAAGGGCATGACAGTAAGTAGATGAGGTGCGTGGATGCACATGTAATAAATTTATTAATGGTATATTATTTTCCATAGACATGAGAATTAAAATCAGTTGTTTTTCTTTTCAGGTTTCTTGAGGTTCTACACATCATACATTTACCACAACTGTAAAAACCAGTCTGATCTAAAAAGGTGCATGTTTTAACGGGGGGATTGAATACATTATGTGCCAATTTCAGTCTTAACGTTTTGGGTTTGGTATAGATGAACTTGGGTCTAGCTGGTAAAATAGTATTTAAAACCTCATCCTTTAAAAGCAACTACCAATGTTTTCTTATTATTTGCTCCAATTGCTTATACTGTCTTGTAAACCCTGTCATAAAGGCTAGGCCATCATCATTTGTAGTGTTAGTATTTGTTTCTTTCTCTTTGAGCAGGCTTTTTCTGTCCGTTTTCCTTATAGTTTCTTTGGTATTTTGGAGTTCTTTAGCATTATATCCTTTTTCTTTAAATCGTTTAATCAGCATGTCAGCTTGATGGTTGTAATCGTCATCCAGATCACAATTCCTCCTCACCCTCAGCATCTGGCTCTTAGGAACAGAGATCAGGCATTTAGGGTGGTGGCAGCTTCCCGTCGGGATGTATCCATTCCTGTCCACATCCTTAAAGTGAGTACGGGTAAATAGCTTTCCTTCATACTTGAATATCTCCAAATCTAAGAAATTGATAGATCTGGTTCCTATTGTTTCTGAAAATGAGATGACGTATCGATTTTCCCCAATAAAGGTCAGAAACCTGGCAAGGGAGTCCTGTGAGCATAAAAATATTGGCTATGGACGGGGCATACTTAGCCCCCATAGCCACTCCTCTTTTTTGCCTGAAAAATCTCTTGTTGTGCCAGAAAGAATTGTGGCTCATAGCCAAATCTAAATCTTGTAGTAAGAACTCCTTTTGCTCCAATTTTATCTTCGTGGTATCAAGAGCGCACTTTGCTGCTTCTAGGGCATGCATCTGTTGGATATTCGTATAGAGTGAGTTCACATCTATACTGACTAATAGATCATCATCATCTTTTATCTCTGCCCCATTTAGTATACCCATAAGGTGCTTACTGTCTCTCAAATAGGACTTGCCCTGTTGTGCCAAAGGTTGGAAAAAACAGTCCAAGTATTCACCCACCCTGGAAAACAAGGAATCCACTCCACTTATTATTTGTCTTCCAGGGGGCTTGTCTCTATTTTTATGTATTTTTGGTAACTGGTAGATGACCGGTACCCTGAGTGCATCCGGTACCAGTTAGCTGCTCTCCTTTTTATTCAAAATCTCATCCTTAGCTGCTCTCTTGATTAATCTTGTGAGTTTGGCCTTATATTTATTACTGGGATTGCCCTTTAATTCCTCATAGGTGTCAGTATCATTGACCAGTCTATCAAGTTCCTCTAAATAATCTTGTTTATTTAAAACAACCAACCCTCCCCCTTTATCCGCTTGTCTGATGACAATGTTTTTCTTCTTTTCCAACTGCTTGAGACCTCTCTCTATATCTAGCTTCTTCCTAGAGGGATGGGCCTTCAACTTCTCCAAATCATTCTCCACTAACGTTTTAAAAACATCTATAAACTGGTTGTTGGTGGGCTTAGGGTTAAAAATTGAATTATTACGAAGTTGCGTATGTGTATATTCATCCAATACTGGTTTCCCGTTTATCTGACCTTTAGCAAAATGCTTCTTAATATAAATTTTGACGTTTTTGAAGGTCAATAAAAGTGTCGAATTTATTAAGATTTTTGTCTGGTGCGAACCTAATGCCAATACTCTAAGTTCATCTTCCGAAAAGGTGGTATCGCTCAGGTTAAAAATTCCTTCAGTTAGGTTTCTCTCTTTCTTTTTCCTCTTCCCTTCTCTGCATCCGCTGGTCCTTCTCTTTCTGCTTCTCTCTCCTGTACCTGAGGAGGTCCCATGGAATACCATGGTCTCCAATCCTCTCTCCAATCTGGTTGGTAATAATTGTTGGTTCCTCTTCCTCTGGGGTTGCGTCCCCCCCCTTCCTCTCCAGGGGGGTCTGCCAGATCCTCTCCTCTGAAAATCCTCCCTGTAGTAGTTGTTCTGGTAGGGACCCTGATAATGTCCTCTACCTCTTCTAAAGCCTCCATTATGATATCCCCGTGGTCCACCTTGTGGGCCCCTTTGGTTATATCCATGGTTTTGCGGTTGTGGGTAATACGGTTGGGGTGACTCATTCCTCAGAGGTTCAAACCTGTTATATATAGGAACTTCATGTTGCAGTGTTTCAGATTGTAATCTTACATGAGATACAGACTTAGACTCATCCTCCTCTCTTCTTCTTCCATTATTTCCATAATGACCATTATTTCTTGGTGTCTGGAAAGTGGGAACGTCAGGAAACGGATGCTCTCTTTAAATGGAAGAGGCCCTAGAAATTCCTTCCTGGGCTCTTATATCATCTTGCCACTTATAAACCTTAATCGTTTTGTAATCATTTGAGTCCCTCATAAATTTCTTCATTTTTTTCTTCTGTGTTTCTCTATGTACTTTGTCTGCAAAGTCTTGGAGTTGTTTCATTTTTTCTTTAAACTCAGTATTGTCCTCAAGATTCACAAACTTCGCCTTAATGGCATTGATATTGGCTTCTAAAATGTTCAGTTTCTTTTCTTTTCTGGATATGAGTAGTTCTAATACCTTTTTTTCGGTATGTTTGAAAAAAAGGAACCACTCATCCTCCAGTGCCTTATCCACAAGGCCATCATTGCGGGCCACATCCCATCTGAGACATCTGGGGGTCATACCAGCTTTAACATATTTGTTCAGGGTGAAGACATCCCACCACGCCCTAATCTGTTTGTCTATAAAACCTCTCAGCTGTTTAAAATCCTGATTAAGGTTATAACCTACATTGGACTGTGAAAAAAACTCATCTGCATTCAGATTCCTATTATTCATGAAATTTAAAATTTCCATAGCTGCTGGGTGCAGTTCACAAAGGAACTAGAAGTGTGCAAAAAAATATTAAATTAAAACCCGCGCTAAAACCAAAACAAAAAACCAGTGCTACCTGCAGCTGCTGCTCACTTAGGTAAAAACCAAGAAAAATAGAATGTCATAAAAACAGCACTACCAGGAATGTGAATATTCAATAAATAAATAATAAAACCATCCAATGATTACATATAGTAAAGTGCACTAGTGGTAAGAAACAATTCATACGTATAAAGGTGCAATGATATCAAAAATGAATTATAGTGTTAATAGTGCAAAAGTGCTGGATAAAGTGCAGTCCGAAATAGTCCACTCAAAATATAAATTTCAATAAAGTGCTGAATATAAAGTGCTTGAGGTGCTCCACACAGTGGGAAGGTGCTTCAAAAGACCCTTTTGGGGATCCACTCACCAAATTTATATGGTAATCAAGCCTCAAATAAGCAGTGGTTTTCCAGCATAATACAGCCCTTAGGGATAGGTGGGTCGGTTAGCAAACCTCCAGCCTTCAAATACAGTTCCCCCCCTCGGTCAGGCACTCAAAAGCAAGGGAATGAGCCAGAAATAGTGAAGCCCGCAGGATAATTTATTAAAATATCAAGATTAACCACTTTACCACCGGAGGATTTTCCTGCTTTACGCCCAGGCCACTTTTTGCAACTTGGCACTGCGCGACTTTAACTGACAATTGCGCAGTCATGCAACCCTGTACCCAAACAAAATTTACGTCCTTTTTTTTCCCACAAACAGAGCTTCCTTTTGGGGGTATTTTATCACCTCTGCACTTTTCATTTTTTGCGATATGAAAATTTTGCGAAAAAATTGACATTTTCTACTTTGACAGTTAAAAAATATCCAATATATTCAATTTTTGGCATATATTTAGGCCAAAATGTATTAAGCTAGATGTCTTTGACAAAAAATCCTCAATGAGCGTATTTTTAACCGCTTTAAGACCGGAAGATTTTACCCCATTCCTGACCAGGCTATATTTTGCGATTCGGCACTGCGTTACTTTAACGGACAATTGCGCGGTCATGTGCCGATGTACCCAAATTAAATTTATGTCCTTTTCTTCCCCACAAATAGAGCTTTCCTTTGGTGGAATTTCATCACCTGTGTGATTTTTAATTTTTGAAAAAAAGAGCGACAATTTTGAAAAAAAAAAACAATATTTTTTACATTCTGATATATAACATTCCGCAAAAAAATTTAAAAATCAAAATTTTTTAACATTTTATGCCAATTTGTTTTCTGCTACATATTTTTGGTAAAAAAAATCACAATAAGCGTATTTTGATTGGTTTGCGCAAAAGTTATCGCGTTTACTAACTACGGAAAAGATTTGTCATTTTTATTGTTTATTTTTTTTGTTTTACTAGTAATGGCGGCGATCTGCGATTTTTTTTTTTTGCGGGACTGCGACATTGCGGTGGACAGATCGGACCCCTAACGGACATTTTTGACACTTTTGGGGGTACCTATAAATAATAAAATTCTATAAATATGCACGGTTACTGTAATAATGACACTGGCAGGGAAGGGGTTAACTTTATTGGTGATCAAGGGGTTAAATGTATGCCTCATGCTTACTGACGTGTGTGGGGGGAGGGGATTGTGTGACACAGACACAGATCGCAGGTTCAGCTATGCTGAATCCTGTAATCGTCCCTGTCTGTCACATAGTAGATCCGCCCACTTTGTTTACACAAGTGGGCGGATTTCCTCCCTCGATCCCCGACAATCGGGGAAGAGCGGCGGTGATCACTGCCTCTCCTCCCCTGGCCCGACTCCCGCTGTGTCTGAATACAGCCCGCGCCGCCGAGAGGGGGCGTTGTCCAGCGACATAGGTCTACGTTCCTGGACGATAACGAGCCACTTTGCCGCAGTACCAGCTCAGTGAGCGGTTGGCAAGTGGTTAAAACTACTCACATAAGTATAAAATATAAAAGCATGGGATAACCACCGTAACAGCGTAGTGTGCGTCTACTTCTGGGAACGCTGCCGGCGTGGGTTCCACGGGGTATAGGAAGTGAGGTCGGGTGGTTGCCATCTGCCAGGAAGTGCGTCGACGCGTTTCGCCCGCCTACAAGGGGCGTTATCAAAGACATCACTTCCGCTTTCGGCAGAACCAATTTATAGTGTACTGACAATTACTACAGCCAATCGCGAGAGCGGTGGGCGCCATCCGAGATAACAACACTTCCTGTTAATAGCATTAACTACTTACCGCAAAGTGACGTAGGGGTACGTCGGGTAACTTTGCGGGGTTATACCGGGATGATGCCTCTAGCTAGAGCATCATCCCGGGAACCGTGGTTTAGTGCCAACGGTCGGCTTTCCGTCGGTAACAACCGATGCGGCTCGGGAGCTGCTCGATCGTTACCCGGGTGAGCGGGAGGGGACGCCCCCCCCTCCTGCCGCCTTCCGTGACTTGTAACGGGCCTCCCTTCCCACCGGGAGACCCGAGCACCCAGGTGGCACGTCTACCAGCTCGATGGAGTCCCGATCACAGCCGGAAACAGCCTCGATCGGGTCTCCGATGACGTAACCCGGAGGCGGCGTCCATGACGTCACTTCCAGGTTACTGTGCTGCAAAAGGCGGCAAATTTAAAAAAACGGCTGTATGCAAAAACACCGTTTTCAGCGTTTTGCATACATGGAAGTGTAGTGGAGGGGTCGAGGGTCTTTTAGACCCTCGATCCCTCCATAAAGAGTACCTATCACTGCATATTGGTGTCACAAGGGATGTTTACATTGCTTGTGACAGCAATAAAAGTGATCAGATTTTTTTTTTTTTTAAAACCTGTAATAAAGTTAAAAAAAAATAAAATAAATAGGAAAAAAAAATAAAAATTTTAGCCGCCACCGTCACCGTTAGCTCGCTCACAAAAAAAAACGTATACGGAAGTCGAGCCGCGAATGAAATCGCTGTTCAAACCACACATGTGAGGTATTGCCGCGATCACCAGAGCGTGAGCAATAATTAAAAAAAAAGAGCTACACTCTAACTGTAAACTGATAACCGTTTAAAAAAATTTAAATCGTCGCCTATTGAGCTTTCTATTGACCGTAGTTTGTTGCCATTCCACGGGTGCACGCAATTTTAAACCGTAACATGCTGGGTATCTATTTACTTGGCGTGACATCATCTTTCACAATATACAAAAAAAATGGGCTAACTTTACTGTTTAGTATTTTTTAAATGCAGTGAAATGTGATTTTTCAAAATGTTTCCAAAAAATGGCGTTTTAAAGACCGCTGCGCAAATACCGCCATTTGCTTCTCCAGAGTCTTTGCTAAAATAATATATATAATGTTTGGGGCTTCTAAGTAGTTTTCTAGGAAAAAATACTGATTTTAACTTGTAAACAAAAAGTGTCTGAAATAGGGCTGGGGCTTAAGTGGTTAATAATGGGTGTCCCCGCAAATGACCAGGAAGTTGAAATAATGGCACGATCCCTTAGATTTATTTAAACAAGTCTTAAAAAACTATTTGAGTAACGGGATAGAACATTTTGTATAATATATTTTATATGAAAAAATAAGATTAGAACACCACCTCACTTCCTATTCACAATTCATATATTAAAACATATACAATTCATTAATAAATTCATGGTCAAATTAAGAACAAGTTATCATATATATTTAATTAAAAAGTGGAGAGACTGATTTGCATATAAATGTTAGAAGAGACTGATTTGCATACCAATGTTAAAAGATATATATGTTTGTTCCAAAATATTTTATTTATAAAAATTATAAAGATAAAAATAGAAAAAAAATAACAAAATAAAAATAAACAAATAAAAAAAAAAAAATGGTGTTCGTCAGGGCTAAATCTTGGGTCCCTTACATTTTAGCATTTACATATTTCCACTCGGGCCAACTGCTTAGCTCTCATGGGCTCAATTATTACTTCTATGCTGACAACATTCAGATATACATCCACACTAAACCAAATTCTACTTTGGCTGCTTCTCTCCTATCTAACTGTATTCATGATATAAAAACTTGAATGTCCCATAATTTCCTTCAATTAAACTGTAACAAGACTGAAATCATGCTTATTGGCACCCCCCATCAATTATGTAAGGCCAGTTCTGTTAGCCTATCTATAGATGGCGCTGTACTTGAGCTTCAGTCTAAATTGGAATATCTAGGGGTGATATTTGATGCTAGTTTAACCTTTGATACATGTACAAAATGTTGTCTTTATTTCCACTTGAGGAACATACACTGTAGCTGAAAAGCTGATCCATACATTCGTGTTCTCCCGACTTGACTACTGCAATGCTCTACTCGCTAGTGTATCTATATCCACTATTGATCAACTACAATATCTTTAAAATTCTACAGCCAGAATCCTCACTAGGTCTGACCTTGCAGTTGTAAATACTGCCGTGGACTCAGCTAGAAAGATCTTTTTTTTATCTCAGTCTTTCCTGGCTAGAGGAGAGATGTGGGGTCTATAAGATGAGGATGCGACTTGACAGTCAGCAGCTCTCTACTCGGGGAGCTGTGAGAACCGAGCGATCCGGAGTGTTCAATTGCTCAGTTCTCAGTGTAGAGGCGCCAGGGGACAGATGCAGCCCAGTGCTGCATCCACCTAGGTAAGTATAAATCTAAAAAATACACATGCATCTCTTTTCTAATGTGTAATAAAGTGCAAGTTGCAATAAAGTGTAATAAAGTAAGTGTAAAGTTGTAATAAAGTGCAAAGTGCACTTGTAAATAATTTCACCACACTTCTTAAAAACATATATAGTGCAGCACAATCCTAAAAAACAATCAATACATTTATAAATGTCCACAAATATCAATCGCATATTAAACTTCACATATAGCATCACTGCTGCGATAAATTGAAGAATCTTGTGTCAAATATAATAAATATCAGCACTGTGATCATAAAGTGAAGACTCTTGTAGCAAAACGAATCATAAAGTGCTCTTCGTGTCTGCACCAAAAATAATACATTGGCTGCTCACCTCAAAAATATGACCCCTGCGTTACCAGTGAGGTCAAAGTACACTTTCCGCATTAAGGGTAAAATCTCCTGTCATTTGCAACTTCCTATTACTTATCACATATGGGCATCCCTTATAGACACGTCCAGCCATCAATGTGAGGGACCATGTATTTATATATATATATATATATATATATATATATATATATATATATATATATATATATATGAGGCAAGAAAAAAGAGCTTAGTGTTCTCTGTTTTTAAATATTTAATCCTGTTTAGGATTAAAAGATACACTTACAAATTTTGGCTCTTTCCCAGTGCTAATTCAGGGCACATAAACACACAGGCGGCATCCAGCGGCCAATCAAGATGTCCGCGGGATGACCTTGTGTACCTTTTACACAGGACCTTTCCCCATGAGAAAGTGGCCTAAAAGTTTTGTCATGTGACCACGCATCTTTTCTACTTTATAATGGTGGGCGGGGTGGGGTTACAGGACACTGTGCAGATACAGAGTGCCTATATTCCAGAATATGTTCACTCTGAGGTAAGATGCAGCCTGTGCTTGAGCAGGGGGCATGCACAAGAGGCTGGTCAGGGGGTGTTGTGGCTGAACAAACTACCCAATAGTCTGCACAGTGTCTTGTACCTCTGAATGGGCAGCCAAGGGATGAAAACTGACCACACCAACACAGATCAGCTTCTGTGCTTTGTGTGGTTAGTGTAGAACAAGCAAGAAAAGTGACCATGTACATATGATGGAAGTATATGAAAATGATAGACACTATGACTTATAAAATACACATATAAGAACAAACACTTGAAAAAAAAAAACATTTAGGGTAACACACTTTAAAAATCTTGAGCCTGCTCTGGATCAACAGTGTATAAAGCAGTCAGGAGTAAGTAATGAATAGTGTATATCAGGTGCGACGGACGTCTCCTGTCTCAGTTGACGTCCGTCATAGGAAGAAACGCGTCAGAGTGGAGCGCCGCAACGTCACGAGCCATCGCCGCGGACCGCGCTGCAGGCGGCCACGGCTCTCAAGTTGATATCCCCGGTATTCATTTCCGCTTTCCGCACGATTACGTCTACTGATTGTGTGATATCTTTATTTTTAATAAATTGTGTGACGATTTTACACTATTGGCGTTTTTTTTTTTTTTCATTTTATACTGGGGAGATCATATACACCAACCAGATCACCATAGACCCAAGGATCCCAGGAGAACCTAGGGGACATCTTATACATGCGGACTTTTCTTGCTCAGACACATGAATCTTCTGGTAAGAGGCTGACCTGTTCTCTCCTGATTAGAGAGGAATATCTGGGGCTTTCCTAATTTCTCTGGGCTATACTACATCATTGGATCTGATAATACACACGCCCTTGTATTATCCTATCTGGTAAGGGGCTCATTCATCCACAGTGGAGGTCTTCGCTGCACCTATTCATTGTGTTGAGTTTTGCACCTTAAAGGCTTATCACTTGCATGTTGGATTCACACGGACTTTTCATATTTATTTATGGACTTTATTTTCTGAAATTCACCATTGTACCCAATTTTATTATTGCTCACCTTTTGTTCACTTTTGTTGAGCACATGTTATAAACTGTTTAGTTTTCGATCTTGCTTTATGTGGAGAGATTTGTTCTCCAATTCATGTTTCACTTGTTTATCATTAATTTTTATTATTGATAATATCATTAATTTTTATTATTGATAATATCATATCATTGGATATTAGTAGAGTTGAGCAGACACCTGGATGTCCGTGTTCGGCGGGTTCGGCTGAACTTGAAAAAAAAGTCCGGGTCCGTGACCCGGACTTTTTCCGAACTTTACCCGGACACCGAACCCCATTGAAGTCACTAAAATGGCTCTAAAAAACCAATGGAAAGGCCTAGAGTGCTGCAAATGAGTGAGAAAGATCAAAAATATAACAATGGCTGGGTAAGGTCGGTATCCATCTCTATTCTGCACAAGGTACGGAAAAGTCCTGTGGGATCCATGCCTGGTTCATTTTAATGAACGTGAGCTTGTCCACATTGTCTCTGGACAGGCAGCTACGCTTGTCTGTGATAACGCCCCCAGCCGTGCTAAATACACGTTCAGATAATACACTGGCTGCAGGGCACGCCAGCACCTCCAAGGCGTAAAGGGCAAGCTCAGGCCATGTGCCCAATTTGGAGACCCAGAAGTTGAAGGGGGCAGACCCGTCATTCACTACATGTAGGTGTGTGCACACATATTGCTCCACCATGTTGGTGAAATGCTGCCTCCTGCTAAGGCGTTCCATATGAGCTGCTGGTGCTGCTGTTTGTTGTGGCGTGCTGACAAAGCTTTTCCACATTTCGGCCATGCTAACCCTGCCTTCTGAGGTGTTGGCGGTTGCGTTGGCGACCTCTTCCTCCTCCTCCTCCTCCTCCTCCTCCTCCTCCTCTGCCTTGGCCTTGTGCTTCGACTGTGGCCCCGCTGTCAGGTGGGAATGCCAGCAGCATCGCGTCTACCAGCTTGCGCTTGTACTCGCGCATCTTGCGATCATGCTCCAGTGAGTGAATTAAGGACGGTACGTTGTCCTTGTAACGGGGATCCAGCAGCGTGGCCACCCAGTAATCAGCACAAGTTAGAATGTGGGCAACTCGGCGGTCGTTGTGGAGACACTGCAGCATGTAATCGCTCATGTGTGCCAGGCTGCCCAGAGGCAACGAAAGGCTGTCCTCTGTGGGAGGTGTATCGCCTGTGTCCTCTGTATCCCCCCAGCCACGCACCAGTGATGGCCATGAGCTGGCCTGGGTGCCACCCTGCTGTGAACATGGTTCCATCTCCTCCTCATCCTCCAGAACTGTGCCCCTGCTGGACAATTGTGTACCTGGCGTTTGTGGGTGCAGGAACCCACCCTCGGAGCCACTTGTGAATGACTGCCCTGAAAGCCTTGGAAATGATCCCTCTTCCTCCTCCTCCTCCTCCTCCTGTGCCACATCCTCTTCCATCATCGCCCGAATGCTTTTTTGAAGGAGGCATAGAAGTGGGATAGTTAAGTTGACAATGGCGTCATCGGCACTGGCCATGTTGGTGGAGTACTCAAAACAGCACAACAAGGCACACAGGTCTCGCATGGAGGCCCAGTTATTGGTGGTGAAGTGGTGCTGTTCCGCAGAGCGACTCACGCGTGCGTGCTGCAGCTGAAACTCCACTATGGCCTGCTGCTGCTCGCACAGTCTTTCCAGCATGTGCAAGGTGGAGTTCCAACTTGTGGGCACGTCACATATGAGGCGGTGAGCGGGAAGGCCGAAGTTACGCTGCAGCGCTGACAGGCGAGCAGCAGCAGGGTGAGAATGCCGAAAGTGCGCACATACGGCCCGCACTTTCTGCAGCAGCTCTGACATATCGGGGTAATTTTTAAGGAACCTCTGCACCACCAAATTCAGCACATGCGCCAGGCAAGGGATGTGCGTCAAACCGGCTAGGCCCAGAGCTGCTATATGATTTCGCCCGTTATCGCACACCCCCAGGCCGGGCTTGAGGCTCGCTGGCAGCAACCACTCATCGGTCTGCTGTTTCATGCTCCTCCACAACTCATGCGCGGTGTGTGGTTTTTCCCCCAAACAGGCAAGTTTTAAAACTGCCTGTCGTTTACCCCTGGCTGTGCTGAAGTTGGTGGTGAAGGTGTTACGCTGACCGGATGAGGAGGCGGTAGAGGATGAGGAAGCGGAGTAGGAGGAGTTAGGAACAGGAGGCAAACTGAAGCGCCCTGCAATCCTCGGTGGTGGAAGGACATGTGCCAAATTGCTATCCGCCTCAGGCCCATCCGCCACTGCATTTACCCAGTGTGCCATTAGGGAGATATAACGCCCCTGACCGTGCTTACTGGTCCACGTATCGGTAGTTAGGTGGACCTTGCCACAGATGGCGTTGCGCAGTGCACACCTGATTTTTTCCCCCACTTGGTTGTGCAGGGAAGGGATGACCTGCCTGGAAAAGTAGTGGCGGCTGGGCACGATGTACTGTGGGACAGCCACCGACATAAGGCTTTTAAAACTGTGCGTCTCCACCAGACGGAATGACAGCATTTCAAAGGCCAAGAATTTTGAAATGCTGGCATTCAGGGTCGCGGGTGGGTAGGGGGGTACTTCCTCTTCCTCTGAAGTGTTTGGGAGATGGAAAGCTGAATGCTTCCACGGGACATTGTGGAGATGGTTGGTGACCCAGGTGGTGGTGTTGGTGACAGATCGTCTGTTTGCAGGGTGGCAGGTTCCGGTATCACTACAGAGGTGGATGAAGAGGCCGAGACTGCAGCAGAAGAGGAAGCAGGAGGAGCTAGAGACCTTTCTTGGTTTTGAAGGTGTCTACTCCACTGCAGCTCGTGCTTTGCACTTAGATGCCTGATCACGCAGGTTGTGCTCAGGTTGAGAAGGTTTATGCCTCGCTTCAGGCTCTGATTGCACAGGGTGCAAACCACTCGTGTCCTGTCATCAGCACATTGTCTGAAGAACTTCCACGCTAGAGAACTCCTTTGAGCTGGCTTTGGTGCGCTCGGTCCCTTGCTGCGTTGGGCAGTAGCAGGCGTAGTGTCTAGGGCACGGCCGCTCCGCTTCTGCACCCTGCTCCCTCTTCTGCTGTGCTGGTGGCTCTGTGCGACCACCGGCTCTTCCTCCAAACTACTCAGGTCACTTGCATGACCTTCATTCCATGTGGGGTCGAGGACCTCATCGTCCTCCACATCATCTTCCACCCAGTCTTCACCCCTGCCCTCCTTGTCGGTCTCCACAATTCTGAGTGCCGCAGCAGTTGGCACCTGCGTTTCGTCATCATCGGAGACGTGCTGCGATGGTCCTTCCATGTACTCATCTTGAGAAATAAGTGGTTTGGCATTGCTGCACTCAATCTCTTCCACTTCTGGGGCAGGGCTAGGTGGATGGCCCTGGGAAACCCTGCTGACAGAGTCATCAAAAAGAAGAAGAGACTGCTGCATGACTTGGGGCTCAGACTGCTTGCCTGATTTGCAAGGGGGTGAGGTGAAAGACGGTTGGACATCGGCTGCAGGTGCCAACTCTGACCTTTCTGCAGTAGACTGGGTGGGAGACAATGTGAAGGAACTGGAGGCACTGTCAGCAGCAAACCAATCTACTATCGCCTCTACTTGTTCTTGCCTCAACACTTGTAGAGGCGCATGATGCCCTACCAAATACTGCTGCAGGTTCTGTCGCCTACTCACACTTGAGGAAGGTGTTTCACTTGTGCGTGTAGCTGGCACAGATCGACCACGTCCTCTCCTTGCAACAGGAGCTCTACCAGCAGCACCACGACCCAGGCCACGGCCCCTATTTGACGTTCTCCTCATATTTCTGTAATTTATGATCTTGCCCTAGAAAGGTGTTTATTAAATAGCGGAACAAAACAACAACAGTATCGCACGGGTGTATCTCACAGTCAAATATGCAAATTATGCCGCAATTTAATTTTTTTTACACCAAAAGGGTGTATATTGAATAGCGGAATAGAAAAACAGTATACAAATACAACAGGTGTATCTCACAGTCAAATATGCAAAGTATGCCGCAATTTAATTTTTTTCACCCCAAAAGGGTGTATATTGAATAGCGGAATAGAAAAAAGGATATAAAACTGTGTATCTCACACGTACAAACACAGACTAGGCCCCAATTACAATTTTTTGTACCCTAAAGGCAGGATGAGGAAGAGGAGTAGGAGGAGTTCGGAACAGGAGGCAAACTGAAGCGCCCTGCAATCCTCGGCGGTGGAAGGAGATGCGCCAAACAAATTTAAAAGGTGTATCTCACACGTACCGATACAGACTATGCCGCAATTTAATTTTTTTCTCCCCAAAAAGGTGTATATTGAATAGCGGAATAGAAAAATTTTTATAAAACGGTGTATCTCACACGTACAAACACAGACTAGGCCCCGATTACAATTTTTTGTACCCCAAAGGGAGGATGAGGAAGAGGAGTAGGAGTTCGGAACAGGAGGCAACATGAAGCGCCCTGCAATCCTCGGCGGTGGAAAGAGATGCGCCAAACAAATTTAAAAGGTGTATCTCACATGTACCGATACAGACTATGCCGTAATATAATTTTTTTCACCCCAAAAGGGTGTATATTTAATAGCGGAATAGAAAAAAAATGTATAAAACGGTTTATCTCACACGTACAAACACAGACTAGGCCCCGATTTACAATTTTTTGTACCCTAAAGGCAGGATGAGGAAGAGGAGTAGGAGGAGTTCGGAACAGGAGGCAAACTGAAGCGCCCTGCAATCCTCGGCGGTGGAAGGAGATGCGCCAAACAAATTTAAAAGGTGTATCTCACACGTACCGATACAGACTATGCCGTAATTTAATTTTTTTCACCCCCAAAAGGGTGTATATTGAATAGCGGAATAGAAAAAATTGTATAAAACGGTGTATCTCACACGTACAAACACAGACTAGGCCCCGATTACAATTTTTTGTACCCTAAAGGGAGGATGAGGAAGAGGAGTAAGAGGAGTTCAGAACAGGAGGCAAACTGAAGCACCCTGCAATCCTCGGCGGTGGAAGATGCGCCCAAAAAATTTGAAAGGTGTATCTCACACGTACCGATACAGACTATGCCGCAATTTAATTTTTTTTACCCCAAAAGGGTGTATATTGAATAGCGGAATAGAAAAAAATTTATAAAACGGTGTATCTCACACGTACAAACACAGACTAGGCCCCGATTACAATTTTTTGTACCCTAAAGGCAGGATGAGGAAGAGGAGTAGGAGGAGTTCGGAACAGGAGGCAAACTGAAGCGCCCTGCAATCCTCGGCGGTGGAAGATGCGCCCCAAAAATTTGAAAGGTGTATCTCACACGTACCGATACAGACTATGCCGCAATTTAATTTTTTTCACCCCCAAAAGGGTGTGTATTGAATAGCGGAATAGAAAAAATTGTATAAAACGGTGTATCTCACACGTACAAACACAGACTAGGCCCCGATTACAATTTTTTGTACCCTAAAGGGAGGATGAGGAAGAGGAGTAGGAGGAGTTCAGAACAGGAGGCAAACTGAAGCACCCTGCAGTCCTCGGCGGTGGAAGATGCGCCCAAAAAATTTGAAAGGTGTATCTCACACGTACCGATACAGACTATGCCGCAATTTAATTTTTTTTACCCCAAAAGGGTGTATATTGAATAGCGGAATAGAAAAAAATTTATAAAACGGTGTATCTCACACGTACAAACACAGACTAGGCCCCGATTACAATTTTTTGTACCCTAAAGGCAGGATGAGGATGAGGAGTTGGAGGAGTTCGGAACAGGAGGCAAACTGAAGCACCCTGCAATCCTCGGCGGTGGAAGATGCGTCCAAAAAATTTGAAAGGTGTATCTCACACGTACCGATACAGATTATGCCGCAATTTAATTTTTTTTACCCCAAAAGGGTGTAGATTGAATAGCGGAATAGAAAATATGATATAAAAAGGTGTATCTCACATGTACAAACCCAGACTTGGTCCCGATTACAATTTTTTGTACCCTAAAGGCAGGATGAGGATGAGGAGTAGGAGGAGTTCGGAACAGGAGGCAAACTGAAGCGCCCTGCAATCCTCGGCTGTGGAAGATGCGCCCAAAAAATTTGAAAGGTGTATCTCACACGTACCGATACAGACTATGCCGCAATTTAATTTTTTTTACCCCAAAAGGGTGTAGATTGAAAAGCGGAATAGAAAATATGATATAAAAAGGTGTATCTCACATGTACAAACCCAGACTAGGCCCCGATTACAATTTTTTGTACCCTAAAGGCAGGATGAGGAGTAGGAGGAGTTCGGAACAGGAGGCAAACTGAAGCGCCCTGCAATCCTCGGCGGTGGAAGATGGCCCAAAAAACTTGAAAGGTGTATCTCACACGTACCGATACAGACTATGCCGCAATTTAATTTTTTTACCCCAAAAGGGTGTAGATTGAATAGCGGAATAGAAAATATGATATAAAAAGGTGTATCTCACACGTACAAACCCAGACAAGGCCCCGATTACAATTTTTTGTACCCTAAAGGTAGGATGAGGATGAGGAGTAGGAGGAGTTCGGAACAGGAGGCAAACTGAAGCACCCTGCAATCCTCGGCGGTGGAAGATGCGCCCAAAAAATTTGAAAGGTGTATCTCACACGTACCGATACAGATTATGCCGCAATTTAATTTTTTTTACCCCGAAAGGGTGTATATTGAATAGCGGAATAGAAAATATGATATAAAAAGGTGTATCTCACACGTACAAACCCAGACTAGGCCCCGATTACAATTTTTTGTACCATAAAGGCAGGATGAGGAAGAGGAGTAAGAGGAGTTCAGAACAGGAGGCAAACTGAAGCGCCCTGCAATCCTTGGCGGTGGAAGATGCGCCCAAAAAATTTGAAAGGTGTATCTCACACGTATCGATACAGACTATGCCGCAATTTAATTTTTTTTACCCCAAAAGGGTGTATATTGAATAGTGGAATAGAAAAAAGTATATAAAATTGGTGATTTTTCAATAGCAGATGTGAACACAGCAGTGTTAACTTTGTAATTTTTAAATAGCAGATTAGAACAGCAATCTGTAGTAAAATATAGCTGAACGCTGCACACAACAGACTGATAAAAATATTTTTTTTTCTCCCTCCTCCTCCTCAGTGGGCTCAAGTGAGGACAAAAAGATTGTTCACTGCACCACCCCCCACACAGCAAAATTGATGTAGATCGCTAACGGACGATTGTTCTGTCCTGTGTCTCCTATCTGTCCCTGCTTACTCTCTCCAGCCTGTCCCTAAAATGCTCAAATACCTTTCCCTGCCTACACTCCGACCTGTCCCTGCATTCTTTTCGGGCACAATGTTGTTTTTCCCTGTCTGTCCCTAATCAGCAGCAGCCAGCACCGTTATCATGTGTGCTCTCTCCCTACACTACAGCAGACTGACGCACCGCGCTGTGTCTCTCGAGCTTATAAAGACATGGGTCACATGCTTCAGCTAGCCAATCACAGCTACTAATACATTAGTAGGCATGGCTGGGATGGCTTAAGGCACACCAGTTAAATGCTTGTTGATTGGCTGTTGAAAGCCCGCCATTAAAAACGCGCCATTACATACAAAACAGGAAATAAAATTACCGAACACGGATTTTAAACCCGAACATACAGTAAAGTTTTCGGGTCCGTGTCCGGGTAGCAAAAATCCAATTATCCGGTACGAACCCGAATAATACAGTCCGTGTTCGCTCAACACTAGATATTAGATATTAGTCAATAGATTAGCGCACCTGATATACACCATTCATTCTCCATCTAATTTTTCTAAGGTTGCAGCTTCTCTATTTTTTCCAGCGCACTTTTTCTACACATCAGGAGTAAGTAATGCACAGAGAGCAGCGATTAAAAGTAAGAAAAGTGCCTCCCAAGTTAAAATTTCACCCTCTTCCCAATCCAACCCCCAGAAAAAAAAGCCACCTCAAGCACAAATTCCCCCTTCTTCCCCTACTAAATTGCAGTCACTGGACCGTGGCATTGCATTGCATCTGCTGGTGAGTTCCACAAGTCCTGACACCACAGCACCCCATTTTTTTTTTTTTTTTTTTTTGTATATGTCACTTATACTGCAATTGTTATAATGCGTGAGCAACAAACTGGCAATCCTGACATTCCAGTCATATGGGGGGGGGGGAAGGGGCATTAGAGTTGTAATGATGTGCTGTGGCTCACCATGAACAGGTCAGGAGTGAGGGAGAAGGTGGACAGATCAGGGATGAGGAAGAAGATGTACAGATTAGTTATGCAGAGGTAGGCGGACAGATCAGATAGGAGGAGGTAGGTGGATAGGTCCGATATGAGGAAGTAGTTGTACAGGTCAGATAGGAGGAGGTAGGCAGAGAAGTTAGATATGAGGGGATAGATGGAAGGTTTAGATCAGGTATGAGGGGGTAGGTGAATAGGTCCCAAGTGAGGGACAAAGAGTTAAAAAGGTCACCAGTGAAGGACAGAGGTGTGCATTGGGGTATAATAAAAGGATGGAGGGTGGTTGGGGTACAGTAGAAAGGCAGAAGGGGAATGAATGACTACGACAGACTCAGGTCTAAGCTATTTGCATTTGAGCATAGACATCCTATTTCTATTGCATGGTACAGGTCAGTGACCAGACCTGAGTTTGTGGCTCTACTTCAACTGTGTCAATTTGCCCCATAATGGCATTTCACCTATTGAAGTATGCTATAAGCAAGCAGTTTTCATTTTGCAGAGCAGAATAGGGAATAGCCTGAAAGAGATTACTTTCAAGCAGTTGGCCAGCTTGAACATGTGTTGCAAAATGTGTGAACCATAAATCCCTGTTTTATGCAAACGTTGCTAGAAAGGTGCATAGTAGTGTGCAGAGGGTTCATTCAGAATTTCACTAAAAGTGGGAACTGTCCCCAAAAAATAGGGACATCTGCTTACCACAATGCAGAAGAAAGCGAACAGCAGGGTGCTCAGGGCAGGATCAAATAAAAATGGCTTTAATAAAATAAGTAGCACACTAAAGCTGGCTATACATTATACAATTCTCTTGTACAATTTTCCTTTAGATTTACCAAAACCATATAATATGAGGTCAAACCTAAACACACTCAATTTGTGTGCAGTTAGGCAGGCCTTTGCACTACACAAAGGCAAATCTAAAGGAAGTTGAATAAGAAAATTGTATAATGTATGGCCAGCTTTACATTAAAGTTAGCATGAAACGAAAACAGCATGGATAGGGAACACCTGAGACCAAGCAGCTGTGATCAGCATGAGGCTGTAGGCAACAGAAACCAAGGATGACAAGGCTCCAGTCAGCTAAAAAAAAAAAAAAAAAGGATAGTAGCAGTGTTGTTCTCAGCCACACATGAGGATGACAGCCTCCTCCCCTTCCTGCCCTTTTGGCTTGATAAGCCCATCACTTCCCTTTACTGTCCATGCATTTGAAAAAGAGGGCAAATTCCCTGGAAACATGTCATGCACACCCCCCTCTCCTGACATTCACCATGACACCGGTCATCCTCGCGTGTGGCTGAGAACGCTTCTGCTACTGTCCATACCTTGGCGCTGGCTGGCGCCTTGTCATCCTTTGATTTCTAGTTGCTCAGTGATGCCTACAGCCTCACACTGATCACAGCTGCTTGGTCTCAGGTATTCCCTATCCATGCTTTTTCATGATAACCTCAATAAGTGTGCTGCTTATTTTTAATTTAAAGAAAACAATGCTGTTTGTTTTCTTCTGCATTGAGGTGAACCTACTCAGATCTTATGCATTAAATGCAGAGGTTCCAGTCTCAGTCTCTTCTCCTGCTCAGCCATCCATTCATTGATTACTCTCTCATCCATCCATGGGCTATGGATACAGATGAAGGTTCCAATGGACTAAGTGGCTCTGCACATCTAGAGCACCGTATGTACTGTGTACTTGTACACTTTTTGGATTTGCTATACATCAGGTCACCCTACCACAATGCAACACAACAATTCTAAACAGTAAATATCAATAATTCTGTTTGAAGCACCTGTATGATTTCCTGTGGTAAGAAACACTGTATGATACATTGTGAACTTTCAAGGTTAAGAAGTTGATAAGACGATGAAAGAAAAGGAGAAAATAGAATACAAAGATGTTACACAGCTGACTGCTGCATTTTTCTGTCTGATATCCTACATTATACTATCTGTGCAGGGCCATCGTACCGAATGGGCACGCTGGGAATTCGCCCGGGGGCCCCCACCTGCCCAGGGACCCAGCCCCAGCCAAGCATTAGTCCCGATTCCCGTGTGCATCCTGCCGCCGAACTTAGCAAGTGGCAAGCGCCTGTCGGCCCTGTGCTGCTGTCAGGCCACTTGGGCCAAGGTGGGGGAGCCCACAATTGCAGGAATGCCTGTCCTCCTCCATGGGAACAGGCACACACAGGACAGTGGAGTCTGACTCCCGTCCGTGTGTGTGTTCACCGGACCCAGCCGCCCAACTTGGAAGCTGTCATTAGCTTGGCACTGCTGTACCAATAAATATCGCCTTATCCATAATTTGCATTTTTATTCTTATTGGTGATTGTGTAGGCAGGGCCCCAGTGCACTGCATTGCCTGGGGCCCTTTAATGCTCTTAAAGAGGTTGTAAACCCTGTTTTTTTTTTCACCCTGAAAGAGAAATACATAATGAGCTAGTATGCATCGCATACTAGCTCATTATGAAATACTTACCTTAGAATGAGCCCCCGCCTTGCCGCCCGCTTACCTCTATGACGTGCGACATGTTCAGTCGCCCGTCTTCCGGGATCGCGGCATCCGGCCATCTGATTGGCCGGAGCCGCGGTGACGTCACTCCCGCGCGGGAGCCGACGGTCACGGCACGGGGCTCTGAAGGAACGGCACCTGCGGCCGTTCCTTCAGAGCGCATTCGCCAGTGACGTCACTGGCTGCATGTAAGGTAAATATCTCCTAAACGGTACATGTTTAGGAGATATTTACAGTACCTATAGGTAAGCCTTATCATAGGCTTACCTATAGGTACAACTTGCAGAGGAGTTACTTCCTCTTTAAGTTGGCACTGTATCTGTGTCCCTCTGCATTACGAGTCACTCTGTGAAGGAAATAAGACA
Organism: Pelophylax lessonae; assembly: GCF_965119305.1. NCBI lineage: Eukaryota > Metazoa > Chordata > Amphibia > Anura > Ranidae > Pelophylax > Pelophylax lessonae. The sequence continues at coordinate 487,065,432 of NC_138771.1, read as the reverse complement.
CGCCCAGTTACATTTTTTTTCTCCATTGCTGGAAAGTTTCACTTTCTTTTTCTGCTGTCTGCAATGGCGTCTGCTGATCTAAGAGCAGAGCTGGAATGTTCTATCTGTCTGAACATTTATACAGATCCTGTAATGCTAAATTGTGGACATAACTTCTGCCGGGGCTGTATTGATTGTGTGCTGGATACCCAGGAGAGGTCTGGAGGTTATTCCTGTCCTGAATGCAGAGAGAAGTTCAAGGAGCGGCCTGCACTGCAGAGAAACATGAAACTGCGAAACATAGTGGAGAATTTCTTCTCTGCTCAGCCAGATCCCGAGGAGTCCGGGGTCTTCTGTACCTACTGTATTCATGCTCCAGTACCTGCTGTGAAATCCTGTCTGCATTGTGAAGCTTCTCTATGTAATAACCACCTTAGAGCTCACAGCAAGTCACCAGAACACATATTATCTGACCCCACCACTTCCCTGCAGAAAAGGAAATGCCTTATTCACAAAGAAGTTTATAAGTATTACTGCACCAAGGACTTTTCCTGTGTCTGTGTGTCCTGCTGCCTAATTGGAGAACACAAAGGACACAGTAAGGTGTCCCTGGAGGAGGCCTCTAATGCTGTAAAGAATAAGCTAAGAAATGCTATACCAAAGCTTCTGACAAAAAGAGACGAGACAGAGAAAATAATTAAAAGTCTGCTGAAATGCCAGAGAGACGTCGAAAAAAAAACAACTGTGGACACTGAAAAGTTCGCTACCCTATTCAGAGAGCTCAGGAGACAGCTGGAAGACCTGGAGAAGAAAGTCCTGAATGAGATATCTAAAAAGGCAGAGCGGGTCTCATGCTCTGTTAATGATTTGATCCAACAGCTGGAAATAATGAAGGAAGAGGTGTCCAAGAAGATGGGTCACATTGAGGAGCTGTGTAACATGATGGATCCATTGACCGTCCTACAGGAATTAGACACAGGTGACTTGTGTGATACTAAGGATGGAGATAATGAGGACAAAGAGAGACATCATCAGCTTCTCCATGATGGAGAGGATCAGCATGGGGCTGAGATCTCCCACACATTGCACACATTATTTGATATAATCACAGCAGTAAATAAAGGGATCTATATAAAGGAACCTGCAGAAATCTTCCTGGATGTAGACACAGCTCATAATAGGCTACAAATATCAGAGGACAGAAAAACTGCATCTGGGTCACCAAAGCAGAATGTCCCAGAAACAGCAGCAAGATTCAGGGATCATGCTCAGGTAATGAGTAGTAGGAGTTTCTCCACAGGGCGACATTACTGGGAGGTGGATGTTGGTAGATCACATGGCTGGAGAGTTGGGACATGTTACCCCAGTATAGACAGGGGAGAACAGAAGTCAAAGATTGGATACAATAAAAAGTCTTGGGGTTTGGAGAGGGATAATGATCAATATTCAGTGATACATGACAGTAAAAAAATCAGTTTACCAGACAATATCTCCAGTAAAAGAGTTCGGATATATTTGGATTATGAGGCTGGGCAGATCTCCTTTTATAGTCTGAGTCACCCGATCCTACACCTCTATACTTTCACTACTACCTTCACGGAGCCTCTCCATGCTGTGATAGGTATGTGGGATCGGGGTTTTTGCATTGTAAATCCACGTTCAGGGAGAATTCGAGTGATGTGACAAATAAAATATCTCCCTTAAGAAGAGTGGCTTTAGAAGGGGGGTATTAGTAAAATACTCAACCAGGATTGCATTCATTGCCTTCCGGGGTTTCTATTAACCCCTTCTTGCCCAGCCTACTGTAATATGACAGGAAAGCAGAAGCCTTGTTATCCTGGGAGAACGTCGTCATATGACGTCTTCCCAAAATTGCAATCTGTCACCCCCTGGGTCCATAGGACAGATCACTGCACGTTGCCTGTACCATGTGAACGCTGTGACTAATCAAAGCAGATCACATGACAATTGTACACATTAAATGGCTTTGATTTATGCCATTCATTGTGTACTATTGTGATGAGCACTGTGATTGGTCACAGTTACAACATGGTACAGACAGGGTCAATCACAGCTCATTTGTATCATGTGGTTAGCTGTGGCCAATAACAGCTAATCACAATAGTAAACACTAAATGAATAGTTCTCATTCAGAAAAAATAGTTGCTTATAATTGTAAAATTTACAGTTATAAGCAATCGTAGTGTCATTGTATGTAAAAAAAAAAAAAGAAAGAAAAATGTAAATTGTAGAAAAATAAATGTAATAAAAAAGAAAACATATATTAATAAAAAAAAAAAAAATAATATATATATATATATATATTTTTTACATACTGACACCAGTCAGTATCCCTGATCCCCACCACACCAGTTATATGATGACGGTGTACTGCACTGGTGACTGTATGTAAAAAAAAATAGTTTCCATTACATTTTCTAAAAAATTACAAAAACTTGCCATGCCTGTTACTAAATACCTTGGACTGTCTACTTTCCAAAAAGGGATAATTTGGGGGATATTTGTACTGTCCTGGCATTTTTGTGCCTCAAAAAATGACAAGGCTGTCAGTACATCAGGATTGATCAATTTTCATATATATATATATATATATATATATATACACACCATAGATTGTAGACTCTATATCTTTCCTACAGGCTAAATAATGTACACTAATTTGGGTTATTGTCACCTAAGAAATGTAGCATTATAAAGTTTGACCTACATTTTTGAATAAAAAATATTTATTTGCAGAATGTTATAACAGAAACCTCATACTTTTTCCTGGTGTAACTATGGACCTCTGCCTCGTTTCCACTGAGCGGTACGGTTTGGTACAGTTCTGTACGGTTAAGAACGGTACACCTTGATCAGGCTTGCGTTTCCACCGCCAACAGTACCTCAGCTCAACAGTACCTCAACAGTATAGCTCCACCCTGTTGGTACGGTACTAATGTGCTTGGTACCCCAACGAAAGGGTCCCAAAAAAGTGGTACGATACGGTTCAGAATTAGGGTACAGTTCACAACTTTTGACAATGGAAACGGCAAAAATTGCGTACCATACCGAGCCGAATCTAACCGTTCAGTGGAAACGAGGCATTATAAAACTTTAACATATGGACTTTTTCAACTAGTAATAGTGGCGATCTGCGATTTTTTTTTTGCGGGACTGCAACATTGCGGCGGACAGATCGGACCCCTAACTGACATTTTTGACACTTTTGGGGGTACCAGTGACATTACTACAGTAATCACTGCTATAAATATGCACTGTTACTGTAAAAATTACACTGGCAGGGAAGGGGTTAACATTACTGGTGATCAGTGGGTTAAATGTGTCCCTAGGGGCGTGATTCTTACTGTCAGGGGGCGTGGCTTGTGAGTTAATCACAGAGACATGCGATCCTATATAGCAGGATCGCATAGCCTCTGTGATGATCTAAGGGAGAATGACAGATGGCTGCGTTTACATTAGCCGTCTGTCTTTCTCCCTCTGCTGCGGGAGATCGCGAGTGGCCGGCAGCCATCCGAGCCGCCGGTCACACGCGCTAGCTCCCCAGGGAACGAGCGGGGGGCGGGAGCGCGCCACCAGCGGTGCACGCTCGCCCCACACAGGCGCCTGAGCGAGCGACGTACAGGTACATAGCTTTGCCCAGCAGCAGCAGAGTGCCGCAGTATATGTACGGTGGGCGGGGCGCAAGTGGTTAATAGCAGAAAGTAAAAAAATATTGCATTTTCAAAATTTTTGGGTCTTTTTTCATTTATATGATAAAAGGTAAAAAACCCAGTGGTGATCAAATACCACAAAAGAAAGCTTTATTTGTGTGGAAAAAAAAAAGGATTTACATTTCATTTGCGTAGAGTGTTGCATGACCGCGCAATTGCCATTTAAAGTAGCGAAGTGCTGAATAGCAAAAAAATGGCCTGGTCATGAAGGAGGTAAAATCTTCAGGAGCTCAGGTGGTTAATTGAGCATCATATCTAATTAGCCATTGAAGTTAGTTGGGTACCTCTAAAGGCTGTAATGGGGACCACCTACAGCATAACATCCACATCACTAGGAGATCTGGAGAAGGCAAGGTGGTCTCTAGTCCCTTGACTAGACTTTACTGCATTATATCCATGTGAGTGATTCTTATATAAAGCATTTTATTGCTCTGCTATTTGAACTGAAAATCTGGATTGTGTCACATGTGTAATAAAGTTTGTTCAAACCAGATTTTGTCAAATCTGTGTTATTCAAGTTTAAAGGCACCTCCAGGCGTTTGCAGTCAATGGCTAATGGTGGTGTAACAGGGAGTCGTACACACCTCTCACCGCTGTTGCAGCTGTCAAGGTGAGATTACAAAGCAAAATAGAAACACTAAAGGCCCGTACACACGATACGAAAATCTGACGGGAAATTTCGTCCGACGAGCGATCTGACGATTTTCAGATTGTTAGTATAGTGCTTTTGACAGCCGATTACGATTTTTCGGACGACAAAAACTGGATGTGCAGGCTATAAAATTTTTATTGTACATCAACACAACGTCCAATTTTCATTTAATTAGTACAGTTTTCGTCTGAAAAAAATCGTAAGAGCAAGACTAGGCATGCTCAGAAACGAAAGAACACATAGAAAACAATCCAACACATGACATCACTTGTGAAGTAGAATTCTGTCGTACGGGAATTTTTGTATGAAAGTAACCTCTTCGCTTTCAACATGAGACTAGCATGTAACAAAAAATGGACAACAGATCGTTCGATAAACTGATTGTGTGTACGGGGCTTAAGAGGCTGCATCTAGGGTTACCACATGGCTGGTGAAAATGTCACTAATAGGAAAGAAACCACGAGGCCAATAATTTTCCCAGAAAACGTGGCAACGCATCTAAGCATTGTGCAACCATAATTAGTAGTGTAGGGTTACTGGGGTGCAGTCTTCTGCAGAAGTTAGATAACCCAGATAAAGGTTTTTGAACCTTTCAATTACTTATCCCCCATACAAGCCTTCCCAGGTCATGTCTGCAGAGACCCCATTAAGATGACCTACCAAACCATGTTAGGTTATACCATACTGCTCAGGGCCCATCTTAAAAGGCATGTCTTGCACCTGTTTGCATTATGGAAGACTGAAGATATTAAAGGCCCTATTGAGATGACCTCCCAAACTATGTTAGGCTAAATGTCAATATATACATGTTAGGACTGTCACTCAGTCTAGATATTGTTTTAGCCAAATCAGGTGACACCAAATTGTGATGACACCATACTGCCCAGGGCCCATCTTAAAAGGCATGCCTTGCACCTGTTTGTATTATGGAAGACTGAAGATATTAACCACTTGCCGACCAGTCACTGGGACTGTACTGCGGCAATGTGGCTCGATTCCGTCCAGCGACGTAGACCTACGTCGCTGGACTCCTCCCCTTGTGGGCGGCGCTCGCACGCTGCTGGAGGCTCGCTCCCGCTGTTTTCAGTCACAGCGGGAGTCGGGCCAGGGGAGGAGCGGCGGCGATGACTGCCGCTCTTCCCCGATCATCAGGGAATCGAGTTTGGAGATCCGCCCGCTTGTGTAAACAAAGCGGGCAGATCTCCTAAGTGACAAACAGTGACAGATTGCAGGGTTCAGCATAGCTGAACATGCGATCTGTCCCTGTGTCACTCAGTCACCTCCCCCCACACACGTTAGTAAGCACCAGGCATACATTAACCCCTCCCTCTCCAATAAAATTAACCCCTTCCCTGCCAGTGTCATTTTTACAGTAACAGTGCATATTTATAGCACTGATTACTGTAGAAATGTCACTGGTACCCCCAAAAGTGTCAAAAATGTCAGTCAAGGGTCCGATCTGTCCGCCGCAATTTCGCAGTCCCGCAAAAGAAATCGCAGATCGCCGCCATTACTCGTTAACAAAAAAAAAACACCAAAAATGACAGAAATCTTTCCCTTAGTTAGTAAACGCAATAACTTTTGCGCAAACCAATCAAAATACGCTTATTGTGATTTTTTTTTAACCAAACATATGTAGCAGAAAACAAATTGGCCAAAAATGTTAAAAAATTTTGATTTTTAAATTTTTTTGGGGGGGAATTTCATATAAAACAATGTGAAAAATATTGTTATTTTTTCAAAATTTACGCTCTTTTTTTGTTTATAGCGCAAAAAGTAAAAATTGCACATGTGATCGAATACCACCAAAAGAAAGCTCTGTTTGTGGGAAAAAAAGGACGTAAATTTCGTTTGGGTACGACATCGCACGACCGCGCAATTGTCAGTTAAATTCGCACAGTGCGGAATCGCAAAAAGTGGCCTGGACATAAGACAGCAAAATCCTCCAGTGGTAAAGTGGTTAAAGGCCCTATTGAGACCCCATTGAGATGACCTCCCAAAAGATGTTAGGTTAAATGTCAATATATACATAATAGAACAGTCACTCGGTCTAAATATTTTTTTAGCCAAATCAGATGACACCAAGGTGAGATGACACCATACTACCCAGGGCCGATCTTAAAAGACATGCCTTGCACCTGTTTGCATTATGGCAGACTGAAGATATTAAAGAGTAAATTATAAAGCAGCTATGATTAAGGCTACTCTCTGAAACATGTAAGTTGTTTTTACTTGCTGTCATTCTGTAGCAAAATAAAAGACTTTCACAGATGCTTCAAGTTGCCGGCTTCCTATATTCATTTGGAATTGTCATGAGTAAGAGGACACTTGGAGCCTGACCACTGACACTGCGGACTCTTGATTCATTTCCACTGGAACCCTGACGTGAAGATTGCATTTCACTCATTCATGGAAATTATAAAGCAGTGAATGTGATATTCACTAAGCATTTACTGCAGGTGAATCTTCCTAGCGAATGTGTTTCAATATACTCTTTTAATATACGTCAAATCATTTACCTGCGGCAAAGGTTTGACAAACATCAAATTTAGGCTCGGTTCACACTGGGGCGGCTTCAAAGTCGCCTGACTCTGAAGCTGCCCGGTACAGTGCGACTTCAGCGTGGCTTCCAAATGACTTCTTTATTAGAAGTCAATACAAGCCACTCCAAAGACGCCCCCAAGTAGTGCAGGAACTTTTGTCTAAGTTGGAGTGACTTGAGTCGCTCCGGTCAGAACGGTTTTATTGCACTGAATGGAGTGTAGGTTGTCAAGCGACTAAGTCGGCCCAATGTGAACCAAACCTTACTGCTTTATCATTTCCTATTGTAACAACAATCTGCATTATTCACAATTCTTTATACTGCCAGAACTAAAGATTTGGCAAAGGAAAGGAGGTTTGTAGCACAGAGGATCCCAAAGGAGTTTAGTATATGAAATTCATTAACATATACTATATATAATAAATATCTATTCATATATGTTTGCATAAGCTCTAAAAACATTTTTTTAAATGAAAATAATGCTTTTAGCCTATGGTAGAAAAAATAAGAAGAATTATAGCTTAAAAAATGTAGAATAATAGCCCCATAAAATGTATAATAAAAATGTAGTTTTTACTGCAATACCTTCTGTCCTGAACTGCCCCCGCACTACATCTTTTCAACCACTAGATGCCCTCAGCTTTCCAGTGTGATGCATCATTTGCTTTGGGCCCATTCAAACCTTCCTGCTCTGGTATAACAGATTATAATAGATGTTGCTTCAAGACAGAGCCTGTTCATTTGAATGGGCTGCCAATGTACCAAAAAACACAAATGCAGAACAGGTACTACTTTTAGCCAAGCAACACACCACAATGAACAGTAGTGAGTTACCATGCCTTGCTGTGTGGGTAGAATGCAAGTGCACCGTGGAGGTGAATTAAGATGCAATTTAAAAGTATTTAACATGCATTAAAGTAAAGTAATGTGTACTAGTACATAATGCAGTGGCATGAATGATCCAGAGCCTGATTTATTTTGTCACAGGGACAGGAAATGAAGGAAGCTATCCCCGATGGGGACATAGAGCAAAATGTAACATTGACAGAAATTTTAACTATCTAAAACTAAAGAAAAACAATTTTGGCAGGAGATTAAAATATGCATTTAAATTCAACTAGGAATGGGTTTCCTCTGGGAACTCCGGTTTCCTTTCACACTCCAAAGACATGCTGGTAGGTTAATTGGCTCCTGTGTAAATTGGCCCTAGTATATGTATGTATGAATGTGAGTTAGGGACCTTAGATTGTAAGCTCCTTTAGGGCAGGGACTACTGTGAATGTACATATATATGTAAAGTGCTGCGTAAATTGATGAAGCTATATAAGTTCCTGTAATAAATATATAAATACATTTATATAA
>NC_138771.1:486734666-487052166 GCF_965119305.1 Pelophylax lessonae | reverse complement strand
TGTGTGACTCACAGTGCTAATCTTACTGTGATTGGCTCCTCTCTATCCAGGCAGCTTTGGAAGGCTCTGGATGAACAGGAGTGACCCATGCAGATCAGCAGCATGAATATGAATGCCCTCCCAGGCAATTACAGGGAGTGGTGCCCCTGAGCATGCTGGGTGTTGGTATTTATATTTAGTGAGCACATGGGGTCTGGGTCTTCCTCCAGAGAGGAAAGGTCCAGTTGGGGAGAGGGCCTGTCGCCTCTCCCCAGCACAGGTTGCTCTGCAGCCTCAGGTGGACGACCTGATGGCCTGAACAATGAATGCTGAAACCCAGGGTGTTACTTAGAGCTGACTGAGGGAGGATGTCCATGTATTCTGTCTGGTATCATGGTGGAAGGTGACCTGCATCCAGGACTTTGTGAGTACAGACCCCTAAAGGGATCCTGGAGACTGGTGTTGCTGAATCCCCCTCTGGGTACTAAAAGTCAGCTTCTGGGTGTAGGCTAAAGGGGACACCAGCTGGTGTCTTAAAAAGCAAGCTTCTCTCAAATCTCTCTACTAGCAAGGTACTTTGCTCCATTCTGTACAGTCTGCTTCACAGTTCTACTGAGTAAGCTGTCCTCAATTGTGAAAAGTTCAATTTGAGTATCCTACTATCCCCCTTCTCCTATCCAACTTCCTAAACCTACATAAAACAACAAAAAACACTACAACCCCTAGACTGATCATTGGAGTAACGAGTGGAAATTGTGCACCTGGTTGTGGGAAATACTGTTTGCTTGGCTGCGGGCCTGAAACAAGGGAAGACCCAGGAAAATACCAGCGACCCTTATGAGGGTAGTGCTACACACACAATAATATCCGCTTCCGGCCCGCGCTATAGCCGAAGTACGGCTACAGCGCGGACTCGAATTTCCGGGAGGCCGTTTTTAAACGGCCTCCCAGTAACAGGCTCCCGGCGCGCTCCCGCGAGCGCGCATCGGGGAAAATCTGTGTTGGCCGTGTCCCTTGGACACAGCCAATCACAGATCGTGGTAAATGGCCAATCACAGCGGCCATTTACCACGTGATCGGACCGTGCAATGAGAGATGATCTCATATGTAAACATATGAGATCATCTCTCATCGCCAGCTCTCTTCCTCACACGGAGACTGCAGTGTGAGGAAGAGGAGAGCCCGATCACCGGTAAGGGGACACAAAGGAATGTAATCAGGGCACTGATCACCAGTGCCCTGATTACAGAAGAGGGGAAAAAAATGCCACAACTGCCCACAGTGCCCGCCATCAGTGCCCATAGTGCTGCCAGTCAGTGCCCATCAGTGCCTGCTGATCTAGGCACTGATGGGCACTGACTAGCAGCACTATGGGCACTGAGTGTGGGCACTGATGGTGCTGCCCATCAGTGCTGATCAGTGCCACCCGTCAGTATCCATCAGTGCCACCCATCAGTGTCACCCATCAGTGCCCATCAGTGCCGCCTCTCAGTGCCCAGCAGTGCCACCTATCAGTGCCCAGCAGTGCCACCTATCAGTGCTCATCAGTGCGGCATATTAGTACCTCCTCATCAGTGCCACCTCATCAGTGCCCATAAGTGCCACCTCATCATTACCCATAAGTGCCACCTCATCAGTGCCCATCAGTGCAGCCTATCAGTGCCCATCAGTGCCGCCTCATCAGCGCACATCAGTGAAGGAGAAAAACTTTTTTTTTAAAAAATTTTCTGTCTTTTTTCTTTTTTTTTGTAAGAAATAAAAAAGCCAGAGGTGATTAAATACCACCAAAAGAAAGCTCTATTTGTGTGAAAAAAATGATAAAAATGTCATATGGGTACAGTGTAGCATGACCGCGCAATTGTCATTCAAAGCGTGACAACTGAAAATTGGCCTGGGCAGGAAGGGGGTATAAGTGCCCAGTAGGCAAGTGGTTAAATGCTGTATGGAGTGAATGACTCCTACGTGGCAACCCTGAGGGAAACCTAAACTACTGTGAGCTGATAGGGAACATATATCCTGGAAGACATCACATGATTGACATGGTAAGTAAACACATAAGGAATAGTGAAGCCAAGTTTACGCGGGTGCCAGCAGCGACTGTTTGTCACGGGGCATAAAGGTGACACTGATCTGAAGACACAGCTGACTGCTCGCTGCAACAATGTACATACAAAAGTAACCGTTTATTAACTGTTCTTAAAATCTCATCATAGACTATTCTGTTTCCTGTTTAGGTGGTCCCTCAATGTATTCAACAGAATATTTTTTCCTTATCTCGAAGAGCGCAGCCAAGTCTGTTGTGCTGCGAGGTGGTAGTCTCAAAATCTTTTCCATTTAGCCTATACAGGTTCCTCTATGCACACTACACAGTCTCCTGCTACTTCTAATTTTATTGGCAGCTACTGCCAACAACTGTCAAGATACCTAAACAGCGCCTGCATCTGATTGGATGCAGGTACTGTTCTGCGCCAATATTCTGCATAGCCCCTTTAATTTTTCAAATGTAGGATGTCAAGTAGGAGAGGGTGAATTTCAGCTGGTTTATTATGTAGCCCCAATTAGTAGCTGATGGAGAAGAGAAGCTGTGATTTTACTTTGTCTGCTACTTTACTTGCTTGTGTTTATAGAAGAAGACTGCTATTGTAGAATTGTGCAGCCAGTGTCAAGCCCACCCTCTACTGAATAGATATGCACACACACAGGGCCGGGACAAGGGGCAGGCAGAAGGGGCGGCTGCCCTGTGCACTGTGAGGTGGGGGGCTGCCATAAGGATATTGGGGGGGGGATTTGTGTTGGAAGGGGGAGTTTGGGGGGGCAGCAGGGGGTAAGTAGGTAAGTATTGTTCTAAGAGGGGAAATTTGGTGGGAATTTGTGCTGGGAGGGGGGATTTGAAGTGTGTAGGGAGGGGGGGGGGGGGTGGAAAGATATGTACTAGGAGGGGACATTTTAGTAGTAGAGGAATTGTACTAGGAAGGGTGAGTCCCAGCACTGCACACACAGGATGTGGGCTGCTTGGATTGTGAGAGGTATAGTCTCACTCAGACTGAGCTGCCTAGATAGGCTGGAAAGAGGAAACTACAGATCCCATGATGCACTGGGGGCTCAGAGGCTAGAGGTCTGTTGTTTTTCCTGGGCTTAGGACAAGAAAGTGGAGGTTGTTCAGAGAGACTAAATACACATCAGGCATCTAACAGATTGCTCACCTGAGAGGGAGACAGACAGGGCCTGGATTTTCCACTAGGCACTGTAGACATGTGTCTACAGGCACCCATCCTAGAAGGGCGCTTGTCATTATGAGGTTCTTTATTTACATTTGTTTTAAGCTTTCATACTGTTGCCATACTGACCTGACAGCAGGGTGTTTCACACACAATCACCAGCAGCCTGGTGTGCGTGTAAAACTGACAGGCAGACTTCACGCACACCCTGTATCGGCAACCCCCCTTGGCGCACGTCCCCTTGCTTGCCCATCAGCAGGCCCAGGACTAACATGGCGGATGCCGGCGGGTGGAGGGAGAGCATTTGATACACGTCTGCTCTCCTCCCATTCTTGTTGGTGACCCAGAAAGCAACATGTATAATGTTACTTCTGGATCACCCTGTCACTTTCCCCAGCTGGCATAGCAAGGTAGGGATGTACATTGCAATACATCCAATAGAGCCCAGAGCATTAAAGAAAACCTTTCATCTAAAATCATGACATAGGGGATTTTTTGACCCCTATGTGATGAAAGAAAAAGTTAAGCAGAAAAAAAAAATATATATATATTTTTTGCAAAAAAATAGTTACACTCAAGCAAATAAAATCTTACCCCCTCCAAAATTTTATAGGTTCCCACCCCCACATATACGCACATATGACTGTAAACGGATGTGTCAGGGGTGCCTACACGTGAAAATGTTGATTGCGATACACATGTTACACATAGTCATCCACGTCAGAGTGAGAGCAATAATTCTAGCACAAGACCTTCCCAGTAACTGATGACCCGTAGAGGGCTTTTGAAGTGTTGCCTACAGAAAATATAGGGTACTGAAATATGTCGCCATTTCACGGGGGCACACAAATTTAAAGTTTGACATGTTGGGTATCTATTTACTCGGTGCAACCTCCTTTATTATATTTTATTAAAATGTGGGTAGTTTGTTGCATTTGTTTGCCCACAAACTCACTTTAGTGTGTTTTTTACTGAAATTGTGTTTCCTAAACCGTTGCAGTAATTTAATCTACAAAAAAAAGACGGTTTTACTGTTTTTTTTTGGGGGGGAGGGGGGCGCTTCAGAATTCTTTGCCTATAAGCTCTGAGATGTAAATCTGGGCCTGCAGACAGACTCAGTGACAGACATTTTGGGACATTGGAGAGAGTCAGGTAAGCTTGATCAATGGGCATGGGCGCTGTGGGTAGGGCCAGTGCTACCTATAGGCAAGGTAGAGGCCAGCCTAGAGCGCACATCAGTCAGGGGTGCCGCTACCTTCTGTGCCCCACAGCAGGAGGACCAGGGCAGCACACAGATTGCCGCTCCTGCCCATGAACAGTTTGTCAGATCCATACTCCAGGAAGCCGAGCGGCATACACACGTCCCCCAGCTCCAGAGACCTGTCCAGCGGCTTGGTGTAGTCCGCCCGTCTCACCGCCTTGTAGATCATCGCGGCCACAGCATAATTCTGGGTTTTGATCAAGAGAGAGAGACGCTGCGGGCACAAACTCTCTGTGTTTTGATCGAGGGGGACAGATGCTGTGGGCACAGACAAGCTGTGTTTCACTCAATATACAGAGGAAGTTGGTGATAGGCCACTGTCCAAATCCACACTACACTTCGATAAAGAAGAGACAGTATTACCTGCGAGTATCACAGAGCCAGTGCCACTATCATTGTTTAAAGTGAGCAGAGTCAGTGCTATGTACAGTGCCTAAATGGACATTATCCTGTGCGCTCAGACATAACATTTGGGCCCCAACAAGCTGGCCATCAGAAAAGAGTACAGTAAGGACTGCTGAGCTGTTAGGTTGGTGGATAGTGTACCTCTCCTTACTTCAGCTTACCCAAGTATTGGGTTTAGGAGGAGTTCATTTCTACACATAATTAATTGCTATTTACAGTATATTTCTTTCACCTATTTGCAATATATTCCTTGCTATAGTTTAACTGTTTGCTTTATCTTTGCTGTTGTTTCATATACCTTTTACTACCAGGGTATTGCATATACATCTGCAATAAATATTTCCCACCCACTCTGGTGTGTCAGGGTGCATGGTGCAATTTAGAGAGTCATGGGCTCTGCATTGAGCCCAAACACAATTTTCCCCAGGCACACGTTCCTAAAAATGGCTATTCAGTATTGCTGAATCCTGTAATGACCACAGACTGAGAACCGTAGACAATCCAAGTGAAGAAATGTCACCAGCACACCAAGAATTTCTCAAAATGGGTCCAAAGCTTTATTTTCGTGGTCACATGCTAAGCACAAGGCAACATTTTGGAGCCACGCAAGGCTCTTTTGTCAGGCAAATCACTTTCCTGATGAAGGAGCTTGGTGTGGCTCCGAAATGTTGTGTTGTGTGTACCATGTGACCATGAAAATACAGCTTTGGACCCATTTTGAGGAATCCTTGATGTGCTGGTGACATGCCTTTACTTCCAATACATCCAGGGTCTCCTTCAGGGGTAAGCACTACAACGGAGAACCAGTTGAAAATCATTCCATGTATGGTCAGCTTAAAGCCAAACTAAACCCTTTGATTACCTGTTTCCCAAATCAGTTAAAGTCAAAGCATGCAGTGAATGACAAATGCCACAGTTGCCTGTGCTCTCAACTGATCTGTCAAGCCATCAAATGTCTGTTGTCATAACTGACCACATGTGCAGCACCATGGCAACTGTAGATCAAACAGAGGCTAAAGCTGGCTATAGGTAGATTGAAATTCAGCTGATTCAGCAGGGACCAGCTCAAATTTCGATTTATGTGTCTACATTTCTGTTTGTCAGAAGTAGATTGTTAGTTCAACTTTTGTCAAACAGGTATGTTGGGAAACTTTTGTGGCTGGCTGAACGAAAAAACAAACAAAACCTATCTATGGCCAGGTTAAGATAGCAGCTTCCTTGGCTGTAAAAAAAAAGGAGGGCTTAGTTCCACTTTAAACTTATGGCATCACTGTAAATGGCAGACATTTTAAGAGGAGGGACACACTGACAAGCTGGCTTAGCCAGAGATGGACTGTTTGACTGACACGTGGATCTGGAATCTAGCACAAGTGGTCCAAGGTGGGATCACACATTTCCTGTTTGCACTTCTTATATGACACGTACAACAACATAGCCTGGAGTGATATGTTATCATATGTCTGGAATGGATGGATCTTCACTGCAAGGACACATTTGTACAAGATGGACAATTGCAAAAAGTTTCTGATAGAATAAAGCACATGTTATTATATGTTTGTTGATACAAAAGGCATTATTCTCAGGGTTTTAATATTTTAAGGTTATTTAAAATATTTGTATTCCGTTTAAATAAAAGGAAATGTTTTATCTTAAAGTGGAGCTCCTCTTAAAAGGGGAAGCTCTGCTTGTTTGCAACCTTCCTCCTCTCCACTGCCATATTTGGCACTTTTTTGGGGTAGTGGGTACCTTGTTTTGACAGATACCTTGCCACTAAGTGAAGAAGAATTAGATGAACTGTACTGTACTATGAATAGCTCTCGGCACCCCCTTTGTCCCTACTCTTCAGGGTTCTATATGGCACCCCCTTTAATCTGACACTCTCTGTGAGCTGACCCCTTGGTCCTCTGACTTCATTGGAGTGGTCCCCCTTCCTGGGCAGACCCTTTGGAAAGTCCCGTGGTACTCACGGGCACTGTTTTTCCAGAAGACTCTGCCAGCAGCTCCACCATCAGCACTCTGGATCCTCTGCAGCTCAGCTCCACACCAGGTTCACTAGGCCGACTGCCTAAGACCACTTTCCTCATGCAACAGGAGGAGAGACCAGCCGTCAGCCTCCTCCTGGGACCCTGCTTCCTGCCAAAGATGCCCTGTCACATGTCCCCCTGGTTTTTATGAGCAATTCCAGCCAATTGAAGCCGATTGAAGAATGTCGAAATTGCGGGATCCCTGGACAGGTAAGTGTCCTAATATAAAGTCAACAGCTACAGTATTTGTAGCTGCTTTATTTTATTGTATTGGGGCGAGACTGGAGCTCCTCTTTAACACGGCTAAAGGTTGGAACATTGTTTCAAAAAAGTTAAATTTTTTTTTCATTTTATCAGAATTAGTAATTGCCATAAGAGTTAGTCATAAAATTAAAGGAGAAGTACAGCCAAAGCTTGTTTGGCTGTACTTCTCCTTTGAATCACAGGAGTGCAGTTCATTTTGCACTACTGTCTCCCGTTTTCAGCAGATGGTGGGCTGAAGTCCGTTGTCTACTGATGTCACAGAGCTGTTCCAGGCTCCGGCAAGATCTCGACAACGGAGTTGGGATCCACCCACATGCCTGGACCAGCACCCGACTCAGCCTTTCAGCGAGCCACTGAGAACCTGATCTGGCCCCTCCCGCCCCCTCCACAGCCCAGCACTCCAGTGAGCGAGCGGGGGCAGAGCAGACAGTCACCAGCTCTTCGCTCAGGAAGCTGTGAGTACTGAGCGATCTGCAGTGTTTGTTTGCATGGTTCTCAATGTTAGAAGTGTGTGTGGGGGGGGGGGGGGAGACAGATGCCGCATTGGACCGATGCTGCATCCACCTATTTAAGTATGATCATTAAAAAAAAAAAAAAGCAAAACCCATACTTCTCTTTTAAACTAATTAGTAACAAAGTGTCAGTACCCTGAGATGTATTGCTTCACTCTTCCCATTGAGCGGAGAGTTATTAAAGTAATACTAAAGTCTAACTATTTTTTACCTTATTGCATTTTCTGCCTAAAAAAACTCCTCACTACCTGCCCTACCAACCCCTAAACTTAGGCCTGGTTCACCCTAGTGTTATTTCTGATGCAATTTGAGTCGCACAGTATCGCATGACAATGGAAATAATAATGTTTCCAGTGGTGTCTGTTCCTAGCAATACAGTGCAGGTGTGATACGACTTTGGGGAAACGTCCTGTGCTACTTTGGTGCAATTTCGTGCCAAATAGACTTAAAAAAAATATGGCGTAGGAGGTCCTCACATAGAAAAAAACAATCAAAAAAATGTATGGGGTCCCGAAAGAATCCATACCAGGCCATCTTGATGATAAGACATGACATGCCCCCTAATGCATTTTACCCCACCCCTGGGGCTTAGTCATAGAGGTACCCACTCTGTATTGCTGTAGATCAGGGGTGGGGAACCTACGGCTGTCAGAACAGAGCCGATGTTTCCTGTATAGTTCCAGCTCCATCCTGACAGTCTGAGTGAGTCACAGGGGAATGCTGCAGATCATTATCTAGGGGGGAACTCTAACGTAAGGGGGACTGTGGTGACCAGAGACCACCTTATATCAGAGTCCACTGCGTTCCCCTTTACATCAGCGTTCCCCTTTACATCACTGTCTGCAGAGTTCCCACTTGCACTGTAAGGGGGAATCCTGCAGAATCTGCGGTAAAGGGGGATGCCAGGAACTCTGATGTTGGGGGGGACTCTGGTGATCAGAGACCACCTTCCGCAGAGTGAATACACTAAGGTAAGGGGGGGAGGGGTTTCAGTGCCCCCTTAAATTATTGTATTAACTCCCCCTTACATCAGTGACCCCCCCCCCCCCCTCAGACTGGCCTGGCGGCACTGTTACTGACCTTTTCTCAGGTGCACTGTGCAGGGCTCAGTCACACTTCAGCTTGGCGGCTCTGGTTTTTTCCTAAAGTCTCCTCTCCACAGTCCACACATGTATGACTTCTCCCATGCCTGGGGCACTCCCACTCTTGACTCCTCTCCAGACTCCCTCTCAGAGACTGCAGACATGATAGATAAGTGATGATGAGAGATTGCGGACATGATACAAGAGATAGTTAGAGGCTAGGGACATGATACTGGAGGTATTTGTGGAGGAGAAAGAAATTGGACTTTATTGGCACCACACACTAAGGTATATATTAAAATATAGAATTTTATTTCCGTTTTGCAAAAAGTTAAAAGGTATATAATATAAACACAATTTCTCAATGGACTTATGATATAGGAGGTGGTTAGAGGCTGCAGACTTAAAATAAGAGGTGGTCAAAGGCTGCGGACATGATACAGGAGGTGGTCAGAGGATGCAGACATGATACAGGAGGTTTTTGTGGAGGAGAAAGAAATTGGACTTTATTGGCACCACACATTAATGTATATCTTTAAAAATAGAATCTATTTCTGTTTTACAAAAAGTTAAAAGGTATATAGTATAAACACAATTTCTCAATGGACTTCTGATACAGGAGGTGGTCAGAGGCTGTGGACATGGTACAAAAGGTGGTCAAAAGCTGCAGCCACGGTACAGGAGATGGTCCGAGGCTTTGGACAAAGTACAAGAGATGGTCAGAGGCTGTGGACATAATACAGGAAATGGTTACTGGATGCAGACATGGTACAAGAGATGTTTAGAGGCTGCATATTTTTTAAGAGCAGCCCGAAAATGGACTGAAATTTACAGGCTGCCCATAAATTAATGGGCGGTTGGCAACATTGCCTCACACAGTAGTGTCCTCCTCTGCCTCCTTCCTTCACCCTCACACAGAAGAGTCCTCCTCTGCCCACTTTCATATACCCCCCACAGCACTGTCCTTATTTGCCCCCTCACAGTAGTGTGCTCTTCTGCTCCCCTTCATCCACCTATATCAGTGTCCTCCTCTGCCCACCTTCACACTCCCCTACAGTCCTCCTCTGACCCTTCACCCTCCACTAAAGTAGTGTCCTTCTCTACCCACTCTCACCCCCTCACAGTAGTGTTATCCTCTGTCCCCCTTCATATTACTTCTCCACATCAGTGTCCTCCTCTGCCCCTTCACCCCCATACTAATTTCCTCCTCTGCCCCCCTTTATATTACCTGCCTCACATCAGTGTCCTCCTCTGCTGTGGCAAGGCGTTGCAGCCGAGACTGTGTCCCTTCCAATGAAAAATTGAACCAGGTGGCGCCGTTACTTCACTATGCATACTCACGCCTAGCGGAAAATGGGCAAGCGTGTATGAGCTTTCCCGAGCCCGGCAGGCTTCAGAACGGCACATTCGCAGTTGCACTGTCAGACAACAGCCGTCTCTGCCCATAACGGACATTTACGGATTGCCCAAAAATGGGCTGAAATTTATGGGCTGCCCGTAAATTAACTGGCGGTTGGCAACACTGCCTCTGTCTGCCTGATGCCTGGAAGTTCTGGAAAAATACGCTGCAAACCACGTGGTGAGTGTTTCTCCTCCCAGCAAGGTAGCAGTGCTTAGCACTGTGTAAAATATCAGCCTCCCCAGACCAGTTCTCTGCACTGTGCACTCCCTTACTTCCCATCTCCACTACATGTTATTAGATTTTTACTCCAGGAGTATATAATGAGTTTGTAAATTCTACAGAAATGGGGTAAATCTTCCAATAGGGAAACTAGTTATGGTGACCTGGGGGTCCCCAAGGACTTCCATATATTTGCAGGAATTTCTGATCACTTCCTGTTTGGCTAATTGCGACGCCTAAGCTAATACATTACTTACAATCATCTTGTCTAATTGTAGGGATAGGACTGCGTGGGGGGGCTCTTTGAAAATTGAGAACCACATTACCCATCCTGAATGATAAACGCTCTGTGGACTTAAAAGATTAGACCACACAGCTTTACTCCAGGAACAGAAGGCGCGCCCCCAGGTGGACATTAGAGATAAGATAGACGCTGCTAGACTGGCACTGAATCTGAGCCTCACGACCCAAGCTGAGAAATGTCTTCGATGGTCCCGCCATTGATATTATACCATGGGAGACAAACCGACCATGCTTTTGGCACGGAAATTGGCCCCCTGTCCCTTTACGTCTGCCCTGACCCGGTTGCGACTGCGGACTGGGGTGCTTTCTCGTAATCCTGACCTACTCACGTCTGAGTTCACTAGGTTTTACACTAAAATATATCGAGAGCCTGCTGCTTACGATCGGAGTCTGGCGGACGCCTTTTTTGCGGAGCTTGATTTGCCATCGTTGTCACAATCTTATATTGCACTGATGGACGGGCAATCACGGAAGCGGAAGTGACGCAGGCTATTAAGGGCTTGCATCCCTCCAAGGCCCCTGGGCCTGACGGTTTTTCGGGTGTGTATTTTCGCAATTTCAGGAAACCCTATCCCCTCACCTCTGTGCCTTTTTTTAATGCACTTCGGTCAGGCGAACCCCTTCCACCTCCGGAAAATATGGCATACATACATGTCCTTCCTAAGCCAGGGAAGGACCATAGCACGTGATAATTATCGCCCGATTTCCTTAATCAACTCTGACCTGAAGATTTTGGCTAAGGTCATGGCCACCAGACTTGGCTCTTTCCTGGCCACCTATGTACACCCTTACCAGGCTGGTTTTGTCCCAGGTCGCCAGACCTCGGATCAGACTAGGCGGGTCCTGGACATTATCTCAGCTATTCAGTCGGACTGGGACGGGGGCGGCTCTCGTAGGGGTATGCTTCTTTCGTTAGATATCCATAAAGCTTTTGATTACCTCTCGTGGGATTACCTTTTCGATGTACTGTCTCGCTTCAGCTTCGGTTCCCCCTTTCTTACCTTGCTACGTGCTCTGTACAGTACACCCAAGGCGACACTTAGGCTGAAGGGATACTCCTCAGGGCCTATCCCGATAAGGAGGGGCACCCGTCAGGGCTGCCCCCTGTCCCCTCTCCTTTTTGTTTTGGCGCTGGAACCGCTTGCGCTCAAAATTCGTGCCTCGCCGGACATCTGGGGGTTGGTTTGTGGGGGCTCCGAACATAAGTGCGTCCTCTTTGCGGACAATCTTTTGGCCGTGGTTTCCTCTCCTCTCACAACTTTGCCCAATTTGTTTGCTTTGTTAGACACTTTCTCACAAGTCTCGGGGTTGCACGTAAACCAGGCTAAGT
This sequence comes from Pelophylax lessonae, assembly GCF_965119305.1. NCBI lineage: Eukaryota > Metazoa > Chordata > Amphibia > Anura > Ranidae > Pelophylax > Pelophylax lessonae. The sequence goes on along the minus strand of NC_138771.1, from coordinate 487,040,167 downwards.
CGCAGGCATTGAATATCTCTCTGGAAGAGGGGACGGTGGTAACGCTACAACACTCATTTAAATTGACATGGCAGTTAGACTCACTACCTTATTTGGGTATTAATTTAACTCCAACCCTGCATACTTTGTACGCCAAGAACTATCCGCCCTTGTTTGCCCGGTTGAAGGAGGAAATGGGAAGGTGGTCGTTGTATCCCCCCTCATGGTTTGGTAGATTGCATTCTGTCAAAATGAATGTCCTCCCGAGGGTGCTGTACTTATTTAGAATGCTGCCAGTTGCTTTGCGGGGGACTGACGTGCTAAAGTTTCAAGGCCATGTTCTTTCATTCATCTGGGGGAACAAGAGATCTAGGGTGAACAAGAAAACACTCTATACTCCTAAATACAGGGGTGGGCTGGGGGTGCCGAACCTGATGAAATATTATTATGCGGCGCAAATGGCCCAATTGGCCCAATATCATTCTCACCAGTCCCCTACGGCTTGGATGAGATTGGAAGCCAGTTCAGTATCAGATCGGGAGGTCTCCCATATTATGTGGTTGCCACCCAAAGAATGCCCTCCTGTTCTCTGCCCAGCCTTATCCCACTCTCTAGCCATCTGGGATCAGCTGTCCAGAACGCATGCCTTTCGGTCTCCACATACTCCCATGGCCCCCATTCTCGATAATAGCGGGTTCCCCCCGGGTCTCTCCCCCAGATCTTTTCAATGGTGGACGAACAAGGGTCTGATCCGCATAGCGGACTTCTGTGATCATAGGGGTATCCTCAAACGACAGCAGCTGGTAGACAAATACACCTTGCTTCAGTCTGAATATTTCAGATACACTCAAATTGAACACTATTTGCGTTCACTGTTTCGTCTCTCAGATCTGACAACAATGACGTCTATGGAATATTTGTGCCGCAAATATGATAAGATGCAGGGTTATATCTCCATGATTTATAATGTGTTATCTGACTTGCCTGTTAAACTTCCTTATATGGACCGCTGGGAAACTGATGTCCAAGACACTTTTGACTTGGCGGACTGGCATGTCATGGCTCAGGAGGCCTCCAGGTGATTGATTAACACCTCAATCATAGAAGCTAATTATAAGGTACTGCTACGCTGGAACATGGTGCCGGCTAGGATTGCATCTTTTGTTCCGGGAGCATCTCCTCTGTGTTTTCGAGGTTGCGGTCAGAAGGGTACCATGTTCCACGTTTGGTGGCAATGCCCCAAGGTGCAACGTTTTTGGTTTAGGGTGTATAACTTCGTTTACACCTTAACGCGAGTTAACCTGACCAAATCTCCACAGCAGGCCCTTTTGGGCCAGAAGGTGGATGCGGCCACGAAGGCGCAGAGGCGGCTTATAACTTTCATCTTTACTGCAGCAAAAAATCACAATTGCCAGGTCTTGGAGGTCTCCTGTCCTACAGTTTGAGCAGCTGAGGCATAAATTGTCCTGGATCATGGTGAATGAAAGGCTGTCGGCACAACTAGACGACAAAATGCACAAATTTGATAGGGTGTGGGAACCATGGCTCAACTATCTAACAGGGCCAGCTTAAGGGCTGTCCATGGGACGGGGCGCGGGGCGTGGAGTTGGGTCCATTCTTTCCTCTTTTCTATCGCTTCTCTTTCCCTTCTTTTTTTCCACGTTTCCTTTTCTCTCTACCTTTCTTCCTTGTCATCTCATGGAAGTTTTTCTAGTTATTGGATCTACTTCGTGGTGGCATGTTGCTGCACACACATATGTTTTTATTACCTCAGGGGACTATGCCTGTATTGTCTTTTTTTCTTAGACCTCTGTTCAATTGTTATATGGGGAATTACTGTAATTTCGTTGTTGGCCCTGGGGGTTATTACTGCTTGTTACGGTGATGGCATTACCACTGAATGATGCTTTCTGTCATTGTTTCTAATGTTGATGCTTTAAAAATTTCCAATAAAAACCATTGAAAATTAAAGTGAACGTAAAAGAAAATTCCAAATGTTGGGTTGTCCCCAGAAAAGTAATAGAGAGGAAATCTTCCAATGGGGTTACTAGTTCTGGTAAACTGGGTGTCCCCAAGAAATTCCTGTAATTTGCAGGGATTTCCTCTTACTTCCTGTTTGGCTATGGGACACAGATGACGAGAAAAAAAAAATCTGACAGAGGTGTAGCACTGCCCCCTTGGGAGTTGCTGGTTAATGGTTGTTCTTCAGCACTACTGTTACTCTGTAAACCGTCCAGCCCATTTGACACTCTAGGTTCAGACATTGTGTGTACACCTTTAAGAATTACACTCACACAGTAAAAAATTGTTTTGACTTTTACTCAGTGCGTAAGCAAGTGAAATTATGTCAGTCAGCTGAATCCCTGTCTAAACCATCAGGGTTCAAAAAGACTGACACAGAAAACAACAGAAAACAGTAAGTTATAATATCAGGGAACAGTATTGTAAATAACGTTCTATATCCTAAAAGTGTAATGACTATTTCCTAACACAATAAAATAATGAGGCAATACTCAAGTGACTAAAGAACTCTAGGCTGATGTATACTGTAAGTCCCCTTTTTAGGAATAAACCAGAACGTGGTTTTATGGCAGAGTGGCCCGACGGAAGCCTCTCCTCAGTGTAAGACACATGAAAGCCCGCATGAAGTTTGCTAAAAAACACCTGAAGGACTCCAAGATGGTGAGAAATAAGATTCTCTGGTCTGATGAGACCAAAATAGAACTTTTTGGCCTTAATTCTAAGCGGTATGTGTGGAGAAAACCAGGCACTGCTCATCACCTGTCCAATACAGTCCCAACAGTGAAGCATGGTGGTGGCAGCATCATGCTGTGGGGGTGTTTTTCAGCTGCAGGGACAGGACGACTGGTTGCAATCGAGGGAAAGATGAATGCGGTCAAGTACAGGGATATCCTGGACAAAAACCTTCTCCAGAGTGCTCTGGACCTCAGACTGGGCCGAAGGTTTACCTTCCCACAAGACAATGACCCTAAGCACACAGCTAAAATAACGAAGGAGTGGCTTCACAACAACTCTGTGACTGTTCTTGAATGGCCCAGCCAGAGCCCTGACTTAAACCCAATTGAGCATCTCTGGAGAGACCTAAAAATGGCTGTCCACCAACGTTTACCATCCAACCTGGCAGAACTGGAGAGGATCTGCAAGAAGGAATGGCAGAGGATCCCCAAATCCAGGTGTGAAAGACTTGTTGCATCTTTCCCAAAAAGACTCCTGGCTGTATTAGATCAAAAGGGGGCTTCTACTAAATACTGAGCAAAGGGTCTGAATACTGTCAGTATGGGGTGCTATGTGTACATTCATGAGGAAGAAGAATGAACCTAAATGATTTTAGCAAATGGCTGCAATATAACAAAGAGTGAAAAATTTAAGGGGGTCTGAATACTTTCCGTACCCACTGTATAGCCAAACAGTGAAGAACCCGCCCCGTTCGGGAACCAAAATGTTGGTTGTCACCGCCCCTATTAGTACATGTAAAAAACAACAACCCCCATTGGTAAGCAGGATTTTAAAGGCAGCCAAACCTCAATTTCAATAAAACCGTATATTTTTATGATATATAATAAAATCCAATAAGTAATAAAATTACAAAAGGTGAAGAAAAACATTTATACAACCAAATGAGGATAAAAAGATCATGACTCAGTCTGAATAATCATCTGGATGAATTGAGCATGTCAGTCAGTTCATGTCAGTTTCTCCAAACTACGCAACGCTTTTCAGGTGAAACCTTTCTTCAGGGGTATTACAGATGGAGATATGAGTGTTCAAACATTCATCAAAGATGGTCACAATAGTGAAAGGCCATGCCAACTAAAAAAAGGGGGAGGAAGGGAGAGGTGTTGTTGTCTCTGCCGTGCTGAAAGCATCAGGTGGGGGCATCAATATCACCAGGCTCTAGTCAGCATCCCACGGAGGTCCCCACAAAATGGGGCCAAAGGTGTCCAGACGTCCCAAGGAGAGAGTCATTCTGTGTGGGTTGATTCACGCTCAACAAAGAGGGTAAAAACGAAAACAAGAAAATATAGAGCTAGAGGCTCACCAGAGCTGGGTGAAGCCTAAGTAAATTGAATAAGCAAGGCCATCCTTATTCTGCCTCCAAAACTTCTCTTGGATTTCCGGGAGAATTGGAGGCGGCAGGGTGCTTGTCTTGGTTAGGATCCAAGATTCTCCAACCCTTCAGGAGATGTAAACCGTCTTTTAGTGATGTGATAGCGTAAGTGGAGTCCCCTTTGGTGACCAGTAGTTTAGCTGGGTATACCCATCTGTATGGAATCTCGTGGTTTACCAGTGGTTTAGTGATGGAAGCAAGTTGTCTTCTTCTCTGCATAGTATATGCCGACAGATCTGCGAAAAAGGAAAGTTCCATCATGCTATCTGGAAGGGTGTCTTTTTTTCTGGCTACTGCCAATAACTTCTCTTTAATGTGAAAGAAGTGTATCCTCGCTATGGTATCTCTTGGGAGGTGGTCTGGAATATTATTAGGCTTGGGCAATCTGTGGATACGGTCAATTATTAGTTCTTCCAAGGGAAAATCTGGCATGGCCCCTATGAGAATGTTGGTAAGATACAGCTTTAAATCTTGTTGTCTAACAGATTCCGAGATCCCTCTTATTTTAACGTTGTTACGTCTAGATCTATCCTTGAGGTCAGCCAGCTTTGATTTGATCCAGTGTATTTCTTCATCTTTTTCATTGTGAGAGTCTACCATTTCATTGAAGGTAGTTGCAAATTCCCCCATTTTATTTTCTATATGTGTAACTCTTTGGGATACTTCTGATATTTCAGGTTTAAACTACTGTGCAAGGGAGAGAATATCGGTGTGGATTGTAGTATGTAAAGATACCAACATGTTCTTCAGAGTAGTATCTAGTATTGGTTGATTTTTTTGTGGGGAATGCTAGAATGGAGTCTTGCAGTTTTCTAGTTATGTCCAAGGAGGCTTCAGTGTTTGTAGTCTCTCTCGTTCGTTATGGTGTAATTTAGGTTTAGTTTTGGCTGGGCTGGAGGAAGCTGAGAGGGAGCTGGATTTTGTCCCTTCCAGAGGTATGTGTTGCTGGGGTCCCTAATTAGCCTGGGAGGGTGAGGAGCTCCAGTGGTTGGGAGAGCTATATGCAGAACTTTGCTGTGTCTCCTTATCATTGTTAAAGTGTCTCGGTGCTGCAAAAAAGTCAGTCATTTTCCCCGGTTTGTGGGGTCCTTTCCTTTTTTTTGATGCCATAGTGAATGAACCTTGAAGTTGGAGGGATATGGAGAAGGCAGTTATTTGACCTTGCTTGTGGGAGATACGTCTGGCAAGCCCACCTGTGTATGAGCTATATTACATTTTAGTGTAGTATGCAGATATAGCAATATCGCAAAATGTAGCTAGTGCAGCGTAAGGGGTTGAGGAATATCCCTGCCTGTGCCCAAATATAGTAAGGCTTGTAAGGCCCAGCTTGAAATGGTGGCCGGCTGCAGCTTAGCAAGTGCCGTTTGTATAGGGACCGATCCCGGGTCTTATCTCTTGCTGTTTAGGGGTTAGGGAGAGTCTGATTGCTGATCTCCAGGGTGGTGGGTTCGGAATGTTCTTACCAGACCTCTGGATCCTCAAAAGCGTGGCTGGAGTGTCAGTATGGCGGCGGGTCCTCGGATAGGCCGTGGAATGCTGACAAAGCCGATCCGGTGATGTGGGCCGAAACTAAATGTACTGCCAGATGCGGAACGAAGGGCTCTGTCACTGAGTGTGCCTGTTACCGTTGTACCGGTAGATGCGGCGCGGATGGTGGAAGATTTCTCTCTGGTCCCTGAGGAGCTCAGGAGAAGAACTTCTTGTGCGGCTCACTTCCGGTTACGCCCCCCCATGTTGGGTTGGGAGTTTTATGTGGCCTTCCATAAGCCCGTGCCTCCAATGCCTGAGGGACGGGACCTCTGCGGATTGTATGCCTCATTACCATCAAAGATGAGCTGACTTCTGTACCTTGTATTACTTCCTCCATACCCATTGTCCATATCAGGTGCTGTAATTGAGCTGCCAGGTAGTATAGCCATGGGTTAGGCAGAGCAAGCCCTCCCTCATCCTTGGGCCTCTGTAAATGCTCTAATTTTATTATGGTATGGTTTTTCCAGATCAGAGTGCAAAAAAGAGAGTTAATTATCCTGAAATTTTTTAAGGGGATTACCATAGGGGTGTTATGGAGCATGTAGAGCAATTGCGGCACGAGCACCATTTTTATCAGATTCACCCTACCCGCTAAGTACAGAGAGTTCCATGTCTTGATCCGTTCCCTAAATCTCTGAAGGAGAGGGTTAGTGTTCAATCTACAGAAACCTCTGGGGAGAAGGGACACCTGGATCCCCAGGTATTTAAATTGATTGGTGATAGGGCACGAAGTCCTCATCCAGTCCTCATCCAGCAACATTAAAGCTGACTTTGACCAATTAATCAGGAGACCTGAAAATTTTCCAAATTCCATGATTGTAATCATGGCTTCCTTAAGGGAGGCATCCGTGTCGTCCAACATAAGCAAAGTATCATCAGCATATAGCATCACCTTCTCCTATTCTGGACAGGGTATCATGAGTCTTAGAAAAGCAAGAAAATTGTCTAACCTTAGAATTCCTAATTCTCCAGACATTCAACTAACCAACCTCCCCCACCAACCCCGCCAGGGGAGTACCCCTAGAGGGAGTGACACGGGGAGCCAGGTGTCTATCCAGAGCAGGATCCATGCAACAGTTGAAGTCCCCAACCACCAGTAACGGGACATCCGGCCACGTGCCCAAATATGTGACAAGAAGCCGGAGCACAGCCACAGAGAAAGTTGGGAATATACACACAAGCTATAATGCATTGTAAATTACCAATACAACAATAAGTATACCCTAGCGACCCTCCTTGTCAGTTTCACTATCCTACTCCTGGAAGTCCACAGCATGATGTACCAGAACACTGACATCTCTGGAAAAGGAGGTGTGTGTTGAGTGGTAAGCCTTTCCCACCTGTCTGTAGTTCAAGCAGCTCAGTGTGTCAGGAGTAAAGTGGGTTTCCTGGAAAAAGACAATAGCAGGCTGCAATTTATTAATACACATGAAGGTCATGGTACGCCAAAGGAGGGTGAAGACCCCTAATGTTCCACGAGATTATCGGGACCTTCGCCATAAGAATTTGAAGAGCAGCAAAGGCAACAGGGGTACCTGCAGTGGCAGCTGGTGCTCAAAATTTTTTGGGGGGCGCAAAAAGAAAAATGTAATAGGTATTGCTTCGCGCCAAAAAACGCAGTAAAAAAATTGCGTGACTTTGAAGCTGTGCCCCCTTCAATGCAATGAACACTGTGCTGTGCCCCCTTCAATGCAATAAACACTGTGCTGTGCCCCCTTCAATGCAATAAACACTGTGCTGTGCCCCCTTCAATGCAATGAACACTGTGCTGTGCCCCCTTCAATGCAATGAACACTGTGCTGTGCCCCCTTCAATGCAATGAACACTGTGCTGTGCCCCCTTCAATGCAATAAACACTGTGCTGTGCCCCCTTCAATGCAATAAACACTGTGCTGTGCCCCCTTCAATGCAATGAACACGGTGCTGTGCCCCCTTCAATGCAATAAACACTGTGCTGTGCCCCCTTCAATGCAATGAACACTGTGCTGTGCCCCCTTCAATGCAATAAACACTGTGCTGTGCCCCCTTCAATGCAATAAACACTGTGCTGTGCCCCCTTCAATGCAATGAACACTGTGCTGTGCCCCCTTCAATGCAATGAACACTGTGCTGTGCCCCCTTCAATGCAATGGACACTGTGCTGTGCCCCCACAATGCAGAGTTCAGCGTGCATGCCCCTTTCAATGCAGAGCGCCACAGCATTGTCCCCAATCACTGCAGAGCGACACAGCATTGTCCCCAATGATTGCAGAGTGCCCACAGCATTGTCCCCCAATGATTGCAGAGTGCCCACAGCATTGTCCCCCAATGATTGCAGAGTGCCACAGCATTGTACCCCAATGATTGCAGAGTGCCCACAGCATTGTCCCCCAATGATTGCAGAGTGCCACAGCATTGTACCCCAATGATTGCAGAGTGCCCACAGCATTGTACCCCAATGATTGCAGAGTGCCCACAGCATTGTACCCCAATGATTGCAGAGTGCCACAGAATTGTACCCCAATGATTGCAGAGTGCCCACAGCATTGTACCCCAATGATTGCAGAGTGCCACAGAATTGTACCCCAATGATTGCAGAGTGCAACAGCATTGTACCCCAATGATTGCAGAGTGCCCACAGCATTGTACCCCAATGATTGCAGAGTGCCACAGAATTGTACCCCACTGATTGCAGAGTGACACAGCATTGTACCCCAATAAATGCAGAGTGCCCACAGCATTGTACCCCAATGATTGCAGAGTGCCCACAGCATTGTACCCCAATGATTGCAGAGTGCCACAGAATTGTACCCCCAATGATTGCAGAGTGCCCACAGCATTGTACCCCAATGATTGCAGAGTGCCACAGAATTGTACCCCAATGATTGCAGAGTGCCACAGAATTGTACCCCAATGATTGCAGAGTGCCACAGAATTGTACCCCAATGATCGCAGAGTGCCCACAGCATTGTACCCCAATGATTGCAGAGTGCCACAGAATTGTACCCCAATGATTGCAGAGTGCCACAGCATTGTACCCCAATGATTGCAGAGTGCCCACAGCATTGTACCCCAAAAAATGCAGAGTGCCCACAGCATTGTACCCCAATGATTGCAGAGTGCCACAGAATTGTACCCCAATGATTGCAGAGTGCCACAGAATTGTACCCCAATGATTGCAGAGTGCCACAGAATTGTACCCCAATGATTGCAGAGTGCCCACAGCATTGTACCCCAATGATTGCAGAGTGCCACAGAATTGTACCCCAATGATTGCAGAGTGCCACAGCATTGTACCCCAATGATTGCAGAGTGCCACAGAATTGTACCCCAATGATTGCAGAGTGCCACAGAATTGTACCCCAATGATTGCAGAGTGCCCACAGCATTGTACCCCAATGATTGCAGAGTGCCACAGAATTGTACCCCAATGATTGCAGAGTGCCACAGCATTGTACCCCAATGATTGCAGAGTGCCACAGAATTGTACCCCAGTGATTGCAGAGTGCCACAGCATTGTACCCCAATGATTGCAGAGTGCCCACAGCATTGTACCCCAATAAATGCAGAGTGCCCACAGCATTGTACCCCAATAAATGCAGAGTGCCACAGCATTGTACCCCAATAAATGCAGAGTGCCGACAGCATTGTCCCCCAATCAATGCAGAGACCAGCGTTCGTGCTCCCTTCAATTTAATGCACTTACCTGGCGGCGGCGGCGGGTTCTTCCCTCCTCGATCCAGTCCGTCCTCTCTGCGGCGGCGGTGGAAAGGTGAGCGGCTTCTCCCTCGTCCTCCGAGCGGCGGTGACGGTGAGTGACTGACTCACGCACCGGCACCGCCCCCATTGTGACGTCAGGGATCGGATGTCCTGGATGATGATTGGTCCAGGCTGGAGACTGGACCAATCACAGCCAGGATATCAGAAAGTGGGGGTGTCCAATCGCAAAGACTTGCGATCGGGTTACGCCCCCAGAAGGCTGCCGATCGGCGCCTCTTCTGGGACGTAATCCCACCCCCCCCCCTAGACACCACTTCCATTACAGAGGCCGGCGAACCCAATTTTTTGTAAAACTTTATTTGTTCGCTTTGTCATTTTTTTTTCTTTTTTTTAGGGGCAGGGGGGCGGCGCCCTGGCGCCCCCTATGCACGGGCCGCCACTGGGTACCTGGGTATCTCCACTGGTCGAAACCCCCTTGGTTGGCAGTCCAACCAGCAGTTTCTGTCCAAAAGATAATATCTGTAACAAGATACAGGTGGTCATAAGTACAACTGTCTGGCAATAGTGAAGTGCAACTATGTGGCACAACTGTGCCACTTCTAAGTCCGATGTTGTAATAAGTAAACCATTGTAGAGAATGAACAGTAATTGCAACCAGCAACAAAAGAACAACCCCACTTAGCGTGGGAGAGACTGCCAACAGGGCAGCTCTAAAGTCTAGAGTAGTGTCCGTACTCGCATGAGCCAACATTAGATAAGGTGTAATCCAACAACAGGAAACCTTCCTGTGCAGCTCACATCATGTTCCACAATATATTGTGCCCCAGCCAGAGAACGTTAGACCTTGGTTAGGATGGGCGCATTAAACAGTGAAGATAGGTTATACCTTGGCATCGGGCATTAAATCATAGATTCCCTGGTCAGTCCCCCTCCACTTCTTTACCTAAACATCAAAGGATTTGCTCATTCCAGTCCAGCCAAGCCGCTGCATCTCTTGAGGATTCAAAGAAATGTACCTGGCCTGCTGTCACCCGAAGCTCCGCGGGATATGGTAATTGCAGGATTCTCAAACGTCTCTTAATATCTGTGAATTTAGCTCTACGCCTTTGGACCTCCGCAGAGAAATCAAGATAAAAGGATACCCTGGTACCGTTAAATTGGACATTACTTCTCTCTTGTGCCTGTCTCAGCACAGCTTTACGGTCCCTTTAGTGCAGTATTCTTGGCAGCATAGATCTGGGGGGACCTCCAGGTGGAGGTTGGTGAGGTGGTACTCTGTGTGCCCTCTCCACTGCGAAAAGTGGCGAGAAGGCCTCATTGCCGAATACCTCCACAAGCCATTTCTCCACAAATGCTGTGAGGTCTCTCCCTTTAGCTCTCTCAGGGAGGCCCACTATGCGCACGTTATTTCTGCAGAGGCAGTTTTCCATATCCTCAGCTCTGTCATGTGCCTCTTCCATCAGCTGATTGCGGTTTTCCATATCCTCAGCTCTGTCATGTGCCTCTTTCACCAACTGATAAGCAGACCTGGAAGAGGGTGGGCAACCGGTCCTCAATGTCACTAACGCGACTTTCCACCGCAGTGGTTCTCTGCCGGATCTTCTGTAAATCCTGGTGCAGTAGGGATACATCCTCTCTTAGACCCCCAAATTGGTCCTTTAATATATTAATAGATGCAGTGCAATTATTTTCAGCTTTAAGTATATCTGCCAGTGTTGGTTGATCTTGTTCTGCCCCCTCACAATCCTGGAAGAATGAGGATTGAGATTCCACTGACAGGGAGTTAAAGCCATGTGCAGCTAAGGGAGCCTGATCTTGTTCCCTCATCCCAGTGTCTGAGGGGCTCCCCGAAGCCTCCATTAGCTCTGTCCCCAGGGTCTCTGACAGTTTCTGAGTGAAATACAGCATGTCTCTGGGGGGAGCCTTACCCACTTTTGCGGTTTCATGCTGACCTCCTTTCCTCTCTCCTGCGTGCGACGTGGAGACCCCTTCAGCAAATCCACGGTGGCGCCATCTTGGCTGTCGGGACCCGGTGCCTCATTCTGCCCCTTTCATGTCATCCCTCGAGTGCGGATGGCCGGCGGGGTATCCACTGTGATGTCCAGGGGTGTAGCTGTCAGTTTGAACCGGATTAATGCCGGTTTGCAGGCTGGGGGAGGATCACTAGCAGGAGCTGTGAGAGATACGTTCTCTCATGTGCTGGTCTTGGCCACGCTCCTCACAATTAAGTATTTGATCGCCTCTAGGTTAACCCCTTCCTTGCCAGTGTCATTATTACAGTGCATATTTTTAGCACTGATTACTGTAGTAATGTCACTGGTCCCCCCAAAAGTGTCAAAAATATCAGTTAGGGGTCCGATCTGTCCGCCGCAATGTTGCAGTCCCGCTAAAAATCGCAGATTACCGCCATTACTAGTAAAATAATAAATAAATAAATAAAAATGACAAATCTTTCCCCTAGTTTGTAGACACAATAAATTTTGCACAAACCAATCACGCTTATTGTGATTTTTTTTTTTTTTTACCAAAAATATATAGCAGAATATAAATTTGGCCTAAAAGGATGAAAAATCTAGATTTTTAAATATTTTATTTTTTTGGGAATGTTAAAGAGCAGAATGTGAAAAATATTGTTTTTTTTCCAGAATTGTCTCTATTTTTTTTGTTTATAGCACAAATAATAAAAATCACAGGGGTGATCAAATACCACCAAAAGAAAGCTCTATTTGTGAGAAAAAAAGGACATCAATTTTGTTTTGGTACAGTGTTGCACGACCGCGCAATCCATTAACTAACGCAGTGCCGAATCACAAAAAATGGCCTGGTCATTGGGGGCAAATCCTTTCCGGTCCAGAACTGGTTAAGACTCATCAAACCATATATTTTTTTTAAAGCACATGACCTGTAGAATAAAAAGAAGGTGCTACTGATTTTAACGGCCAGCGATATTTGTGCAAATGTTTATCAAAACAATGTATTCGCTAAAAATTCTCTAAAATAATTTTTAGCAGATATAAACAAAGCAAATTGACAAAATTCCTGCTATATTCCTACTAAATATAAAAAGCTTAACCTGTAATGAGTTAATAAATAACAAATATTTGTCATTTTTAAATTATGACTTTTTGCAAAATGGTGAAAATTGAACGTCAACAAGAATGTAAGTAACCACATTTCTCTAAAAATCTGAAGGTTTTCATTGTTCCCTTACAGCTTTCAGAGTTTGTTAGAGACCCCCCAAACCATATATTTTCTGAAAGCAAAGGGCTAGTAGAAAAAAAAGAAAGGTGCTCTTGATTTTTAAGGCCCCACGATATTTGCGCAAATGTTTACCAAATGTTTACCAAAGCAATATTTTCGCTAAAAATCCACTAAAATCATTGTTAGCAGATACAAACACTGCAAATTTTACAAAATTCCTGCTAAATTCCTACTAAATATAAAAGCTTAACCTGTATCGAATTACTAAATAACAAATATTTGTACATTTTAAATTGCTCCTTTTTGTGAAATGATGAAAACTGAAGATACGCAAAACTGTAAAAAAAACAATTTACTTCGGAGGTTACCATTTTTCAGAATTTGAAAAGACCCCTCCAACCAACGGTATTCTGAAAGCAACGTGACCTGTAGAATAAAAAGCATGCTACTGTTTTTTTGGGCCCTGAAATAACTGCGCAAATGTTCATCATATCGTTATTTTAAAAATACACTAAAATCATAAATAGCGTACATAAGCAGAACATAACTTACAAAATTCCTGCAAAATTACTACTATTATTATTACATTATTCACATGTGGCATACTAAAGTGTATGCCCATGGAGGGCCATGTTTACCTGCACGGGGATGCACAAGTGTTCCATGCATCCCTGTACAGGCAGTCCCATTTATGTCAATTGGAATGCAACGGCTGCAGAGTCATAGCTGCTGTTCCCAATCTGTTCCCAATCGGACACACCCGCGTAGATGTGGGGTGCACGACCCCAAATGCAGACAGTGTGAGCTCAGGGACATGCACTTGGACTTACATGGATGTCAAATTGGGAGTAATGGCTCTGTTCATGCAGTTGCTACATCCCCAATGACATCAATGGCACTGCCTGCACAGAGATGCATGGAACACCTGTGCATTCCTGTAAAGGTATGCTGTGTATGCCCTGTGTGAAGAAGGCCTTAGTGCCGGTTCACATATGTGCGGCTGCGGCGATCGCATGTAATTCGAAGCGCACTGCTCCTTCATTACATGCGATCTCCTGTGCGGATGCGAATTCAGCCATACACTTTGTATGGCTGAATTCGCACTGTATCCGCAACAAAGACGCATAGGACCCTTTTTTTTCAGCCGCATCAGGATCGGTTTGCACAGTGGATCCTGTGCGTACTGTCAGATCGCACTGCGATATGCGATCAAACTGGGAGTGTCGTTAACATTTAATTGACACCCCCTGCGTATCGCATATGGCAGTGTGAACTGCCAGATGTGCGGATGCGATGCGGCAACAGGCTGCGAATTCGCAGCCTTCCCGCATCGTACAAGTGTGAACCGAGCCTAAAGCCTCGTACACACGCACCGATTGTTGGCCGACCGATCGGCCGTCTTTTGTCCAGTGTTGTTGTGTTGGTTGAAATGTGCTCTAGACTGCACACCAATTTTGTCGGCCAACAACAACCAACTGCAGAAGTGATGTCATGTTCTGGTTTACTTTGTTTGTCTGGTGTTTTTTCTACTCTGAGCATGCCCAGTCTTGCTCATCTGATTTTTGTCTGCCGAAATCTGTACTGACTGAAGAACAATCGGCCATTCTGGTGACGGCCAACAAAAATTTTATAGCATGCACACCAGATTTTGTTCGACCGAAAAGTCGCAGTTGGTTGTCGGAAGCATCATACTAACAAGCCGACAATCGGCCGATCGGACGTTGGCCGAAAATTCACGGCCAACAATCGGTGCATGTGTACGAGGCTTTAGGCCCCTTTCACATAAGCAGACCGATTGGGTCTGGCTATCAGTTTTTCAGGCGGGCGCAATCGGACCACCAATTGTTTTCTATGAAGAGGCTGATGTAAATGGGCATGTGTCCATTTACACCCACCAGCATCCAATCCGATCCACTAAAAACAGACGGATGGGGATCCCATTCCCCATCCACCTAGCATCTGATATAATGTTCCCATCTGAGTAATAAAACTTCATTTTCTATTGTAATATTTTTGATTTTAAAATTAAAAGAGGGCACCATAAAACTAGTGTGATATTTGACACTGTTTTTGATAAACCAACGCATCAATATCTGGTTGGATGGCTGGAGTAGCAATTCTCAATGAACTCTCAAGGTGCTCATCAGATATTTTGGTTCTAATAATTGCCCTTCGTGTGCTCCATCCTTGAAAATAGTCGCTTACAGATATAGGTGCTGCTGAAAACTGATGACATGAATAAGGCGTGATTGTGGAGAGTGGGAGATTTTTCTTTGGGAACATAAATCTTATAAAAATCAAGTAGACACTGTCAAATTTTTCTTCTGTTGCATGTGTTTACCAAGTGTAAATGCATTTTTACAAAAAATCAACCCCCAAAAAATCAACATTTTTAAGTAAGTGTATGATTGTGTGTTGGGTCGCATTCATACCCGTCTTGGGCCGCATTTTGGACACCACTGTTACTGAACATGTCCTGTTAAAGGTGACCAATTACTACTATTGATAAACTGTATGGTCAATATTCAGTCAAAGGGTGTTCTTTGTATATAATCAGTAAGTGGGTTTTTAAAAGCATACAGAGGGGGAATCCCTGTGTGAATATGGGAGTAGCACATCTCTGGGTAAATGTGTAAATTTAGGAGGGTGATACACTATACTGTTAAAATTATTGGGACGCCTGCCTTTACCCGCACATGAACTTTAATGGCATCCCAGGCTTAGTCCATAGGGTTCAATATTGTGTTGGCCCACCCATTGCAGCTTCAACTTTTCTGGGAAGGCTGTGCACAAAGTTTAGGAGTGCGTCTATGGGAATGTTTGACCATTCTTCCAGAAGCTCATTTGTGAGGTCAGGCACTGATGTGGACGAGAAGGCCTGACTCGCAGTCTCTGCTCTAATTCATCCCAAAAGTGGTCTATCAGGTTGAGGTCAGGATTTTGTTCAGGCCAGCCAAGTTCCTCCACCCAAAATCGCTCATCAATGTCTTTATGGACCTTGCTTTGTTGTTGGGAGCATGAAATTATTCAAAATGTCTTGGTATGATGATGCCTTAAGAGTTTTCTTCACTGGAAATAAAGGGCCAAGCCCAACCCCTGAAAAACAACCCCACAGGATAATCCCCCCTCCACCAAATGATTTGGACCAGTGCACAAAACATGGATAAGCGAGTTTGGGGGTCGAGGAACTTGACTGGCCTGTACAGAGTCCTGACCTCAACCCGATAGAACACCTTTGGGATTAATTTGAGCAGAGACTGCAAGCCAGGCCTTCTCGTCCAACAACAGTGCCTGACCTCACAAATGCGCTTCAAGAAGAATGGTCAAACATTGTCATAGACTCTGTCCACAAAGGTACACTTGATATTGTCGTAAACCCAAAACAGCCCATTGCCACTCGGTTTTAATTGGTCAGGGGTGTCCGTCAACACCCCCTTTGATTTTAGAGAAAAGGCTGACTAAAACTCAGTTATCAGAAGTTCTCATGGTAACATCAAGAGGAAACATCTATAAAGTTTGAGAACCGATCACAACTGGCTCAGCTTCTGAACTCTGAAAACCAGGACATTGAATGCAAGTATTCTTACTTCTCAATTCTACCCTGTTTTTCTAAATTGCTGAATTGTGTCTCTATTTCTTTGAAACACCTTTTTTCTGTAAATATTTCAATTGCACCAATTTTGACCTTTTTATTATTAAACTTTATTTTGAAAAGTGTTAACCTTGCCCCTAGGCTCTTAATGCAAGCTAACAAAGAATCTGTCTCTTGAAGAGTGCTACTGTATAGAATAAATCCTCTGAACATTCCTATCTGTGGTGACAGTGCGTGTTACAGACGATTATTCTAAAATCATAATTGGTATTTCTAAAATTACGAGTTTCCCCCAGTGGGTGGTGGCAGTGAAAGGGTTAATTGCTTAATGACAATCGCTCTCAGCCTGCTGGCATTTAGATTGTGGTCCCACAAGCTGGAAAATCTTTGTGCAGGGTGCAGCTGAGAGTGGCATTGTTACGTAAGTGACGGCAGGGTGTGAGATTGGCTGGTCCTTTGTCACGAGTTAGTGAGAAGGGCAGGGATCTGATACCCGCCACCATCACAGGGGGTATTTTGAGGAGGGAGCACTGTATATTTGGGGGGGGGTCTAGAGAAAAGGGGGCTCTGTGTAAACGATGGACGTTTTGATAAGGGGGGCTCTGTACTTTCGGTGGAGGGCTCTGTGCAAGGATGGGAGAAGTGAGAAGAGGGGCCTCTGTACATTGGGTGGGGGGCTCTGTGCAGAGGATGGGAGAAGTGAGAGGAGGGGGCTCTGTACATTCAGGGGGCTCTGTGCAGAGGATGGTGGTAGTTTGAGGAGGGGCTCTGTATATTCAGGGGGTCTATGCAGAGGATGGCTGTACATTCAGGAGGGAGCTCTGTGTATTGGGGGGGGGGGTGGCGTGGCTCTATACATTGGGCTGACGGCTCTGAAGAGAGGATGGGAGAAGTGAGAATAGAGGGCTCTTTTTTAAATCCAAAGTTTATTTATTAAAAACCAAAATGACAAAGATAGGAACATACAGCAACTAGTTCAGGAATACATTGTACAGTATCGGTAACCACATTTGAAAAAACATCAACAACTATACAGAGCAAAAAAAAAACATTTAGCAAATCTCGAATTTCCACATCAGCTAATATCGGCATAAGACATCTGGGTCAAAGGTCAAGACCACTAGTGACCTACAACAGCTCATGCAATGAATTAACCAACTGTATATATCCTGCAGTGCGATAGAATATAATGTAGTAGAGTAGGAAAAGAGAAATGGCATAAAAAACAAAAGATAAGAGAAAGAAAAGGAAGGAAGAAGAGGAAAGAAAATCAGGTGAGGTCCTCAAAAATCAGGCCAATGACAGCTACCAAACTTAAACTTGTATTATTCTGCTCATCACTAGGGATGATCGAACGGTTCGGGTCCACCATCGGTTCGGCCCGAACATTGGGTGTTCGAGGTTCGGCCGAATTTAGAACTTTTTGCCCAAAAAGTTCGGAATTCGGCAACCAGAACCGCCCAAAATGCAATGCTTCAGGAAATGGGCTTTAAAAGCCCGTGATTGGACCAGAACCATTAGCAAAAGCCAATTGAGGGGGCAGGAGAATGCTAGGAATGTGATTGGAGTGACTAGGGGGTCCCTAGACCAATCATTAGTGAATACGCCCCCCAGTATATAAGATCGCCCCCGCCATATTCCCAGCATTGTTATACTGGACATGGAAGAGAGTGGAAGCAGTTCTGTTAATTTTACTTTAAAAGTGTCATTTAGCTATTTTTAGTGTGAGGAAAGGGATATCTAGTGTAGTTAGAGTGCTCCTTTACACTTAAGTTAGCTTCAAAAATTTAGTTTCTGTAGGGAAAGTGTTAAGTGTCAGGGGACCGTAGTGTAGTGTAGGGTTAACTGACAGTGACTGCTATGGCAGGGTGACAAAACCCTTCCATAGCAGGGTGACCGCTATAGAGAAATGATCATTTCTCTGCTTCGGGACAGGTATGTGGCTTCTCACCAGCAAGCATTTTTTAATGCTGCAGGGGCTGCCACTGCCAGTGCTTTTTTGAGGACATGTTTGATGTCAGACATGACATCTGAATATGTGTATAGGGGGTATATATAGACATATATGTCTGAATATATACCCCTAGACATATATAGGTGTGATAGTAGCAGAAATAAATGCTTGCGCTAATGAAATCATTTACAGTAATATATTTCTGCTACTATCACACCTATATATGTCTAGGGGTATATATTCAGACATATATGCCTATATATACCCCCTATACACATGTTCAGATGTTTTGCCTGCCTCAAAAGAACCCCAAAAAATGCCAAAAAAACGCTAGTGTCAAAAAAAAAAAAATGCCCAGGTGTGTTTTTGCTGGCATTTTTTGGGGGGTTTTGGAGGCAGGCAAAACATCAGAACTTGTGCACAGTACCACTATACACAAGTTCAGATGTTTTGCCTGCCTCAAAAGAACCCCAAAAAATGCCAAAAAAAACGCTAGCGTCAAAAAAAAAATGCCCAGGTGTGTTTTTGCTGGCATTTTTTGGGGGGTTTTGGAGGCAGGCAAAACATCAGAACTTGTGCACAGTACCACTATACACAAGTTCAGATGTTTTTCCTGACTGCAAAGAACCCAAAAAAATGCCTGCTATTAAACCGGCAAGGTGTTACAGCAGAGAAGCCATATTCCTGTGCTTAAAGTTTTCTAATACAAACTATCTTTTTTTTTATGGTTCTGGACATGCTACAGAGCTGAAACTTCACAGGTACACCTTTTAGACCCCCCAGACACAAAATCACACAAAAAAAGTTCTTAAAAATTGTCATTTTTGATAAAAAAAAGCCAATTATTGAAAAATTAAAAAAAAAAAAAAAAAAAAAAAGAGATTTTTTGATTTTTACTTTGGATTTAGTATCTGGGGGGTCTAAAAAGTGTACATGTGAAGTTTCAGCTCTGTAGCATGTCCAGAACCCCCCAAAAATTAGCATTTTCTTATAATTTTTATTAGAACAGGAATACGGCTTCTCTACGGCGCTTTTTCTTGCATTTATCGGGCATTTTTGGAGGCAGGCATGACTTTTTTTGGATTAGTGTCTGGGGGGTCTAAAAAGTGTACCTGTGAAGTTTCAGCTCTGTAGCATGTCCAGAACCAGAAAAAAAGATAATTTTTCAGTAGAGCAGGGATGGTGGGACCCCTCTTTTACACTTATATGATCTTTTTTTGGGGTTCTGGACATGCTACAGAGCTGAAACTTCACAGGTACACCTTTTAGACCCCCCAGACACAAAATCACACAAAAAAAGTTCTTAAAAATTGTCATTTTTGATAAAAAAGCCAATTATTGAAAAATTTAAAAAAAAAAAAAAAAAAAAGAGATTTTTTGATTTTTACTTTGGATTTAGTATCTGGGGGGTCTAAAAAGTGTACATGTGAAGTTTCAGCTCTGTAGCATGTCCAGAACCATAAAAAAAAAAGATCGTTTGTATTAGAAAACTTTAAGCACAGGAATATGGCTTCTCTGCTGTAACACCTTGCCGGTTTAATAGCAGGCATTTTTTTGGGTTCTTTGCAGTCAGGAAAAACATCAGAACTTGTGTATAGTGGTACTGTGCACAAGTTCTGATGTTTTGCCTGCCTCCAAAATCCCCAAAAAATGCCAGCAAAAACACACCTGGGCATTTTTTTTTTTGACGCTAGCGTTTTTTTGGGCATTTTTTGGGGTTCTTTTGAGGCAGGCAAAACATCTGAACATGTGTATAGGGTGTATATATAGGCATATATGTCTGAATATATACCCCTAGACATATATAGGTGTGATAGTAGCAGAAATATATTACTGTAAATGATTTCATTAGCGCAAGCATTTATTTCTGCTACTATCACACCTATATATGTCTAGGGGTATATATTCAGACATATATGTCTATATATACCCCCTATACACATGTTCAGATGTTTTGCCTGCCTCAAAAGAACCCCAAAAAATGCCCAAAAAAAACGTTAGCGTCAAAAAAAAAAAATGCCCAGGTGTGTTTTTGCTGGTATTTTTTGGGGAATTTTGGAGGCAGGCAAAACATCAGAACTTGTGCACAGTACCACTATACACAAGTTCAGATGTTTTTCCTGACTGCAAAGAACCCAAAAAAATGCCTGCTATTAAACCGGCAAGGTGTTACAGCAGAGAAGCCATATTCCTGTGCTTAAAGTTTTCTAATACAAACGATCTTTTTTTTTCTGGTTCTGGACATGCTACAGACCTGAAACTTCACATGTACACTTTTTAGACCCCCCAGATACTAAATCCAAAGTAAAAATCAAAAAATCTCTTTTTTTTTTTTTAATTTTTCAATAATTGGCTTTTTTATCAAAAATGACAATTTTTAAGAACTTTTTTTTGTGTGATTAATAGTTAATGGGGCATGACCCAGAACCCTAGGCACTTTTTAGGGGCATTTATTGGGTTTTAGGGCTTAAAAATGGTGTTTTTTGATTACAGAAGTTCGGGTCCCATTGATTTCAATGGGGTTCTGAAATCCGGGCCGAACTTTCGTGAAGTTCGGGTGTTCTGGTCGAACCGAACTTTTCAAAAGTTCGATCATCCCTACTCATCACCAGTTGTGATGGAGCCAGTCCCGGGTGGTCAAGCCAACCATGCCAAACCTATAGAATTTCCATGCTGCATTACAGTGACGGTAGGCCAGTTGTTCTCTCAACAAGATAGAATTAACTTGAGTTATCCATTGTGGGACTGTAGGAACAGAGGGACTCATCCAAAATCTAGCATCATTTTTCTAGATAAGTACATTAGTCGTTGTACCATAGTGTAAGTCCCTATTTGGAATGGCTCAGGATCTAAAATACCCAATAGACACAGACACTCTAGACTAGAGGGTCAACAGCCAATGGAACTTGAGAGACCTGTGATATGTATTGCATTACTTGTCCCCAATATCTCACTAATTTCGGACATCTCCATAGCATATGGATGAAGTCACCTCTGTGTGGCAAAGGGGTAAGTCTCTTCTACCCCATTTAAACAAGTGTATCGGGGTACGATATGTTCTGTGAAGTATAAAAAGTTGGGAGAGCTTGTGTGATGTGGACAGAGATATACTGGGAAGAGAGGGCTCTTTACATTGGGTGGGGGGCTCTGTATAGAAGAATGGGAGAAGTGAGAAGAGGGGGCTCTGTATATTGGGTGGGGGGCTCTGTGCAGATGATATGAGAAGTGAGAAGAGGGGGCTCTGTACATTGGGTGGGGGGCTCTGTAGACAGGATGGGAGAAGTGAGAAGATGGGGCTCTGTACATTGGGTGGGGGGTTCTGTGCAGAGGTTGGGAGAAATGAGAAGAGGGGGGCTCTGTACATTGGGTGGGGCTCTGTCCCGAGGATGGGAGAAGTGAGAAGAGGGGGCTCTGTAAATTGGGCGGGGGGCCTTATAGAGAGCATGGGAGAAGTGAGAAGAGGGGGCTCTGTACATTGGGGTGGGGGGGGGGGGTTCTTTGCAGAGGATGGGAGAAGTGAGAAGAGGGGGGCTGTGTACATTGGGTGGGGGGGGGCTCTGTAGAGAGGATAGGAGAAGTGAGAAGAGGGGGCTCTGTACATTGAGATGGGGGGGGGGGGTTCTGTGCAGAGGATGAGACTATAGAGAGGAGAGGGCTCTGTATATGGAGCGGGGTCTAGAGAAAAGGGGACTCTGTGTATAGAATAGAAATTCTGAGAAGAAATGGCTCTGTGCAGAATCTAGCATCATTTTTCTAGATAAGTACATTAGTCGTTGTACCATAGTGTAAGTCCCTATTTGGAACGGCTCAGGATCTAAAATACCCAATAGACACAGACACTCTAGACTAGAGGGTCAACAGCCAATGGAACTTGAGAGACCTGTGATATGTATTGCATTACTTGTCCCCAATATCTCACTAATTTCGGACATCTCCATAGCATATGGATGAAGTCACCTCTGTGTGGCAAAGGGGTAAGTCTCTTCTACCCCATTTAAACAAGTGTATCGGGGTACGATATGTTCTGTGAAGTATAAAAAGTTGGGAGAGCTTGTGTGATGCGGACAGAGATATACTGGGAAGAGAGGGCTCTTTACATTGGGTGGGGGGCTCTGTATAGAAGAATGGGAGAAGTGAGAAGAGGGGGCTCTGTATATTGGGTGGGGGGCTCTGTGCAGATGATATGAGAAGTGAGAAGAGGGGGCTCTGTACATTGGGTGGGGGGCTCTGTAGACAGGATGGGAGAAGTGAGAAGAGGGGGCTCTGTACATTGGGTGGGGGGTTCTGTGCAGAGGTTGGGAGAAATGAGAAGAGGGGGGCTCTGTACATTGGGTGGGGCTCTGTCCCGAGGATGGGAGAAGTGAGAAGAGGGGGCTCTGTAAATTGGGCGGGGGGCCTTATAGAGAGCATGGGAGAAGTGAGAAGAGGGGGCTCTGTACATTGGGGTGGGGGGGGGGGTTCTTTGCAGAGGATGGGAGAAGTGAGAAGAGGGGGGCTGTGTACATTGGGTGGGGGGGGGCTCTGTAGAGAGGATAGGAGAAGTGAGAAGAGGGGGCTCTGTACATTGAGATGGGGGGGGGGGGTTCTGTGCAGAGGATGAGACTATAGAGAGGAGAGGGCTCTGTATATGGAGCGGGGTCTAGAGAAAAGGGGACTCTGTGTATAGAATAGAAATTCTGAGAAGAAATGGCTCTGTGCAGAGGATAGAAGAAGTAAGAAGTACATTGGGTGGATGCCTCTGTGCAGAGGATGAGAGTACTGAGAGGAGGGGGTTCTGTATATTGGGGGGTGTGGGTCTAGGGAAAAGGGGGCTCTGTGTAAAGAATGGAAGTTCTGAGAAGAGGGGGAACTGTAAATTGGGTGGGTGGTTCTGTGCAGAGGATGGGAGAAGTGAGAAGAGGTGGCTCTGTACATTGGGTGGGAGGGGGGGTAGAGAGGATAGGAGAAATGAGAAGAGGGAGCACTGTACATTGGGTGGGAGGGGGGGGGGGCTCTGTAGAGAGGATGGGGAAAGTGAGAAGAGGGGGCTCTGTAAATTGGGTGGGGGGTTGTGCAGAGGATGGGAGAAGTGAGAAGAGGAAGCTCTGTACATTGGGTGGAGGGCTCCGTAGAGGGGATGGGAGAAGTGAAAAAAGGGAGCTCTGTACATTGAGTGAAGTGGGGGGGGGTGGGGGGGGTGGTTATGTGCAGAGGATGGGAGTAATAAGAAGAGGGCTCTCTGTACATTGGGTGGGGGGCTCTGTGGAGAGGATGGGAAAAGTGAGAAGAGGGGGCTCTGTACATTAAGTGGGGGGCTATGTGCCGAGGATGAGAGTATAGAGAGATGGGGGCTCTGTATAAGAGGGGGTCTAGAGAAAAGGGGGCTATGTGTAAAGGATGGAAGTTCTGAGAAGAGGGGGCTCTGTAGATTTGGTGGGGGTCCCTGTGCAAAGGAAGGGAGAAGTGAGAAGAGGGGGCTCTGTACATTGGGTGGGGGGCTCTGTGCAGAGGATGGGAGAAGTGAGAAGAAGGGGATCTGTATATTGGGTGGGGGGCTCTGTGCAGAGGATGGGTGAAGTGAGAAGAGGAGGCTCTGTACATTGGGCGGGGGGCTCTGTGCAGAGGTTGGGTGAAGTGAGAAAAGGGGGCTCTGTATATTGGGTGGGGACCTTTGTGCAGAGGATGGGAGAAGTGAGAAGAGGGGGCTCTGTACATAGGGTAGGGGGCTCTATGCAGAGGATGGGAGAAGTGAGAAGAGGTTGATCTGTACATTGGGTGGGGAGCTCTGTGCAGAGGATGGGATGAGTGAGAGGAGGAGGCTCTGTACATTGGGTGGAGGGCTCTGTAGAGAGGATGGGATGAATAAGAAAAGGGGGCTCTATACATTGGTTGGGGGACTCTGTAGAGAGGATGGGAAAAGTGAGAAGAGGGGGATCTGTACATTGGTTGGGGGGCTCTGTGCCGAGGATGGGATAAGTGAGAAGAGGGGGATTTGTACATTGGGTGGGGGGCTCTGTAGAGAGGATGGGATGAGTGAGAAGAGGGGGCTCTGTACATTGGGTGGGGGGCTCTGTGCAGAGGAAGAGAGGGGTAAGAAGAGGGGGCTCTGTACATTGGATGGGGGGGCTCTGTGCAGAGAATGGGAGAAGTGAGAAGAGGGGGCTCTGTACATTGGGTCGGTGGCTCTGTAGAGAGAATGGGAGAATTGAGAAGAGGGGATCTGCACATTAGGTGGGGGCTTCTGTGCAGAGAATGGGAGAAGTCAGCACAGGGGGATCTGAACATTGGGCGAAGGGTTCTATGCAGAGGATGGGAGAAGTGAGACCAGGGGGATCTGCACATTGGGTGGGGGGTTCTGTGCAGAGGATGGGAGAAGTGAGAAGAGGGGGATCTGTACATTTGGGTGGGGGGCCCTGTGCAGAGGATGGGATAAGTGAGAAGAGAGGGCTCTGTACATTGAGTGTGGGGGGGGGGGGCTCTGTAGAGGATGGGATGAGTGAGAAGAGGGGGCTCTGTAAATTGGGTGGGGGGCTCTGTGCAGAGGATGGGATGAGTGAGAAGAGGGGGCTCTGTACATTTGGGTGGGGGGGGGGCTCTGTGGAGAGGATAGGATGAGTGAGAAGAGAGGGCTCTGTACATTGAGTGGGGGGCTATGTGCAGAGGATGAGAGTATAGAGAGATGGGGACTCTGTATATGAGGGGGGTCTAGAGAAAAGGGGGCTACATGTAAAGGAAGTTCTGAGAAGAGGGGGCTCTGTAGATTGGGTGGGGGGTCTCTGTGCAAAGCAAGGGAGAAGTGACAAGAGGGGGCTCTGTACATTGGGTGGGGGGCTCTGTGCAGAGGATGGGTGAAGTGAGAAGAGGAGGCTCTGTACATTTGGCGGGGGTCTGTGCAGAGGTTGGGTGAAGTGAGAAGAGGGATCTCTGTATATTGGGTGGGGGCCTTTATGCAGAGGATGGGAGAAGTGAGAAGAGGGTGCTCTGTACATAGGGTAGGGGGCTTTATGCAGAGGATGGGAGAAGTGAGAAGAGGGGGATCTGTACATTGGGTGGGGAGCTTTGTGCAGAGGATGGGATGAGTGAGAGGAGGGGGCTCTGTACATTGGGTGGAGGGCTCTGTAGAGAGGATGGGATGAGTAAGAAAAGGGGGATCTGTACATTGGGTGGGGGACTCTGTAGAGAGGATGGGATAAGTGAGAAGAGGGGGATTTGTACATTGGGTGGGGGGCTCTGTAGAGAGGATGGGATGAGTGAGAAGAGGGGGCTCTGTACATTGGGTGGGGGGCTTTGTGCAGAGGAAGAGAGGGGTAAGAAGAGGGGGCTCTGTACATTGGATGGGGGGCTCTGTGCAGAGAATGGGAGAAGTGAGAAGAGGGGGCTCTGTACATTGGGTGGGTGGCTCTGTAGAGAGAATGGGAGAATTGAGAAGAGGGGGATCTGCACATTGGGTGGGGGATTCTGTGCAGAGGATGGGAGAAGTCAGAACAGGGGGATCTGCACATTGGGTGGGGGGTTCTGTGCAGAGGATGGGATAAGTGAGAAGCGGGGGATCTGCACATTGGGTGGGGGTTCTGTGCAGAGGATGGGATAAGTGAGAAGAGGGGGATCTGTACATTGGGTGTGTGGGGGGGGAGGGCTCTGTAGAGGATGGGATGAGTGAGAAGAGGGGGCTCTGTACATTGGGTGGGGGGCTCTGTGCAGAGAAAGAGAGGGGTGAGAAGAGGGGGCTCTGTACATTGGGTGGGGGGCTCTGTGCAGAGGATGGGAGAAATGAGAAGAGGGGGCTCTGTACATTGGGTGGGGGGCTCTGTGCAGAGGATGGGAGAAGTGAGAAGAGGGGGCTCTGTACATTGGGTGGGGGTCTATGTGCAGAGAAAGAGTGGGGTAAGAAGAGGGGGCTCTGTACATTGGGTGGGAGGCTCTGTACAGAGGATGGGATGAGTGAGAAGAGGGGGCTCTGTACATTGGATTGGGGGCTCTGTGCAGAGGATGGCTGAATGGAGAAGAGGGGGCTCTGTACATTGGGTGGGGGGGCTCTGTGCAGAGGATGGGATGAGTGAGAAGAGGGGGCTCTATACATTGGGTGGGGGGGCTCTGTGCAGAGGAAGAGAGGGGTAAGAAGAGGGGGCTTTGTACATTGGATGGCGGGCTCTGTAGAGAGAATGGGAGTATTGAGAAGAGGGGGAACTGCACACTGGATAGGGGGGTCTGTGCAGAGGATGGGAGACGTGAGAAGAGGGGGATCTGCACATTGGGTGTGGGGGGGGGGGGCTCTGTGCAGAGGATGGGAGAAGTGAGAACAGGGGGCTCTGTACATTGGGTGGTGGGCTCTGTGCAGAGGATGGGATGAGTGAGAAGAGGGGGCTCTGTACATTGGGGGTCGGGGGGGGGGGACTCTGTGCAGAGGATGGGATGAGTGAGAAGAGAGGGCTCTGTACATAGGGTAGGGGGCTCTATGCAGAGGATGGGAGAAGTGAGAAGAGGGGGCTCTGTACATTGGGTGGGGGGGGGGGCTCTATGCAGTGCATGGGATGAGTGAGAAGGGGCTCTGTACATCGGGTGGGGGGCTCTGTAGAGAGGATGGGATGAGTGAGAAGAGGGGGCTCTGTACATTGGGTGGGGGGGGGGGCACTGTGCAGAGGAAGAGAGGGGTAAGAAGAGGGGGCTCTGTACATTGGGGGGGGGCTCTGTGCAGAGGGTGGGATGAGTGAGAAGAGGGGGCTCTGTACATTGGGTGGGGGTCTATGTGCAGAGAAAGAGTGGGGTAAGAAGAGGGGGCTCTATACATTGGGTGGGGGGCTCTGTGCAGAGGATGGGATGAGTGAGAAGAGGGGGCTCTGTACATTGGATTGGGGGCTCTGTGCAGAGGATGGGTGAATGGAGAAGAGGGGGCTCTGTACATTGGGTGGGGGGGGCTCTGTGCAGAGGATGGGATGAGTGAGAAGAGGGGGCTCTATACAGTGGGTGGGGGGGCTCTGTGCAGAGGAAGAGAGGGGTAAGAAGAGGGGGCTCTGTACATTGGATGGGGGGCTCTGTAGAGAGAATGGGAGAATTGAGAAGAGGGGGATCTGCACACTGGATAGGGGGGGTCTGTGCAGAGGATGGGAGAAGTGAGAAGAGGGGGATCTGCACATTGGGTGTGGGGGGGGGGTGGGCTCTGTGCAGAGGATGGGAGAAGTGAGAACAGGGGGCTCTGTACATTGGGTGGGGGGCTCTGTGCAGAGGATGGGATGAGTGAGAAGAGGGGGCTCTGTACATTGGGGGTCGGGGGGGGGGGACTCTGTGCAGAGGATGGGATGAGTGAGAAGAGAGGGCTCTGTACATAGGGTAGGGGGCTCTATGCAGAGGATGGGAGAAGTGAGAAGAGGGGGCTCTGTACATTGGGTGGGGGGCTCTGTGCAGAGGGTGGGATGAGTAAGAAGAGGGGGCTCTGTACATTGGGGGTCGGGGGGGGGGCTCTATGCAGTGCATGGGATGAGTGAGAAGGGGCTCTGTACATTGGGTGGGGGGCTCTGTAGAGAGGATGGGATGAGTGAGAAGAGGGGGCTCTGTACATTGGGTGGGGGGGGGCACTGTGCAGAGGAAGAGAGGGGTAAGAAGAGGGGGCTCTGTACATTGGGTGGGGGGCTCTGTAGAGAGAATGGGAGAATTGAGAAGAGGGGGATCTGCATATTGGATAGGGGGGTCTGTGCAGTCTGTGCAGAGGACGGGAGAAGTGAGAAGAGGGGGCTCTGTACATTGGAGGGGGGGGGGGGGCTCTGTGCAGAGGATGGGAGGAGTGAGAAGAGGGGGCTCTGTACATTGGGGGGGGGGGCTCTGTGCAGAGGATGGGATGAGTGAGAAGAGGGGGCTCTGTACATTGGGGGGGGGGCTCTGTGCAGAGGATGGGATGAGTGAGAAGAGGGGGCTCTGTATATTGGGGGGGGGGCTCTGTGCAGAGGATGGGATGAGTGAGAAGAGGGGGCTCTGTATATTGGGGGGGGGGGGCTCTGTGCAGAGGATGGGATGAGTGAGAAGAGGGGGCTCTGTACATTGGGGGGGGGGGGCTCTGTGCAGAGGATGGGATGAGTGAGAAGAGGGGGCTCTGTACATTGGGTGGGGGGCTCTGTGCAGAGGATGGGATGAGTGAGAAGAGGGGGCTCTGTACATTGGGTGGGGGGCTCTGTGCAGAGGATGGGATGAGTGAGAAGAGGGGGCTCTGTACATTGGGTGGGGGGGGGGGCTCTGTGCAGAGGATGGGATGAGTGAGAAGAGGGGGGCTCTGTATATTGGGTGGGGGGCTCTGTGCAGAGGATGGGATGAGTGAGAAGAGGGGGCTCTGTACATTGGGGGGGGCTCTGTGCAGAGGATGGGATGAGTGATAAGAGGGGGGCTCTGTATATTGGGTGGGGGGGCTATGTGCAGAGGATGGGATGAGTGAGAAGAGGGGGCTCTGTATATTGGGGGGGGGCTCTGTGCAGAGGATGGGAGGAGTGAGAAGAGGGGGCTCTGTATATTGGGGGGGCTCTGTGCAGAGGATGGGATGAGTGAGAAGAGGGGGCTCTGTATATTGGGGGGGGCTCTGTGCAGAGGATGGGATGAGTGAGAAGAGGGGGCTCTGTACATTGGGGGGGGGGCTCTGTGCAGAGGATGGGATGAGTGAGAAGAGGGGGCACTGTACATTGGGTGGGGGGCTCTGTGCAGAGGATGGGATGAGTGAGAAGACGGGGCTCTGTACATTGGGTGGGGGGCTCTGTGCAGAGGATGGGATGAGTGAGAAGAGGGGGCTCTGTACATTGGGTGGGGGGGGGCTCTGTGCAGAGGATGGGATGAGTGAGAAGAGGGGGGCTCTGTATATTGGGTGGGGGGCTCTGTGCAGAGGATGGGATGAGTGAGAAGAGGGGGCTCTGTACATTGGGGGGGGGGGCTCTGTGCAGAGGATGGGATGAGTGATAAGAGGCGGGCTCTGTATATTGGGTGGGGGGCTATGTGCAGAGGATGGGATGAGTGAGAAGAGGGGGGCTCTCTATATTGGGTGGGGGGGCTATGTGCAGAGGATGGGATGAGTGAGAAGATGGGGGCTCTGTATATTGGGTGGGGGGCTAGGTGCAGAGGATGGGATGAGTGAGAAGAGGGGGCTCTGTACATTGGGGGGGGGGCTCTGTGCAGAGGATGGGATGAGTGATAAGAGGGGGGCTCTGTATATTAGGTGGGGGGTCTATGTGCAGAGGATGGGATGAGTGAGAAGAGGGGGGCTCTGTATATTGGGTGGGGGGGCTATGTGCAGAGGATGGGATGAGTGAGAAGAGGGGGGCTCTGTATATTGGGTGGGGGGGGCTCTGTGCAGAGGATGGGATGAGTGAGAAGAGGGGGGCTCTGTATATTGGGTGGGGGGGCTATGTGCAGAGGATGGGATGAGTGAGAAGAGGGGGGCTCTGTATATTGGGTGGGGGGGCTCTGTGCAGAGGATGGGATGAGTGAGAAGAGGGGGGCTCTGTATATTGGGTGGGGGGGCTATGTGCAGAGGATGGGATGAGTGAGAAGAGGGGGGCTCTGTATATTGGGTGGGGGGGCTCTGTGCAGAGGATGGGATGAGTGATAAGAGGGGGGCTCTGTATATTGGGTGGGGGGGCTATGTGCAGAGGATGGGATGAGTGAGAAGAGGGGGGCTCTGTATATTGGGTGGGGGGGCTCTGTGCAGAGGATGGGATGAGTGAGAAGAGGGGGCTCTGTACATTGGGGGGGGGGGCTCTGTGCAGAGGATGGGATGAGTGAGAAGAGGGGGGCTCTGTATATTGGGTGGGGGGGGCTCTGTGCAGAGGATGGGATGAGTGAGAAGAGGGGGCTCTGTACATTGGGGGGGGGGGGCTCTGTGCAGAGGATGGGATGAGTGAGAAGTTGGGGCTCTGTACATTGGGGGGGGGGGCTCTGTGCAGAGGATGGGATGAGTGAGAAGAGGGGGGCTCTGTATATTGGGTGGGGGGGCTCTGTGCAGAGGATGGGATGAGTGAGAAGAGGGGGCTCTGTACATTGGGGGGGGGGGCTCTGTGCAGAGGATGGGATGAGTGAGAAGAGGGGGGCTCTGTATATTGGGTGGGGGGGCTCTGTGCAGAGGATGGGATGAGTGAGAAGAGGGGGGCTCTGTATATTGGGTGGGGGGGCTCTGTGCAGAGGATGGGATGAGTGAGAAGAGGGGGGCTCTGTACATTGGGGGGGGGGGGGCTCTGTGCAGAGGATGGCATGAGTGAGAAGAGGGGGGCTCTGTACATTGGGTGGGGGGGCTCTGTGCAGTGGATGAGATGAGTGAGAAGAGGGGGCTCTGTTCATTGGGGGGGTGGGGGGCTCTGTGCAGAGGATGGCATGAGTGAGAAGAGGGGGGCTCTGTATATTGGGTGGGGGGCTCTGTACAGAGGATGGAATGAGTGAGAAGAGGGGGCTCTGTACATTGGGGGGGGGGCTCTGTGCAGAGGATGGGATGAGTGAGAAGAGGGGGGCTCTGTACATTGGGGGGGGGGGGGGGGCTCTGTGCAGTGGATGGAATGAGTGAGAAGAGGGGGCTCTGTATATTGGGTGGGGGGCTCTGTACAGAGGATGGAATGAGTGAGAAGAGGGGGGCTCTGTACATTGGGGGGGGGGGCTCTGTGCAGAGGATGGAATGAGTGAGAAGAGGGGGGCTCTGTACATTGGGGGGGGGGGGCTCTGTGCAGAGGATGGAATGAGTGAGAAGAGGGGGGCTCTGTACATTGGGAGGGGTCTGTAATCAGTGGCGGTAATAATGAGGGTATCCCGGTGGTGATCGGTCAGGGATCCTCCTCTCTACCCCCCCCCCCCCCTTCTCATTCAGCACAATAGGCAGCTGACAGACAGCCGGCCGGACGAACAGACAAGCTGGGAGGCGGCGCTGCAGCGGGAGGAGGGGGACTCTCGGAGGATGGAGAGGATGGAGAAGCTGCAGAGCCGGCAGCACACAGCATACTGTTAGGGCCCTGGGGGCCCCCCGGCTCCGGCCATGTGAAGGACAATGCTGTGGTGCTGGAAATGCCCTCGGAGCCGCTGCCCGCTGGGCGCCTCTGCCCTCACCGTGTCCGTCCTGTGCTGGATCTTCATCTACCCGACCGAGCGGAGCCCCGACCACAAGACCGTCCTACGGGAGGTGCTGCGGGAACCCCGGGGATGGCGGAGGAACGGTACCGAGACCGCCAGCTTCAGGTATCCCCCCCCCCCCCCCAATATTATATATATCCCCCATTATTTCCACCTACTCTATCCTATCTACTATATCCTCCTTCCCTTTAAATCATATTTACCCCCCTATTACTGCCACCTCCATTATATATACCCTAATCCTTATATCTACTATATCCCCATTCCCCTTATATCATATATATCCCCTATTACTGCCACCTCCACTATATATACCCTATCTACTATATCCCCCTTCCCCTTATATCATATATACCCCCCTATTACTGCCACCTCCATTATATATACCCTAATCCTTATATCTACTATATCCCCATTCCCCTTATATCATATATACCCCCCTATTACTGCCACCTCCACTATATATACCATAATCCTTATATCTACTATATCCCCATTCCCCTTATATCATATATACCCCCTATTACTGCCACCTCCACTATATATACCCTAATCCTTATATCTACTATATCCCCATTCCCCTTATATCATATATACCCCCCTATTACTGCCACCTCCACTATATATACCCTAATCCTTATATCTACTATATCCCCATTCCCCTTATATCATATATATCCCCCTATTACTGCCACCTCCACTATATATACCCTAATCCTTATATCTACTATATCCCCATTCCCCGTATATCATATATATCCCCCTATTACTGCCACCTCCACTATATATACCCTAATCCTTATATCTACTATATCCCCATTCCCCGTATATCATATATACCCCCTATTACTGCCACCTCCATTATATATACCCTAATCCTTATATCTACTATATCCCCCATCCTTTTATATCATATATATCCCCCTATTACTGCCACCTCCATTATATATACCCTAATCCTTATATCTACTATATCCCCATTCCCCTTATATCATATATATCCCCCTATTACTGCCACCTCCACTATATATACCCTAATCCTTATATCTACTATATCCCCATTCCCCTTATATCATATATACCCCCTATTACTGCCACCTCCATTATATATACCCTAATCCTTATATCTACTATATCCCCCATCCTTTTATATCATATATATCCCCCTATTACTGCCACCTCCATTATATATACCCTAATCCTTATATCTACTATATCCCCATTCCCCTTATATCATATATATCCCCCTATTACTGCCACCTCCACTATATATACCCTAATCCTTATATCTACTATATCCCCATTCCCCTTATATCATATATACCCCCTATTACTGCCACCTCCATTATATATACCCTAATCCTTATATCTACTATATCCCCCATCCTTTTATATCATATATATCCCCCTATTACTGCCACCTCCATTATATATACCCTAATCCTTATATCTACTATATCCCCATTCCCCTTATATCATATATATCCCCCTATTACTGCCACCTCCACTATATATACCCTAATCCTTATATCTACTATATCCCCATTCCCCTTATATCATATATACCCCCTATTACTGCCACCTCCACTATATATACCCTAATCCTTATATCTACTATATCCCCATTCCCCTTATATCATATATACCCCCTATTACTGCCACCTCCATTATATATACCCTAATCCTTATATCTACTATATCCCCCATCCTTTTATATCATATATATCCCCCTATTACTGCCACCTCCATTATATATACCCTAATCCTTATATCTACTATATCCCCATTCCCCTTATATCATATATACCCCCTATTACCGCCACCTCCACTATATATACCCTAATCCTTCTATCTACTATATCCCCATTCCCCTTATATCATATATACCCCCTATTACTGCCACCTCCACTATATATACCCTAATCCTTATATCTACTATATCCCCATTCCCCTTATATCATATATACCCCCTATTACTGCCACCTCCATTATATATACCCTAATCCTTCTATCTACTATATCCCCCATCCTTTTATATCATATATATCCCCCTATTACTGCCACCTCCATTATATATACCCTAATCCTTATATCTACTATATCCCCATTCCCCTTATATCATATATATCCCCCTATTACTGCCACCTCCACTATATATACCCTAATCCTTATATCTACTATATCCCCATTCCCCTTATATCATATATACCCCCTATTACTGCCACCTCCATTATATATACCCTAATCCTTATATCTACTATATCCCCATTCCCCTTATATCATATATACCCCCTATTACCGCCACCTCCACTATATATACCCTAATCCTTCTATCTACTATATCCCCATTCCCCTTATATCATATATACCCCCTATTACTGCCACCTCCACTATATATACCCTAATCCTTATATCTACTATATCCCCATTCCCCTTATATCATATATACCCCCTATTACTGCCACCTCCACTATATATACCCTAATCCTTCTATCTACTATATCCCCCATCCTTTTATATCATATATACCCCCTATTACTGCCACCTCCACTATATATACCCTAATCCTTATATCTACTATATCCACCTTCCCTTTAAATCATATATATCCCCCTATTATTGCCACCTCCACTATATATACCCTAATCCTTCTATCTACTATATCCCCCATCCTTTTATATCATATATACCCCCTATTACTGCCACCTCCACTATATATACCCTAATCCTTATATCTACTATATCCCCCATCCTTTTATATCATATATATATACCCCTATTACTGCCACCTCCATTATATATACCCTATGTACTATATCCCCATTCCCCTTATATCATATATATCCCCCTATTACTGCCACCTCCATTATATATACCCTAATCCTTATATCTACTATATCCCCATTCCCCTTATATCATATATACCCCCTATTACTGCCACCTCCACTATATATATACCCTAATCCTTCTATCTACTATATCCCCCATCCTTTTATATCATATATACCCCCTATTACTGCCACCTCCACTATATATACCTAATCCTTATATCTACTATATCCACCTTCCCTCTAAATCATATATATCCCCCTATTATTGCCACCTCCACTATATATACCCTAATCCTTCTATCTACTATATCCCCCATCCTTTTATATCATATATATATACCCCTATTACTGCCACCTCCATTATATATACCCTATCTACTATATCCCCATTCCCCTTATATCATATATATCCCCCTATTACTGCCACCTCGACTATATATACCCTAATCCTTGTATCTACTATATCCACCTTCCCCTTATATCATATATATCCCCCTATTACTGCCACCTCCATTATATATACCCTAATCCTTCTATCTACTATATCCCCATTCCCCTTATATCATATATACCCCCTATTACTGCCACCTCCACTATATATACCCTAATCCTTATATCTACTATATCCCCATTCCCCTTAAATCATATATATCCCCCTATTATTGCCACCTCCACTATATATACCCTAATCCTTATATCTACTATATCCCCCATCCTTTTATATCATATATACCCCCTATTACTGCCACCTCCACTATATATACCCTAATCCTTATATCTACTATATCCCCCATCCTTTTATATCATATATATATATACCCCTATTACTGCCACCTCCATTATATATACCCTAATCCTTATATCTACTATATCCCCATTCCCCTTATATCATATATACCCCCTATTACTGCCACCTCCATTATATATACCCTAATCCTTCTATCTACTATATCCCCCATCCTTTTATATCATATATACCCCCTATTACTGCCACCTCCACTATATATACCCTAATCCTTATATCTACTATATCCACCTTCCCTTTAAATCATATATATCCCCTATTATTGCCACCTCCACTATATATACCCTAATCCTTCTATCTACTATATCCCCATTCCCCTTATATCATATATATCCCCCTATTACTGCCACCTCCACTATATATACCCTAATCCTTGTATCTACTATATCCACCTTCCCCTTATATCATATATATCCCCCTATTACTGCCACCTCCATTATATATACCCTAATCCTTCAATCTACTATATCCCCATTCCCCTTATATCATATATACCCCCTATTACTGCCACCTCCACTATATATACCCTAATCCTTCTATCTACTATATCCCCATTCCCCTTATATCATATATATCCCCCTATTACTGCCACCTCCACTATATATACCCTAATCCTTGTATCTACTATATCCACCTTCCCCTTATATCATATATATCCCCCTATTACTGCCACCTCCATTATATATACCCTAATCCTTCAATCTACTATATCCCCATTCCCCTTATATCAAATATACCCCCTATTACTGCCACCTCCACTATATATACCCTAATCCTTCTATCTACTATATCCCCATTCCCCTTATATCATATATACCCCCTATTACCGCCACCTCCACTATATATACCCTAATCCTTCTATCTACTATATCCCCATTCCCCTTATATCATATATACCCCCTATTACTGCCACCTCCACTATATATACCCTATCTACCATATCCTCCTTCCCTTTATATCGTATTTACCCCCCTATTACTGCCACCTCCACTATATTTACCCTAAGCCTTATATCTACTATATCCCCCATCCTTTTATATCATATATATCCCCTATTACTGCCACCTCCACTATATATACCCTAATCCTTATATCTACTATATCCCCATTCCCCTTATATCATATATACCCCCTATTACCGCCACCTCCACTATATATACCCTATCTACCATATCCTCCTTCCCTTTATATCGTATTTACCCCCCTATTACTGCCACCTCCACTATATTTACCCTAATCCTTATATCTACTATATCCCCATTCCCTTTATATCATATATACCCCCCTATTACTGCCACCTCCACTATTTTTACCCTCATCCTCATATCTACTATATCCCCCTTCCCTTTATATCATATTTAACATTTATCACCCATTACTGCCACCTCCACTATATATAAAACCTCAAACCCCCCCTCCCCCCCCCCCGCCCCTGTTAAACATGTACTTTAAATCAACTACAAAACATGGAGGAGTCACTGGTACTTATTTGTTTATCTAGAAAAAACTCATAGTTTTGACTCTATACCCCACTGTCCATCTCATATGTTATCCTATCAAACAAGGGGGAAAGAAAAAAAGAAAAGAGAATAAAGTAAAGAAAAATACAACCGTCAATTGAATTGATTTTTCCTCTATTTAATTGATTTTTTTTGTTTTATTCCCTCTTTTTTCATATGTTGGCATTAGGGGTTGAGCAGAGTTAAAACCAGGTTTTTATGAGTTTTTTTTCTAGATCCCCCACATTGAGGCCAAGGATGGTAGTTCTACAGGACCAAGGGTGCTAGAGCCAGGTACTCCACATAGTAAATACTCCCCTCTTTTTATATACTTCCCTACAATATGTACCCTGTCTTTGTACACACTACCATATGCACCCCAATATATACCCCCAACATTGAACCAACCCATGTTAAGGAGAACCAGGGGAGGCCTGACATTCTGTATATATCCCCTTTAACCTATATACCTGTGCTACTCTATATACTGTCCTCTACATACTCTACTTCCACTGTATATGCTCCCATCATAAACCCCCCCCCCCCATTATAAATACCCCCAACTATACTGAGCCAGCTATGGGTATGGATGTGGATCTGAATCAAGACTGCCTATTTCAGGTACTGGTGTATATAATATATACCCATTTTAATGTATAAAGCAGTGGAGTATAGAGTTTGAACCATTTTATTTTTTTAGTTTTACCTACACTGAGTCAGTCCCAAGGATGGTAGAACAACAGGACCACGAGTGCCAGCCTTAGTTACTCCCATGTAGTAAATACTCCCCTCCTTTATATGCTTCTCCACTATATGTACCCCATCATTGCACCCACTGCCATATGCACACCATTATATAATTCCAACACTGAACAAACCCATGTCATAGATGAAGAACCAGGGGAGACCTGATATGCATTATATACCTCTCTAACCTATCTCTGCTACTCTATATACTCTATTTCCACTGTACATAATCCCATCATACCCCCCACCATTATAAATACTCCTAATTATACTGAGCCAGCTGTGGGTATGGAGGAAGAGCTGAATCAAGACTGCCTATTTCTGGTACTCCTGTATATAATATATACCCATTTTTACCACGTATAACCCACTTTTACTATATGTATGTATATATATATATATATATATATATATATATATATATAAGCCCTAATATACTTTAATAATTTAGATAAATGATATACCGCCTCTAGTATATATACCCTTCTATTCTACATACCCCCACGCCAGACGTAGAGTGAAGAGAAATATTTTAAGCAACAGACAGCATGGATTCGTGAAAGACAGAAGTTGTCAGACAAATCTGATTTCTTTTTATGAGGAAGTTAAGTAAAACCTTAGACAAAGGGGTGGCTGTAGTTGTGGTTTACTTGAATTTGTGTTTGACCCATTTCCCCACACATTGCGATTGTGTAAGGTAAAGTCTACAGGCCTGCAAAAAATCAGTTTGTAAATGAATAGAAAACTAAAACTAAAAGACCTAATTCAAAGAGTATTGGTTAATATTTCTTACTCTGAATGGTCTAGGGTAATTAGGGGTGTACCCAGGGGCGTATCTGCTGTCAAGCAAAAAAGGCATTTGCCTTGGGCGGCATTTTTCAGAGGGGGGCGCCTCCCAGGCAGAAGGACTGCTCTTGCAGGCTGTCGGCGCTCTCTTCTGGGACACACGGCTTCCAGCCCCACTGCTGCCTCTTTAAAAGCCGGTGTATGAGCAGCCAGTTGGAGCAATTCCAACTCTGCCAGAGTAGCTTGGTGGGCGTTGAGAGAAGGGTGTGGGCCCTGACCTCCCTCCACTTATCTTAAAGGGTGTGCCCAGACTTTAGTTCCTGCTGTCAGTGATCTTGGCAGGAGATCGCGCCAACTACCATGTCCTAGTAGCAGATGTGGCAAACCATGGACACCATAAAGAGGGGGGGGGGGGGTTGTGAAGAGGTGAGAGCTGTGAACAGTGGAGGTGGGTATGTAGAGGTGAGAGCTGAGCAGTGGCGGCTGGTGCTCCATCGGTCGGGGGGGGGGGGGGGTGGCAGACGGACCTGGCCACGACCCCCCCCCACGTCACTCCAGAGTCCAGTCCACACCATATCTCCCCCCCCCCCCGGGCGCCAGTTCACTTACCTTGTTCCTCCGGACAGACAGGCAGCAACGGCTTCCCCCTCAGTCTCACCTATGTCCCCTCTCGCCGGCTGTCTCCTCCCTACTCCTCCGCCAATAGGATGACTTCATCTTTGGCCAATTGTAAAACAGGCCTCGGGACCCTCTTCCTGATTGGCCGGGAGGAGAAATATTAATTCGCTATTGTCACACAACTGGGCGGGTTCATTGCCGATGCCATATAGTGTAGCACCCCTTTACTAATATCAATACTCCACCATTCATTCCTCCTGACCATGGTCCTGAATCAGGAGTTACAGTGCCACTTCCAAATTCCCCCAGCTCCCCTCCCCCTGCATACTCATATCTGATGGACAAGCAGGACACTTTGTCAACATAATTAAAAAAGTTCTCCAAACATAATTCATACTTAACTTATAGGACCAGGGAGAAATACTGTGCATGACACCCTCACAAATGTAGGTGTTGTTATGAGAGTATACAATAGCTTACTCACCTTAAAGTTTGCATTACGGTGAACTTTTTATTTTCCTGGTGGAAAGATCCACAGCTCTCATCTGGAAAAGGACTCTCCGAACTTTCTAAACAAGGGGCCAGTTAACTGTCCTTCAGGCTTTAGAGGGGCCAGACTGTTGCCAGTGGGGTTTGAAAAACATGGAAATAAACCATGTTCCATCATTAGTTTTAGTGGGAGGACTAGTGCCCCATTGGTATTGGTATTGGTGTTGGTATTTTGGGGGAGGAATAGTGCCCCATTGTTGGTGTCAGTGGGAGGAATAGTGCCCCATCTGGTATCAGTGAAAAGAATAGTTCCCTATTGTTGGTATCAGTAGGAGAAATAGTGCCCCATTATTGGTATTAGTGGAAGGAATAGTGTCCCATCATTGGTATCAGTGGAACAAATAGTGTTCCACCATTGGCATCAGTGAAAGGAATAGTGTCCCAACATTGGTGTCAGTGATAGGAATAGTGTCCCATCATTGGTGTCAGTGGGAGGAATAGTGTCCCATCATTGGTATCAGTGGAACAAATAGTGTTCCACCATTGGCATCAGTGAAAGGAATAGTGTCCCAACATTGGTGTCAGTGGGAGGAATAGTGTCCCATCATTGGTATCAGTGGGAGGAATAGTGTCCTTTCATTGGTGTCAGTGATAGGAATAGTGTCCCGTCACTGGTATCAGTGGGAGGAATAGTGTCCAATCATTAGTGTTAGTGGGAGGAATAGTACCCCGTCATTGGTATCAGTGGGAGGAATAGTACCCCGTCATTGGTATCAGTGGGAGGAATAGTACCCCGTCATTGGTATCAGTGGGAGGAATAGTGTCCAATCATTGGTGTTAGTGATAGGAATAGTGTCCCATCATTGGTATCAGTGGGAGGAATAGTGTCCAATCATTAGTGTTAGTGGGAGGAATAGTGCCCCATCATTGGCATCAATGGGAGGAATAGTGTCCCATCATTAGTGTTAGTGGAAGGAATAGTGCCCCATCATTGATGTCAGTGGGAGGAATAGTGTTCCATCATTGATGTCAGTGGAAGGAATAGTGCCCCGTCATTGGTGTTAGTGGGAGGAATAGTGCCCCATCATTGATGTCAGTGGGAGGAATAGTGCCCCATCATTGATGTCAGTGGGAGGAATAGTGCCCCGTTATTGGTGTCAGTGGATGGAATGGTGCCTCAAGGGCCAGAAAGGCAAGCAAAGGGCCACATCCAGCCCGGGGGCCGCAGTTTGGAGACCACTGGTCTGGAATTATAAGCTCCTGGTACAGTATATTCTGTTCTATCCATTCCAGGGACCTGAATCACATTGGTCACCTTACAACATACTCTGGTGTCCATGAAAGTGAAAATTTTATTACTCAGAGTGCCCCAGCTATATCTGTTCTGATGGTTCTGGCTAGTCCCATATATATAGCACAGTATACTGACTGTGGACCAGTCCATATGAACCTTTTAATACTGAATCTCTCTACCTCAGACCCGGCACTCCCTGTCCATTACATCTTTCTCTTTCATAAAAAGCACAACCAGAGATTGTCAATGGTAGGAGACTGCGATATATCGTTACATAGTTTAGAAAAGATACATGTCCAGTGTAACCAAAAGATTCAAATATATAAATGAAATGCCTTACCCGATCTTCTGAACCCTAAACCTGAAGTTGGTCCAGAGGAAGTATGAAAAAAATAAGTATAAATGATGATCTAAGTTGTTCTAACAGGAACATTTCTTCCTGATCCACTAATAGTGGCCATATACAGAACCATAGTGTATGGCAGGGGTATTGAATTAAAATTCATGGAGGTCCGATTAGCAAAATTTTCTTCCAGCAGAGGTCCAGATTGCATTTTTGCGTGATGACTCGGATTCTTTACATCACAGCCCAGGTGTGCAGGCACGACAGCCCATTCATTTGAATGGGCTGTTGTGTCTGTGTTTTCTGCTGGGAAAAGGCCCTGGCACCTTTTTAAAAACGCTGTCGCATTGAAACTGCATGGCGGGTATGTACCATGCAATTTCCATGTGTGGGAAACCGCACCTTGTATTTCATTGCATTTAAGAGTCAATTGTACCCTGCACGTTTTCTGTGCAGCTGCTTATCCCCCTTTACATCACCACTCACAGCACTGTCCCCCTTCACATCACCACTGTCCCCCCCCCCCCACACACACAGCACTGTCCCCCTTCACATCACCACTGTCCCCCCCCCCCCCACACACACACACACAGCACTGTCCCCCTTCACATCACCACCCCCCCCCCCACACACACACAGCACTGTCCCCCTTCACATCACCACCCCCCACACACACACACAAAGCACTGCCCCCTTCATATATTCCCCCATCAGCACTGTCCCCTTCATATATCCCCCCATCAGCACTGTCCCCTTCATATATCCCCCCCATCAGCACTGTCCCCTTCATATATCCCCCCCATCAGCACTGTCCCCTTCATATATCCCCCCATCAGCACTGTCCCCTTCATATATCCCCCCATCAGCACTGTCCCCTTCATATATCCCCCCATCAGCACTGTCCCCTTCATATATCCCCCCATCAGCACTGTCCCTCTTGCATATCCCCCCAACAGCACTGTCTCTCTTTACATCACCCCCCCACCCCCCCCACACACACACACCACTGCCCCCTTATATCACCCCCACAGACCTGCCCCTTTGCATCACCCTCACACACATACACAGCACTGCCCTGTTAACACACACCCCCATAGCACTGCCCCCCTTTGCATCAACACAGACCACTACCCTCTTAACATATCACCCCCACAGCATTGCTCCCCTTTACATGAAACACCACACTACCCCCCCCTGCACATGACCCCTGCTCCCCAATCAAACTTCACAGCCCTGTCCTCCCTTCACTCTCCTACCTTACACAGAGCGGAGAGCAGGAGGCGGGACAATCTCGAGGAAGACAGAGGAACAGCAGCGCTGCATGCATAGAGGCAGCCGACTGTGTGCCTCCCAGCCAATCACCTCCCGCCTCCCAGCAGCCAATCACCTTCCGCTTCCCAGCAGCCAATCACCTCCCGCCTCCCAGCAGCCAATCACCTTCCGCCTCCCAGCAGCCAATCACCTCCAGCCTGAAATGCTAATTCAGGCAGCTGCCTCCCTCCATTCAATGCCGGTCCCGCCCCCAGTCTCAGTCCCGCCTCCTGCCATCCGCCCTGCTCTGCTAATGACAGCAGCAGAGACAGGGAAGAAATCCAGCAGCTGATGGCGGCGGTCCTGATGGAGCAGCAGCGCGGGCCGGAGACGGCCCGCGGGCCGCCATTTAGTGATGCCGGTGTATGGGATTGTATTTTTAATAGATTTACTGTCTTATTGGAAATACAATTGGAGTATTGAAAAGATTGGTTGATGCCCAATGCACATACTGATCATATTGAATTATCTGATTTCCAAGGATAGGTTTTTCCATCTGAATAACTTTAATTTGATAGGTTTTACTCAAAATCGATCAATGACACAGTAGAGTTGATTTAACTGGAGCGTGCAACATCTGGTGCAACGAGCGTCCTTTTTTTTTTGTCAAAGCTTGATTGAACAAGCTGAAGTTAGAAGCTGATTGGATACCGTGCACAGCTGCACCAGATATTGCACTCTCCAGTGTTAGTTAATCAACCCGAGTATGTGTCTTTTTAATAATTCATACATCTGATCATAATATTTAATTCATTCGATCACATGTGTGTTAGTTAATCAGTTCCTTGCTTCAACAATCTGCAGTGTTATTTGTTACACATATTAGCCAGTTGTGTTTTTGTACATTTAGAAACAAATCCTGCATTTTTATTAAAGTATATTACTAGTTAGCTAAAACTAGCTTCTGGAAAGGTGCATTCTACATTATCACAGCTCTTACTGTAAGGCTGCATTCACATGTCAGCGTATGGATCGCGTGCAGAACCGCCGGGATTCCGCCCGCGATCCGGAGATCGTTGCAAATCGTGGGACGCCTGTGCGTTGCCCGTGATTTGCAATAGCACTCCAAACGCTGAGCGATGTTGCCGCGTTTTCTGCCTGCCGAATCGCGGTAACATTGCGCAAAAAAAATCACGGGACGCATTACGCCCAAAAGAGTACATGAGCTTCTTTGGAGTGTATTGCGTCCCGCGATTTTTTTTGCGCGATGTTACCGCGATTCGGCAGGCGGAAATCGCGGCAACATCGCTCAGCGTTTGGGGTGCTATTAGAAATCACGGGCAACGCACAGGTGTCCCGCGATTTGCAACGATCTCCGGATCGCGGGCGGAATCACGGCGGTTCTGCCCGCGATCCATACGCTGACATGTGAATGCAGCCTAAAGAAGGCTTTGTGTATGGGAGGTTACATTTCTTACAGGCACAAAGATTGTGCACTTTGCAAAGTTGCGCTCTGCAAGTGCAGTTGCTCCAGAGATTAGTAAATAGTATAAAGCTTTGCTTTGCAAAGAATACTCAATCACATTACATTAAAATAAAAAAAAAAGGCATTTTTGCTTGCACATGATTGGATAATGGAAGTCAGCAGAGCTTCTGCTCATTTACTAAGCTCTGGAGCAGTCTACATACATAGAAGTTATGCATATTTAATTAATTAATTAATTTAGCACCGTGCACTTTTTAATTCAATTATACTATTTATTTTTTTTTTAAATTTAATTTATTTATTCAAAAGGAACACTGAAGATATTCCATTACATCATTTCAAAATACAGTCCACGTTATATAACATTTGACAGATGGTTATTTCTAACATCCTCTATCATATCAGTTTTAATCAAATTTACTGGACTTAATTATTTCGGTTAACTAAGATCATCGGAACTCTCCCTTGTCCCTAATATTTTCTATTTTTTTTTTAAACAAAGAAGAAAAAGCAAAAATGGGGAAAAGAAGAAAGAGAGAAAAAAAAAAAAAAAAAAAAGGGGAATTAAAAATTAGAGTCTCTCCCTCTCCTCCCACCTCTAGTATCAAATTAACACGTTCACCATTTATCACTTATCTCACTGAATCCATCTTCTTCATAGTGCCCACAGCTCTGTTTGACCCAGAAGTCAGATTCCACAATGAAATTATTTCCACCGTCTCCTTAATCTCATACTCACACATATTCTTAATTAAAGTCCTACATCCACCTATTTCTATACTTCTTATTACCTTAGGCCTTCTCCGCTTCATCTCCTCTATTCCTCTTCCCTGTTGTATCTCTCTCCAAGGGCATCTAATCTAAACAGATAGAGAAGTTCCCTCCCCCCTCCCTCCTCCAACTCCCGCTATACCTAGTGAGGAGTGTACACAATGGGGGTGGGGCCAGGTATACCTCCTCATCTGTGTAGTCCCCTAAACTCCCTGTAACTAAGTGGGGGGGAGAGTAAATTACTCACTTTTAATAGAGGGTGATCTTGGGGGTTATATAAGTGGGAGCCCCTTACCCAAGGGAGTCTATCCTATATTTGATGTTCCCTTTACTCCAAACAGCATCCCCTCAATTTCCATTATCTGAGTACCATTAACCTCCCCTAAGCGTTCCCTATTGTGTTCTCTCGTATCTCCTATATCTGTGTATTCCTGTGTCATGTGATACTATATATACTTTTATAAATAACATTGGTACTCTAGAGCCACCAATGATTAACAAATTTTGCTGAGTACTATAAATGTAGTGCACCTGTGA
This sequence comes from Pelophylax lessonae, assembly GCF_965119305.1. Lineage (NCBI taxonomy): Eukaryota > Metazoa > Chordata > Amphibia > Anura > Ranidae > Pelophylax > Pelophylax lessonae. Next base: position 486,995,564 of record NC_138771.1, on the reverse strand, counting down.
TTTTAGTTTAAGTATTGCATCAATAAATATGTTTTCTGTAAATGTGATAAAACTGAATATAATATTTGTGCTGAACAACAAAAAAAAAAAAAAAAAAAAAAAAAAAAAAAAAAAAAAAAAAAAAAAAAAAAAAAAAAAAAAAAAAAAAAGGGGGGGGGGGACTTTGTGAGTTTGTGAAAATTAGATCCAATTGTGACTCCCACACCTTCTTGTGAAAAAAAAAAGAAAAAACTCATTTGTGAGGAAAGGAAGGAAAAAAAAAAAAATAAATAAATAAATAAATTTTTTAAAGGGGAGGGGGGTACTCATTATTATACTATTTATTATGTAATTTATAGATTTAAAATTGATTACGCACATATCACTTTATGACATTTATTTTTAGTACTTTTTGCGCCGATTTTTTCATCTCTTGCTCATCCTGTTACTGCATCCACTTGCAGTTAATTGGCAGCAATTGTACACTTATTTGTTCTTGAGACAGCCCTAGATTTCCCTGGCGCTAGATCCAAATAACTTTAATACGCTCTGGAGCAGTTGCTCTTCCGGAGTGCAGCTGCATTTTGCAAAGTGCACAGTCTATTTGCCTTTAGTAAAACAACCCCAAAGATTGCTCCCTTGACTTTTATGATGGCCTGAAAGCAAACAGTGTTGAACAACTATGTGGACCATTTATACATTTGTATGAAAAAGATCACCTCCTATACCAAGCATACTTACCTTCAGTTAATTGGAATAAAGAAACAAGCGATGTGGGACTTTATAGGTGCTTGCTACATAGAACCATGGATAAAATCAGTTAAAAACATTAAAGCGGATTTCCAGCCTCCTTGACAATTTTTTAAAAAAGCACCCTCCTTGATTCTTGTAAGTTGTACTATAAAATTAGGTTACTTCTGTAAGTGTAAACTTTCTTCTTACTTACCAATTTGTTATTATCCACAGGATCCCAGAAGGCAGGCAGCGACCATTCGTAATGTGGGCATCTGAAACCCGTTCCGGGATTTCGAGCAGCTGGCTCGTGCCTGCGCAGTAATGACAATACGTGGCGTGTTGTTTACAGGTTGCCATAACATTGTCGGCATCGGCCGAATTTCCCTCCCCATTGTTATGGCAACCTGTCAATCAACACAGAACTTCCTGTCTCTAAATACCACGAGATTTCATTGTTAGTCATCCCTAGGACTTCTGGGATAGATGATGCCAATATCCCAGGAGTCCTAGAGAATCGTCTAATGACGAAACCGCCTAGGCGGCCGGAACAGAAAGTGTATAGAGATAAAAAAAGGTATTTAGCAATAAAAAAAAATTAAAAAAGATTGCCATTACATACTGTTCTGCGGGTGGGTATTGTCTTGCAATGACCATGAAAAAATGGGTGGAACCCTGCTTCAATATTTATTGGGTTTCGCAAAAATTAATAAAAACATTGGCACATCTAAGTATCACCATTAGTAGATAATGCAAAATATAATTTTTTAGATTATATTGCTGTTTCTGCACTTGTGTTTCGACATGTTTCACCGTGCAGGCTTCTTCAGGAAAATGCGCGGTATGAGTAACTTCTTAACGAAGAAACACACATATGAACAGACTCCACATACAAATCAAAAGACCCTATGTTGAATAATAAATAACAGTACATTCAAACTGGTAACATATATCTTTTGATTTGTATGTAGAGTCTGTTATTATGTGTGTTTCTTCGCTTAGAATTTACTCATACTGCGCATTTTCCTGAAGAAGCCTGAATGGCGAAACATGTCAAAACACAAACGCGGAAACAGCAATATAATCTAAAAAATAATATTTTGCATTATCTACCAATGGTGATACTTAGATGTGTCAATATTTTTAATAATTTTAGGGAAATCCAAATAATAATGTTTTTAACTGATTTGATACATGGGTTTATGTAGCAAGCACCTCTAAAGTCCTGCATCTCTTGTTTCTTTGTTCCAAGTACTTATTATAATGGGATGTTGGTGCCATCAAGTTTACTGATTAATTCTGGCCTTGTTCACACAACCAACCAGAATTTACCTACAGTTACCTAGACCTCCGCCATCATTGCTTTCAGGCTGTGAATCCCCCATCTCCCCCAACTGCATATAGACACATCCCCACTATCTGAATTTTATTTTTTTGGAACTTTTCTGGATTTTCAGGAAAGTTCACTGGCTGTGTACAGTACAAAGCTCAGGCTGCATTCACATTATAGTGTTTTAAGAACATGCACTAAAATCACGCCGCACATATGCATGTCTTTACGCGTTGTCAAGGATATGCATAGCGCAGTTCATTAAATTCATTGGGCAGTCCTATGTGTGGCATCCACCTTTTTGAGCTTTGAGCGTCGCACGTTTTTTTTTTTTAACTTGCTGAATTTTTAGCGTGTTTATTCACACGGAAAATGTGCGTCTGTTTTATTACATTGGGGGTGACATTACAATGAAATTAATGTATTCGCAAGCAGAGACAAATGCTCCTGTGTGTATTTACCCAACGCTCTAGTGTAAATGCAGTCCTGGGACTAAAGTCAACCCTTCCAGGTAACAGTCAATAGTTTGCCATTTTTTTCACCAACATTATTATAACAACATTTCCTATTTGTAAAGTTATCCTGGGAAAGTTCTGCACCGTAGCTTAACAGAGGTGAAAATATTTTAGTAAAATCTAATTTGCGTAGAGATGTAGCTGACAATTTCCATCATTGTATCCTGCTATAGGATCTTTTCAGACAGGCGGCCAGGGAGGCTGTAAAAAAAGGTGACTGAGCTGCAGTTTTACCACCCGCGGCCACCCACCTGAATTGTTACAATATACCAGATAGGGGTGTACACCAGGGGCAGACTAGTGACTTTCGGGCCAGGGGGCAAGTACAAACCAGAGGCCCATGGTGCAGGGACTCAGCCCCCCTCTCACTCTCCCTCTTCCCATCCTGTTCCTGATCCCTATTCCAAGCTGAAGCCCTGCTCCAGATACTCTCTACCTACTGGCTGAATCCAGGTTCCCGACCTGGCCAGCAGGGGGCGGTTGGGGGGGAGCTTGGAGCTTGGTTGGGGCTGGCTGGGGGGAGAAGAGTCTCCAGTGGAACCAGGCCTCTGCTCAGATGCAGTTTACACCATCCATGCTGGCGGGAGGCCTGCGCTCTGTCTTGTCTTCAATCCGCACTCAGTAGGGCAGCGGCAGGGACCTTTTACTTCTCTTCACCAGAAATCCTTTAGGCATGTCTGTGGAAAAAGCAGTGCAGCCATTTTACAGAGCATCAGAGTGGCCCAGGGGGGCAATTGCCCCCTTGCCGCCTAGCCCAGTCCTCCCCTGGTGTACACATGCCATGTCAGCAATGCTTTGGTTTATGACCACAGCATTTTTGACTCAGGGTTGAATGGTTGGCAGGCAGTACTGCCCTCATTGAGGTCAACAGGAGCACGTCGCATCCTGGAGTGGAATGCTCAATTTGAAACTGCGGTGCATTCCTACAGGGTACAAATTGCTGTTCACCAAGTTAAAAATCAAAGTTAAAAAAAAAAAATGACAGTAGCGCTTCCTGAATGCCTGCCAGCCAATAGTATACCGCCCTCTGAAAGGCAAACCACCACAGAAGATCAGTATGCAATACCGCAAGTCTGAAAGAAGCCTTTTCCGGGCGCGGTGTGGAAAACCCAAGTGTTGTGTGCGTTTTTCCTGCACCATGTTCAAAACACACTGGGTGTGTGATCTGCTGCCGGTGTCAATCTAAACCTAATGACACTCCAAACGCATTTGCGTTTGCCTACACCAGATTACACAGTACCGCAGTACCATGCGGTCCAGTGCTGTGCGGATTTGAAGAGTAGTGCATGCACTACTTTTCAATGTGAGTCGCATAGGAATTGCACAGGAATGCAGACTGTAGACCAGGTCTTAATCTATTCTTAGAAGTAAGCTGGAGATGGAATTTCCTTGAGGTTACATCTTTTACAAGTGTTTTCTTTTTAGGGCCAGTTCACACCACATGCAGTCCATTTGTGGATGCAGATGCAGTGCATTTTTTTCTGCATCAAAAAAACACATGGAAAGTAGGTTATATGGTTTCCAATGGCATAGTTCATACCAGTGCTTGCAGTTCTGAAGTGTTCCAGTTTCAGAAAAAAAAAAAAAGTAGAACATGCTGCATTTTTCCTGCACTGGACTGTAGTGAAACACTGTAAAATGCACCAAAAACGCACTAGAACACACATGTCCTTATTAAGGGCCAGTTCACACCACATGCAGTCCAGTGCATTTTTTTTCTGTTTTTTTCATCAAAAAAACACATGGAAAGTAGGTTATATGGTTTCCAATGTCATAGTCCATACCAGTGCTCGCAGTTCCGGTGCGTTTCAATTTCAGAAAAAAAAAAAGTAGAACATGCTGCATTTTTCCTGCACTGGACTGTACTGAAACACTGTAAAACGCATTAAAAATGCACTGGAACACACATGTCCTTATTTAGGTGTTAGGGTCAGTTCACAACACATGCAGCCCAGTGCATTTTTTTTCTGCATCAAAAACACATAGAAAGTAGGTTATATGATTTTCAATTTCATAGTTGATACCAGTGCTTGCTTTTCTGGTGCGTTCCAGTTTCAGAAAAAAAAAAAAGTAGAACATGCTGCATTTTTCCTGCACTTGACTGTACTAAAACACTGTAAAACACATCATAAATGCACTGGAACTTACCGGAATGCACCTAAATACACCAAAAACGCACTGGAACACACATGTCTTTATTTAGGACCAGTTCACACCACATGCGGTCCAGTGTGGTTTTTTTTCTGCATCAAAAAGGCATGGAAAGTAGGTTATATGGTTTTTAATGGCATATTCACACCAGTGCGTTCCAGCTCCAGAACCAAAAAAGTAGAAAATGCAGCATTTTATTTTGCACTGAACTGTACTGGAACGCAGTAAAACGCATCAAAAATACCCTGGAACGCACCAAGAATGCACTGGAACATACATGTCCTTATTTAAGGTGAAGAAAAAAGAGGCGGGGGGGGGGGGGATGCACTGGAACGCATCAAAAATGCACCAGAATGTATCAAAAACATACATGCAAAAAAAGCATCCGGAAAGTATCCGGACTGCATTTTTATGGTGTGAACTGGCCCTTAGTCCTCAGTGTTGCATCTTGCTAAAAAAGAGGTGGGGAATGCACTGGATTGCATCAGAATGCACCAAAAACGCCATGGAATGCATCAAAAATGCGTCAAACACGCGCATGCAAAAAAAGCATCCGGAATGCATCCGGACTGCATTTCTATGGTGTGAACTGGCCCTTAGTCCTCAGTGTTACATCTTGCTACTTTGATATCTTCTCTCTTTTTACTATTTGTTACTATTTGTTATATTGTGTTCCATTGATGCAACTTTAAGAGTCCATTCAGACTAGCGCGACTTGTCAGGCGACTTGGTCGCCTGACAAGTCGCGGTCGGTCGCTCGCCATTGAGTAGTACAGGACCCGTTCTAATAGGAGCGACACAAGTCGCTCCGACTTAGAAAAAGGGTCCTGTACTACTTTGGGGCGACTTGCATTGACTTCAATTATATGAAGTCCGTGCAAGTCGCACCAAAGTCGCCCCACAAAGTCGTGTCGCGCCAGTCTGAATGGGCTTTTAAACTAAAGGAGTTGGGTGTGCTTGCTAGAAAAAAATATATAATTATCATTATTATTATTATTTCCTTTTCATTATTTTCTCTGTGTGTGTGCGTGTGTGCATGTGTGCGTGTGTGCGGTACCCGGCCTGCATCCTTCCTGCATCCTCCCCCACTTTCCACCCCAAACACAAAGCATCATCCTTATGTCAGGCTGACCCTCCCCATAAACCTCATCCCTCTCCCATTGTCTTGTCTTCCCTGTCACTGTAATTCATAGCCCAACCCAATATCCATGCAGGGATGGATATGGGAAATGGAAGTGACATAAACACACATACACACACACACATACATACACACATACTTACAGATACATACACACACATACGGTACTTACAGATACACACACACACACTCATACACATACACACAGGTTGAATTGGATGGATTGCTGTCTTTATTCATCCTATCAACTATGTAACCCCCTCCCCCCTTCCCCCTCCCCCCTCCAGGCCTTCTGTATACTATAAGACAGGACAGTTTACAGAGTGATATATGGTAGGGTGCAGATGGAGTGCATTGTATCTATCAGGATGGACAGAAGAGAACAGGGAGGTGACAGAAGGGGGAGGGGGTCGCCCATCCAGGACCCTTACTCAATTTCCTCTGGCTGCAATGTACATCCCAACCCCCCCCCCCCCCCCCCCCCCGGTATCCGACATGCATCATCCCGATATGTCATCCAGTTCTCATGTACGATGCCAGCCCGTCACTTTGTATAACTGTCACCGCTGCCACACTGACACACGGCTCGTGTAGGGACAATGACAGCAAAAATGGTGATTTATTGCAATTAATTGGCTTTCCCCTCTCAGGAAGTCCTGGTGATATTTTAAGAGGCTTCCAGATTATTATATAACAGGATTAGCGGGGAGGATTCCGTGATATGGTCTGCAGATGCTTTGTCTCATTCATTGTTTAGGGATTTATGAACTGATTCGTGGCTCGGGTCAGCATACATGAGCAAGCCTATAGGCTTAATTCACAAAGCTAACACAGCAGGATGAAGATATATATTTTCAAAAAGTGACAGTTTATTTTTTTGTTGAGTCCGGTGAGATTTGAAAATATCAATAATATGGCCAAATTGAAGATTATTTATCCTTGTGGTAAAGCTTTACGGTTTGTGTCTGATAATAGTCTTCATGTCTCGTTAGAGTTGCAGGAGATGATGGTGAGCTCTTGTTTTCGGGGCTTTCCTGTTGATAATAGAGATGGTTTTAGATGAACTCTGGATTTGGAAATCTGATGCAGATTTTATGAACTGGGCTGGAAATTTCCAGCTGACTAATGTGATTAAACGCTGATTTTATAGGTTTGTCTGCTGGTCTCATTCCGTACATTAGGCTCAATTCGCAAAGCTAATACCCCAGGATAAGTATCCTAATTTATAAATAAAAAAAAATGACTTGTTTTCAGCAGAGTCCAATGAGATTTAAAAATGATGGCTGAGATGTTTATCTTTGGGTAAAACATTGTGCATTGAGCTTATTGATGCCATATGTATCATAGTGTCTGTCAGGGCCAGGACAAGGGGTGGGCAGGAGGGTCGGCTGACCTGGGTGCAATGGTTTATTGCAGGGATGGGGGGGTGCCTTAACCCTAACCCTAAGGGAAGGGGGGCGCAGTTTGGCATCTTTGCCCTGGGCGCTGGATGACCTTGTCCCCGCACTGGTGTCTGCTCCAAACGGGGACTATAAAGAATAAAGGTCTGGGTGGTCCAATTCTAAAAATTTTTGTCTAAAGCCAAAACCTTTTTCTTTAGTTTTGGATGAAGTGGGAACATTTTGGAACAGCTTTTAAAGCAGAATAAAAATGTCACAAAAAAAAAAAAAAAAAAACACTAGGACAGGGGTGTCAAACTCAATTTTATTATGGGCCGCATCAGCATTAGGGTTGTCCTCAAAGGGCCGGTTGTGTCTGTAAGGCTATGCATCTACTTAGATACTTAGAAGTATGCAGTGTACAGAGTGTAGAGTTAACGAGTGTGCTACATACAGATTGCAGAGTTCAGGGGTGCACTATGTACAGACTGCAGGGTTGAGGAGTGTATGACATACAGAGTGCAGGGTTTATGAGTGCGCTATGTACAGAGTGCAGAGATAAGAAGTATGTAGTGTGCAAAGTTCAGGAGTGTGCGGAGTACAGAGTGCCTCCACCACCCAAAAAGCTTCCTTACATCTCCTCTGCCTGGCTCTAGAACCTCCCGGCAGTGTAGGTGGCTACATGTCTCTCTCTTACTTGAAGGGAGATCATTGGTCGGCACTGCTGTGCCCTGCTGTGAGTGCATGCAGGGTAGGCAGGGATCTGCAAGAGCTGGAGGTGGCGGAACGGAGTTCCACCACGTTCCAGCTGAAAAAAGCACTAGGTGCGATGGCTTTCATCTTCCTGGTCTTTCCTCCAAGTTTGGACTCTTCGGATGCTTGATTGGTCAAAGTGGGGGGATGTCACTCCCGCAGGTGATGCACGGGAGTCACAGTGTCTCAGCACAGAGACGTAAATGTGTTCATTCAGAAAAAAATAAATGCAGTCAGGCAGGGGGAAGGATTTTAGACAGAAGAGACCAATAGGGTGTCTTCTATCATAAATAACATTCTACCTTTTAGACAAGTTTGATTCTGCTTTAGTCCTGGTGCACACTAATGTGGTGTGGATTTACAACGAGTCCTGTGTGTTTTCTGCACCGCATCACAGTCCCACTGGGTTCATGCGAACCGCTGCAGGTGTCAATGTTAAGTTAACAACATTCTGAAAACAGGTCGCAAAACGCAGTGCAATGAGCTGAATCGGATCTTATGGGCTTCAACACCCATGCGATCCAATTCCAAAAGAAAAAAAGGTGCATGCCATACATGCAAAGGTCCAGCTATACAAATGACTGGGCTTAAATCGCACCGCAAACAAATGGCACATGATTTAAACAGGAATGCGGTGCAGTTTCCCGCACCCCATCAGTGTGAACCAGCACTTAAAGCGGAGTTCCACCCACATTTTAGACTTGCCACCATGCAGCACTTATGTGCATGCTAAAAACAAATTGGCATTTTTTTTTTTTTTCGGTTTCTTTACTTTATGTTAAAAAATCTCTTCTCTTCCTCCTTATGTCGTCGCAGCGACGTACGCAATTTTGGGCTTTGCATTGGCTCCTGGGAGATGAGTGTCATTAATCCCAGGAGTCAATGGGCATCGCCAACGACTGAGCGGAGGGTCAGCTGCCTCGTCCCCGAGAGCACTGTGTCCAGCCTGGCCCTCCAATGCTGACGCGCCCCTTAGGCTGCTCTGCTCGGCTGTAGGGAAGGAGAGAGGGAGGGGAGATAGAGCGGTCCTGGCACTGATAGGGGAGGGGCCAAGGTCTGTGCTTGGAGAGGGGGGCGGGGAGTGGCCATGCATAGCACTGTATGTGTGTATGGGAGGCCACATGTCCTCCAATCAGGGGCCAAAGAGGCTGAGTCTGAGCAAGGAATCCCAGAAGAGGAACACTGCGGCTTCAGATGCCCACACTGCAGATGGCCGTGCTGCACAAGACCCAAATAAATAGGCTATACGTGCCGCACAAACACAAAACAGGAGACAGTTTACAGGATACCTTATTGTAAATGCACGAGCCTTTACTATATTAGGGATATTTTTACCAAAAAAAAAAAAATTTGGCCAGAACTTCGCTTTAAAGAACAAAATGTCGCACCTCTATGACTAAGCCCTATAGATGAAGTGGTCGGCGATGGTGCAAAAATCTGAAAGCTGAAAGAAACAACAAAAAATGTGCATGTGAAACACACACTAAAAAGTCCACTTAAGGGTGTGCTTTATTCCACCCCCCCCCCCAAGGGTCTAGGACCCCCACCCTGATCCTCCGGAGCGCAATGCTTCGGACAGGGCCAAAGGGTTACATTGAAGGCCTGGCAGACCCTGTTCTTCTAGGTCAGCCGAAGCCGACAATCGAATACTTAGTCGACGGGCTCTCCGGAAAGGGCAGGGGACGAAGGAACCTGAGGGCCACACATCCTCCCCCTAGACATCAATGCAAGCACGAGGTCTCACACCCTTTATCTTAGTGAAAAAACACACACAAAAGTGAAAGAGTGACAAACAACGGGAGAATTTTTTTTTTTAAATAAATAAGTGGCTGGGCAATAATGCACTGGCCAGGCCCTGAGGACTATAAGACAAAAATTGCACGGACTTAGCCAAAAGGCTGAGCCCTAAAATGTGTAGTACAGAAAAGCAGCTTTAGTGGCTGTAACCATGTGCCTTTTCACACAGTGGGGTCCCTCAACCAAGTGTTACTAAGAGCACCCCTAGGGCTATCACTCCCAGGGGGCACAGGCAGCGGGGACTCTATGCTTTTCCAACCCATGGCCAGACAATATACAAGAAAAAAGCAAGCGCTCTGAGTATAGGCTAGTAGGAGTGATGTAGGAATGCTAAAAATGGAACACAGATATAGCTCAACTGCAATTATGAACAATCTGTGGACTGGGTATGAAGGGGTATTAGTCCAATAAAAAGTCCAACAGGTGTAGATCAGACTAAGTCCAATTGCTGCTGTAAGGGCTGCTCCGTGGGACACAGTGAAGTCGGTGCTGTGGGACAATGTAAAGAAAACAGAAACGGAGCGCCTCTAAGTGCAGCATTTATTGAAGAATATCAAACACATTATAATGGCAACTCACATGGTGAAAGGAAAAGACAAGCTGTGAAAGATCCGGTGGTAGGGCTGATGGAAATCCAGGGGTCCCGGAGAGTGGAGATGCCGAGAGCCGGTCTGAAGGGCGGAACGACACTGTCCTGGGAATCGTCCGTCTTCTGGATGCGGCTGGGCGCCAAAGGACCAAGCTGGAACGCAGCGTACGCTGCGTGATGTCACCGGAGGCAATGGGATGACACAACGCGTTTCAGAGCTCGCGCACGGCTCACATCGGGCATGCGTGCTCTTTTGTCAAGTGTAAAGTGGCCATTTTTCACTTTACACTTGACAAAAGAGTGCGCATGCCCGATGTGAGCCGTGCGCGAGCTCTGAAATGCCTAGTGTCATCCCATTGCCTCCGGTGACGTCACGCAGTGTACGCTGCGTTCCAGCTTGGTCCTTTGGCGCCCAGCCGCATCTGGAAGACGGACGATTCCCAGGACAGTGTCGTTCCGCCCTTCAGGCGTGCTCTCGGCATCTCCACTCTCCAGGACCCCTGGATTTCCATCAGCCCTACCACCGGATCTTTCACAGCTTGTCTTTTCCCTTCACCATGTGAGTTTCCATTATAATGTGTTTGATATTCTTCAATAAATGCTGCATTTAGAGGCGCTCCATTTCTGTTTTCTTTACATGGCCAGACAAGGTAGATCCACTCAAATCAGGGGGAACTGGGCTTTTCCAGTTTTACCGGGGGAATTGCTCTCATGCCCCAACTACCTGTGGGCGCCTCGATTTTTGTCCCAGCCAGTACTAGCCTTCCAAGCACCATCACTCCAGCAGGGATACATAGCCAGACACTCCAGCCTTGGTCAGGCCAGAATGACAGCACAGCACCCCTACTGGACACTGAAAGGAACAGACACTACACTTGATCTTGGTCAAAAGGACAACACTAGGCAATGAAGTGCATCAATGTAAACAGCAGCCAATGCTATGTCCCTTGATGTTACTTTATGGGTGCGTTTGGGCAGTGCGGCCCAATGCACCACTTTGGCTTAGGTATTAACCGGCTTTAGGGCACTCAATGAAGACATGTGCAAGACTTCCATTATTAGTGGAAGGAAGTTGAAAGAATTAAAAGTCCCTTTTCGGTTCTCGTAGCTGTCGCATATTGTTGCTTGGTGGAATGTTAGTGCAGATTGAGAGGATGTGATGTCAGAAAAAAGAGCGTGGAACTGATCTTATAGAAACTGTTGAGTAATAATATTTATCTTGTGTTGGTTTACATTTCATTATCAGTAGCCCACATATGATGAGTTGACCTGGGGCTCCTTGTGGAGTGTATAATAAATGTGTTCAGATCAGGGCATTGTTTTTCACTGCACACCAGATTTCCTACCAGCCTGAAAGTGTTCCAGATACGCTGACTTTATATTTTCTCTCCAGCTTAGGTGACGCCACATCAGGTGGAATTGTAATTTAGCCGTATATAGTAATAGGGGTTGTGGGAGGGGCTTCATAAAGTCACATGAACTGCCAATTATGCCTGTTTGACCTAATGTAGAATTTCTCTGGGACTGATGAAGATGAGCTGGAATGAACAGTGCTCCTTCTTCTTTATTCATGTCCTTATCTGTGAACACAGCTCATATCGCTGACCCTTGCTTCACATTCACTGGTATAAAACATTTAGTGCACCTCTGCAATCCAAACCACTAAAAGGACTTAAAGCGGAACTTTACCCAAAGCAATTTGATTACAGTGAATGTTTTTTAACAAAAGAACATACATTCTACATGAATAATTATGCTACCAATTTGAGTGTGTTCTGTAAATTGCCTCTGACATTGCTCCTGTTTCTTCTTGCTAGAGGCTGCCATTTTGTTGAAGTCCAGAGCAGTTACTTCCTTATTGGTAACTCTCCCCCCTCTCCTTGGTCTCAAAAACTATTTGTCACTTCCTGTAATAAAAATATGTACATTTCCAGCCTTGATTTTATGTCTTGACTCAGTTGGAGAGGAAGGCTGACAGAAGCTTTAGGTTTCATGCACACTGGGGCTTTTGTAAACCCTTTTCTCCTAGAAGGAGGAAAAGAAGCTTCCAAAGTGCACCTAAACCGCATTTTTGCCAATGCGTTTAGGTGCGTCAAGCACTTGGGTGTTTATTTATTTCATCGGCCAGAATATTAATTTATTCTGGCCTTTAAAAAGAGAATAAGCTCAAGTGATAAACAAGCCTAGCTCTTAGACGTGCCTAGCGCCCTGTTTTGGCATTTTTTCGGCCAAAACACACTTCTCTTGAACACATAAGTAATGTTTTTTTTTTCTGCTTCTAAACACCCTTGCCATTATCGTCCTGTAAGTGCCTATGTGTGCATGGACACATAGGCTAACATGGAGGGGCATTTAGAAGCTGGAAAAAAATGTCAAACTCATGTAAAACAGTCAATTTTGAGCTCAAGTGTGCATGAGGCCTGTAACGGATCAACCGGCACCCCGAGTGGGTACCTCCATTGACAGATGCTCCTAGTGCTTCCCGAGGGCTCCAAGCACTCCACCAGACACCATAACCACGTCAGACCCCACAAATCGCCGCAGCTTGGTTGGGGTCCCGCCGTCTCCTACCCACCCTGGACATAAGACAAGGCTCCAAGTTCCAGTGGGTGAACCTCTCTTTCCCCAGAGAGTGCAGCAGGAACAAGAACAAGCTCTTACAAAAGCTCTTACAAGAGCTTAGCTATTATCCAAGGGAGTATGAAGGACATAGCAATCCCTTGTAGCATATTCCCCCAATGAGAGACAGAACTCTAGATTGAGGGTGAAGTATAACTCAAAACTTTAATGGTACAGCTGCAATTCTATACAGTTTTCCCCTACAAGGTTACCGCCCAGGTGTACCTTGTTGAGAACAGGCCCTAAGGTTCACAATCCAATGAAAACAGAGTTTTACACTCCCATTGATATACACTGTGGGAGAACCCCCCCCCCCTCCTCCTTAGCAGTCAATCCACATTCACATATAAATCCCATAATACGTTTATCTTAAGGCAGACAGAACAATGTGAGGTCATTAACATTTAACAATGGGACAGGTAAACTTTAACACAGTACACATTCCATTTCAATACACAAACAATAGGGAAGCCTGTCAATGACAGTCTGTGTGTCTCTCTCACAGACAAGACGGAATACACATTATCTAGGAGGCAGACTTCATGGCAATGGTCTATAACAGTCTTAATCTCCCAGTGTAAAGTGGGAATAAATCTTCATATTTCTATATGAAGATATTGCTGACAAATATCACTGTCTCATCTGAAGCAATTCAAACCATTAAGTATCTGTTTTTCACTTCCAGTGACGGTGAACACCGTCACAAGGCCTAACATTGCTGAAGTTCTCAGGCTGCCAATGAGGGAGAAAGGAGAGAGAATCAGGGAGACAGGATAACACACTATGCTTTTATATTTAACTTTTTGTGGCTCCCTGGCAGCAGAGTTTGTCCTTTCACCACTCCTGTCCTTTCTCCCCTTATCTGTCTTTCCTCCACACAGTCTGTGTCATTTCTGTTGCTTTCTTCCCCCTTCAGCAAATATAAAGCTATTTTGGCTGTACTTCCCCCTAGGGATTGAAAGAGTGCAGTTTACTCAGATTTTAAAGTCAAAATCCACTCCAAAATCTGGACTGTCATCTGGCTCAGCCTCTCAGCGAGCCGCTGGGAGACTAAGCCAGCCGCTCCCGCCCCCTCCACAGTCCGACGCTCAAGTGCACGCTTGAGGGGCAGAACAAGGAGCCGGTGACTGTCGGTCACCGGCTCTCTGCTCAGTGAAGAATGAAAATTGAATGATCAACCGTCTTTGATTGCTCAGTTCTTGGGGGACAGATGCAGCATTGTAACAATGCTGCTGCCACCTAAGTGAGGAGGCCCCTTTCACACATACTGACCGTTAGTCTGTTTTTCATCCATCCGTTGACAGATAAAAAACAGACATCAATGCATTCTTATGAAAAAACAGAGGTAAATGGATGATCAACCATTTACATTCATTTTCAACTGCTTCCATCAATTTCTGAACATTTGTTCAATTTTCTTATAAGTAATGGGGCCAAATTAATGATTGTTTTCAACGGCAGTGCTAAAAAAAAATCAAACAAATGAAATCCTAGTTGTAAATGTGGTTTTTATTTGGGAAATTCTATTCATTCCAAAATCAAATGTTATAAGCAAATTTGATTTTGAATTACATTCACATGACATTCATCAATTCGCTGATGGCATTATCGATTGTACTTGAATGTACGAACATTTATACCAAAATCCACCAGTGTGTGGCAAGCTTTAGAGTAATGCTGAAATCTGGGCGGGGTTAAAGCAGAACTAAAGTTCCATTGTAAAAAACTCCAAGCAGGCAGGTTTTTGTTGCAGTAGAGACCGTTTCTCCTCTGCAATAAAATGCCCCTACCTGCCTGCTCGCCGTCTCCTCTAGTACTGTAACCTGAGCTGCGCATGCCATAATTCCAATGCCCACCTAGGATTGTTGAGGTGTTCCAGTACTCCCTGTTGGATTCTTCCTAACATGGACCCATCAGTAATCTTACTGCATGAATGAATCCCAGGCCAGTCACTCTATACAAAAATCGCTTCTTCAGAAAAGCTCCACCTTTTATCATAAAAAGCCATACTTGTGATCCAGTCAACGACTTTGCCTAGGCTGAGATGATATCATCAGTCTGCTGCAGGCAGGAGGAAGAATTCCCTCAGTTTCTTTTCCTCCCAATGATCAGACTGCAACACTGTAACTTTGTAGCAAGTCACAAACTGAGAGGGTATAATAGGGGCTGATTTGTGTAAGTGCCCGTTCACATACGAGCGACGCTACTTCTCATAACATTGAAGTCTATGGCGGTCGCCTCCTAGTCGCCCCAAAGAAGCTCCGGACCCTTTTTCTAAGTCGGAGCGACTTGTGTCGCTCCTATTAGAACGGGTCCGCAGCTTCCCTATGGGAGGCGACCTACGGCGACCTGTGAGGCGACCAGGTCGCCTCACAGGTCGCCCTAGTGTGAACCGGGGCACCAGAATATACATGGTTGTGTCTTCACTGAGCCAGCATCCAAGTACAGGAAGTAGATGGTGACCCCGAACAAAGATGCCACTGTTCTTCTGGGCAGAAAAGCAGATGAAGGCATTGTCAGGGGGAATACTGTGATCACTGTGAGAGGTAATAAGTACCTCAAAGTTACACTTATACATTACTAAGCATGCTGCACCTGTCATGATCAATATACAGCAGGTAAAATACATTTTTAACACGTCATTATTTTTCTAGGTAAATATATTTCTAAAGGTGCCATGGACATGAAATTTTCACCACATGTCGGTAGCAACCCATGCAATCCATACATACAAAGAAACCAAAATAAATAAGTTCAGAAATTAAGTTATGTATAATAAAATGGAATGACACAGGGAAAACGTATTGAAAAGGCAAACTGAAATTTATTTAATACTTCGTACAAAATCCTTTGTTGATAATGACAGCTTCAAGAAGCCTCCTCTATAGAGAAACTAGTCGCATGCGTTGCTCAGGTGTGATTTTGGCCCATTCTTCCACACGAACGGTCTTCAAATCTTGAAGGTTCCGTGGACCTCTTCTGTGAACTCTGATCTTTTAGTTCTTTTCATAGATTTTCTTTTGGATTTAAGTCTTATTGGCTGGGCCATTCTAGTAGCTTTATTTTTTTTCTTTGAAACCTATTGAGAGTTTTGTTGACTTTGTGTTTGGGATCATTGTCTTGCTGAAATGTTCACCCTCGTTTCATCTTAATTATCCTGGTAGATGGCAGCAGATTTTTATCAAGACTGTCTTAGTACATTTTTCCATTCATCCTTCCTTCAATAACATGAAGTTTGCCAGTATTGTATGTTGAAAAACAGCCCCACACCATGATGTTCCCACCCACCTTCAAACTTCACTGTTGGTATGGGGGAGTTTTTGGAGTAATGTGCAGTGCCATTTGTCCACCAAACATGGTTTGTTTTATGGCATCCAAAGAGCTCAATTTTGGTCTCATCTGACCAGACTTTATTCTTCCAGTATTTCACAGGCTTGTCTAAATGTTGTGCAGCAAACTTTAACCACTTTACCACCGGAGGATTTTCCTGCTAAAAGACCAGGGGTTATTTTGCGATTTTTTACTGCGTGACTTTAACGGACAATCGCGCGGTCGTGCGACGCTGTACCTAAACGAATTTCACGTCCTTTTTTTCCCACAAACAGAGCTTTCTTTTGGTGGTATTTGATCACCTGTGCGATTTTTTGATCACGCGCTATAAACAAAAAAAGAGCGTAATTTTTGCAAAAACAACAATATTTTTCACTTTTTTTTATATGAAATTCCCCCAAAAAAAAATGTAAAAATCAAAATTTTTTAAAATTTTCGGCCAATTTGTTTTACGCTACCTATGTTTGGTAAAAAAAATCGCAAAAAGCGTATTTTGATTGGTTTGCGCAAAAGTTATCGCGTTTACTAACAAAGGGAAAGATTTTTGTCATTTTTGGTGTTTTTTTTTTTAACGAGTAATGGCGGCGATCTGCGATTTTTTTTGCGGTACTGCGACATTGCGGCGGACAGATCGGACCCTTGACTGACATTTTTTACACTTTTGGGGGTACCAGTGACATTACTGCAGTAATCAGTGCTATATATATGCACTGTTACTGCAAAAATGACACTGGCAGGGAAGGGGTTAACAGTATTGGACAGGGAGGGGTTAAGTGTGTCCTAGGGGCGTGATTCTAACTGTGTAGGGACAGGTCTACTAGTGTAAAAACAAAGATCAACAGTTCTACATAGTAGAACTGTTTGATCTTCACTTTTACACAGGGAGAACTGACAGGTGGCTTGTTTACACAAGCCGCTCTGTCTTTCTCCCGCTGTAGCGGCGATCGTAGTGTGACCGGCGGACATCGGGTCCACCAGTCACACTCCCGCACTCCTCCGTGAACGAGCCGAGGCGGGCGCGCGCCTCAGCGGGCGCGCGCCCGCCCGCTATTGGCTCTGGAAGGAGTGACAGGCGAGCGACGTAGACCTACGTCACTCTGCCTGGCCGGGGCCGACTGCCGCAGTAAATATACTGTGCGCAGTCGGCAAGCGGTTAAACAAACTTCAACATGCATTTTCCTCAGCAGTGGAGTCTTTCGTGGTGAACGCTCATATAGGCCATGGTGGTTGAGTGCACTACTTATTGTTTTCCTTGAAACAATTGAACCTGCTAATTGCAGATCTTTCTGAAGCTCTGCACAAGTGGTCCTTGGCTCTTGGACAACTCTTCTGATAATTCTTTTCACTCTGTCAGAAGTCTTGGGAGGAACACCTGGTCGTGGCATGTTTATGGTGAAATTATGTTCTTTCCACTTCCGGTATATGTCCTCAACAGTGCTCACTAGAACATTGAGAAGTTTAGAAATCCTTCTGTAACCAATGCCTTCAGTATGTTCTGCAATAAGTATACAAAGGTCTTGAGAGAGCTCTTTGCTTTTACACATCATGAAATGTTTCTTGTGTGACACCTTGGTAAAGCGACACCTTTTTAAAGACCATCAGTTGAGACTGAACCAGATTATATTAATTTGCACTGACAAGGGGCAGTTTGCTTTAGTTTCCAATCATTTTTATTTTGAAAATATTTTAAGGTATACAAAGCAAACTTTTGCCATTGTATAAAGTAACAGTCTCTGGTTACAAATAGGGTATAAGCGCCCATTCAGACTGGCGGGACACGACTTGCTGGGGCGACCTGTGAAGTCGCGGTGCACGCTGCGACTTGCAGGGACTTCATATAATTGAAGTCAATGCAAGTCGCCTCCAGGTCGCCCCGAAGTAGTACAGGACCCTTTTTATAAGTCGGAGGGACTTGTGTCGCTCCTATTAGAACGGGTCCTGTACTATTCAGTGGCGAGCGACCGACCGCGAATTGTCAGGCGACCAAGTCGCCTGACAAGTGGCCCTAGTGTGAATGGACCCTAAATCGTATGCGTCACAGAAGAAAAAGTACAATTTTGTCGATACTCCCGGCTCATCATCATCCACATTTCAGGAATATTAAATAAAATAAAATGAAAAACAAAAAACAAAAAAGAATACAGTATAAGAATTTGAATAGGCATTAAACAGTTAAGAAAAAAGAAAAACAAAACACCCAATATCCCAATACATCTCGCCTGTCCAAAGACGATCATAATGGGGGAGGAGACACTCAAATAAAGGCATTTTAATGCTAGAGTAACCCGCCCCTCACTCCATAATCCAAAGATGTAGGATAGTATATAGAAGGGAGAATACCCAATGCTTCATCCGCTTGATGCAACCATCAAACTCAATCTTCCTGTAGTCACGAAGACCTCAAGAAACAGGAAAGAAAAAGGAAATAGACCATAGATGTAAAAAAGACAAGGCAGGAAAGAAAGGAAAGCAGTCCACCGCCTCCTAGAAGAAAAGTACTCTAAAACAATCCCATCCTTTAAGGCTTCCGAAAGTTTTTTAATCCAGGGGTCCGAAGTTTTGTCAAAGAGAACAATTTTATCATTCACAATCGCTGATAGGCCTTCATTCACCATTATCCAAGATAGCTTGGACTTTAGCATGTGGAAAGGGACCTTTGGGGATTTCCAAGACCTGGCTTTGGAAACTCTGGCTGCAACAAATATAAAGGCAATGTGCCTCCTTGTGTGTCTTGAAGTCCCCTCCACTGGGCACTCCAACAGTGCCTGCAGAGGAGATTTAATGAGGTTCAATTGAGTGAGTGCATATATATAGTTGTAAGTGCGAATTCAGAACCTCCTCACTTTTAGGCAAGTCCACCATACGTGGAACATAGTGCCTTCTACTTCCCACCCTCTGAAGCACTGTGGGGAAGCACCTGGGACATAGGTCGCTATTCTCACCGGCACCATGTACCACTGCAAGAAGATCTTGTAGTTAGCCTGGCTCAACAAGGTATTTATATATGATTTGGAGGCATATTGCGCTAACTTGCTCCACTCTTCAACTTCCAAACTCTCATCCAGATCCTGCTCCCATTTATGCATATAGAATAACTTTTCAGAGGTAGAAGACAAAATACTGCATATTTTAGATATGTGACCAGTGTTTGTCGAAACTCTTGCATAGATATTTAATTGAGGTAGAGAAGGTTAAATCAGAAATGCGATTTAGTGTTGGCAAAAAATGCACTAAATGTATCGATATAGTTCTGAATTAGGAAGCTGAAACTTCTCCTTGAGAGGTTGTTTCGACAGAACACCTCTCTGGTCACAGAAATCAGCTTTTCGCAGCCAGCCTTTGTTGGTCCATCAAGCAAAGTTTTGGGGGTAAAGACCCGGGGAGGATTGCTTTCTAATTACTGATAGATCGGTGTCTTAGCTTTCCATGCCTTTTTGGACCTCCCTTTCTTCATGTTTTTCAATACTTTTCCCTGGGTCATTCCATTTTATTATACATAACTTAATTTCTGAACTAGTTTTTGTTTCTTTGTATGCAGTGGCGGCCCTTCCATTAGGGGCACAGGGGCGCCGTCGCCCTATCCATGCATCCGGACCCCTAATCTACATGCAGGGCTGCATGGATTCCAATAGGGGATTTTTTTTTTTAAGCACGTGATTAGAGCCAGAGGCTCTAAAAGGCTTCAAAAAAAGGCCCACCCAGTTGTATGGCAATAGCAAATAAACATTTGCTATTGTCACACTTATTCTCCTCCCAGCCAATCAGGAAGAGGGTGTGAGACCCCTTTCCCGATTGGCCAAAAGGAGAAGCGATCTTACTTGCCTCTGGCCAGGAAGAGGGAGGAGACACACGGCTGGAAGTGTCAACGAGTCTGTGGTAGTGAGCCCTTATAGATCCCCAGCTCAGGATTCCCCAGGGTGCAGAGTCTAAGCCCCAGCCTGCTTCTTCACCAGGGCCTCTGATGGTGGGGATGGACTTGCAGCAGACTGGAACCAGGTTGCGGCCCCCAGGTAGGCCCAGCTGAGGATGTGGAGACTGCTGGCTTGTGCAGGGTAAACAGGAGACTATAAGGAGAGACAAGCCGAGGTCAGGACAGGCAGCAGACGAACATAGACGGAGAAACAAAGCCGGGTCGGTACACAGGAGATCAGATACAATAGCCAAGGGATACACGGATGGGAGCTCAGAGAACAGCGAAGTTGCTCAAGCAAAGAGCAGTGCACTGAGCATGTGTATATATAGGGAAGCACACAGGGAGGTGACCCAGGAAGTAATAGACAGGAACAGGATATAAGCCACAGTGGAGCAGGCGACGCCCATAGGAGAACAGAGAAGTCAAACACCACATGTGAAGGGAGGCAAGATAGAGGCAATAGCAGCAAGGAGGTAAGAGATACAAACAAAACTACAGGCTAACTTGTGACAGGAGGAGAAGCACAGCGGCTCAGCCATCCAGCATTCCCCGGCTCAGACAGGAGGAATGATGAGGTAAGGAGGCAGGCCGTTCGGGTTGGAATATGGTGTGTTGTTTTGCCTGCCTGCTGTCCGTCCTTCAGGGATGGGGGGGTGGGGTGGTGCATTGGTATGCCGCCCCCCCACCGAATTACCGAGCACCAGCTGCCACTGTTTGGATGTATGGATTGCATGGGTTGGTACCGATGTGAAAATTTAATGTCCCTAGCACCTTTAGAAATATATTTACCTAGAAAAATAGTGACGTGTTAAATACTTTTTACCCACTGTATCTGATGACATGTTCATTTTAATTTAAAGTCGATAAAAGATCCAGTGGGAAGACCAACAAGTATGTGTATCGACTGCAGCAGGTAACATAAATATTTGTTTTGGGAGGATGGACTCTTGTCCGGCGAGTCTAGAGGTCCCCAGAATTAATAAATTCAAGGCTGTTTTATGTAACTTCCTGTCCAGCTCTGAAATACAATCTGCACCTCCATCCGGAATCTCTGTCCTGACCTCAGAATCATCCTGTCAACAGCCGCAAACAAAGAGCTCTTGTTCTGCCGCACATTCTGTCTCAGATGAGCCGAGAAATTTAAATCTGATGGCGTCCGACCAGCCGGAACTCCCAGTGCCATTCATTTATCAGCGGAGAAAAGGCAGGATGTATTTATGAGGATGGCATGTTTTATTTCTATATATCCTCATTTCCTAATGTACAGCACTTACTGGGACCTGGTCTGCAATTGCTGTGTGCCGTTGACAGATTATACTTTCCAGAGTTCCAGATACCGTACTTGCACACAGTTCATCACACTTTTAGAGCCGAATTCTAGCCTTAAATTTTGTATAGTAGAAATGTTTTTTTCCTAGTTTTGGATGAAGTGGGGAAGGGGTCCTGTTTGGAAGATTCCCTCTAACTTCCTGTTCCGAATGTGCATTAGGAAGTAAAAGAAAATCTCTACAATGTAGAAGAAATCCCCTCTTGGACAGTTGTCACTAGAACAGGTGCTCCTTTAAGGAGAATCTCCCCTCTATTCCTGTTCTGGTGACAACTGAACTTTTGGATTTCCCAACACTTTCAAGTCTGGTAACACCGGAACAGATAGAGTTGGTAAATCCCCCCAGCGGGGACACACCAATTAAAACCTGGCGTTCTGTTCCTTTAATAGTCCACCCAAAACTTTGGATATTCCCAAACTTGACTTTTTTTTTTTTTTAAAAGAGCGAGGAAGGATTCTATCAGGTGTTTATTGCCAGTGTAGGTCAGAAGTGATCGATAGCAGAAGTAAGGGTTAGGATTTATGTTTTGGGGTAAAATAACTCCAGCACAGTTCAGTACCATATCCACTCTCGGGGGCTGATTCACACCAGATGCAGTCAAGTGATTAACATGGATTCCAAGGGCCCCAGTTCACACCAGTGCAGTGCGTTCCAGTGCAGTCAAAAAAACTAGAACACATATTTTTTCTGTGTAGAGTTATACAAAAAAAGAGGGTAAAAAAAATGCACCAGAATGCTAAAAAAAACGCATGTGCAGAAACACAGAAATTGTGCTGTGAACTGGCCCTTAGGCTCCCTCTTTGGTGATAGATTATCCTCCAGCTGGAACTCACTGCAAGCTGAATTAAAGCACAGATGGTACAGATCCAGGGGTTGGGGAACTACAAGTTTCAGTTGCACACATTGAGATCCGAAAGGGATATACAATATAGAATAATTTCCCAAACATGAAAAAAATATACTTTAAAGTGGTTCTAAAGGCAGATGTTTTTTTTTTTATCCTAATGCATTCTATGCATTAAGATAAAAAAAACTTCTGCAACAGCCTCCCTTAGCCCCCCTCATATTTACCTGAGCCACATCTTGATCCAATGATGTTGCACGAAAGTCTTGGTTGTCCAGAACTTTCCCTCCTGATTGGCTGAGACACAATAGCGGGAGCCAATGGCTGCAACATCCAGCGATGTTGCATGAAAGCCTTGGTTGTCCGGTACTTTCCCTCCTGATTGGCTGAGACACAATAGCAGGCGCCATGGGCTCCAGCTGCTGTCAATCAAAGTCAGTGTGCCAATCAAAAGAGAGAGGGGGCGTGGGGCTGAGCCACGGCTCTGTGTCTGAATGGACACACAGAGCAGTGGCCCGGCTCAGGTGCACTTAGCAGGAGGGAACCAAGGAACCGAAAAGAGGAGGATCTGGGCTGCTCTGTTCAGAACCACTTTACAGAGCAGGTTAGTATAACACGTTTGGTATTTTTAAACAAAAAAAAAAGAGACTTTAAAATCAGTTTAAATACTACAATGTTTTCATATGTATTTACTGCTCAGGTCTTTGTAGCGCTAATGATGATCACCTGAAATGTGTTGGCTTGTTCTTATGGATTTTGTTATGATGAAGCTAAAGCTGAAGTTTAGGTGTGGGAATTTGTGCAGAGTTGGAAGCTGGAAATCACTATAGTAGATACAGCTACTACAGTGAACACCACTAAGTTCCAGGTCCTGTGCTGAGCAGCTGCCCTGCTGTTTAGTGAACACAGGAGGTTGCTTGCTTAGCATGAGCTTGTTGTCCTGAGGACACTTCGCATTTTATTTAATGAATGCAAAACGACATCTCTGCCCCCCCCCCCCCTCCACCTCTTCCAAACAAAGAAAGGGCCAACTTAATATCAAGGGCTATACACACTATAAGATTTTCTGAAGACTTTTTCCTTTAGACTTACCAAAACCATATAATATGAGGTCAAACCTAAACACTTTCAATTTGTATGCAATCTGGCAGGCCCTTGCACTACATAGAAAAGGTAAATCTGAAGGAAAAAGTCTTCAGAAAATCTTATAGTGTGTATGGCCCTTTAAACCCTGCTGACTAAGACTGGAATACCAATAAAGTTCATGTAGGTGTAAAGGAAGGCATCCCAAAACTTTTGAAAATATAGTGTGTGTGTCATCCCTGTGGGATCCCCATGAAAGACAGAAATCACTGTAGAAGAAATCAGTGTGATAAATGCTGGCTTGCAAGACTAAGTAGCTACCCTGCTGCTTAGTAAACAAATGAGGTTACTCACTCGGTATGAGTGCCATTCGAAGAACACTTTCCATTTTCTCAATAAATTTAGACTAGTGCACAAAGTAAGGTCCATAAAAACATGGATAAGCGAGTTTTGTGTGGAGGAACTTGACTGTCCTGCACAGAGTCCTGACCTAAACTCGATAGAACACCTTTGGGATGAATTAGAGCAGAGAAGGCAAGCCAGGCCTTCTCATCCAACACCAGTGCCTGACCTCACAAATGCGCTTCTGGAAGAATAGTCAAACATTCCTATAGACACACTCCTAAACCTTGGGGACAGCCTTCCCAGAAGAGTTGAAGCTGTTATAGATGCAAAAGGGTGGGCCAACTCAAGATTGAACCCTACAGACTAATGCCCCGTACACACGCGTCGATAGTTGGCCGTGAATTTTCGGCCAACGTCCGATCGGCCGTTTTTCGGCTTGTTAGTATGATGCTTTCGACAACCGACTCCGACTTTTCAGCCGAAAAAAATCTGGTGTGCAGGCTATAAAATTTTTGTTGGCCGTCACCACAACGGCCGATTTTCTGTCAGTCAGTACAGATTTCGGCAGACAAAAATCTGATGAGCAAGACTGGGCATGCTCAGAGATGAAAAAACACAGGGAAAGTAAACCATCACATGACATCACTTCTGAAGTAGATTTTTGTTGGCTGAGAAAATTTGTTTGCAGTCTAGAGCACATTTCAACCAACACAACAACACTGGACAAAAGTCGGCCGATCATCGTTGCGTGTGTGCGAGGCTTTAGATTTAATGGCATCCCAGTCCATTAAAGTTCATGTGCATGTAAAGGCAGGAGTCCCAATACTTTTGACAATGTAGTGTACTTACTTACATTGGACCAAGCTGTACCAGTTCAGAATAACGCAGAATGTATTGCATATACATTAGGGTTGCATTTCAGGTGGAGTCTGGGGTAAACAAAATGGGATCCTTTCAGAATGCAGGGCAGAACGATTGAAAACCTCTAGTGACACATGTTTTATGGTATGAATGAGCCCTGTGGGTCCTGGAACATGGTGGTCACAGAGGCTGGTCCACCACCCTGATGGTTATATTTTAAGAATGTGGCAAGAACAGTGAGAACCCCCCAGGGTTTGAGAGAACCTAGAATTATGGCGGGGGGATCTCAACACTAAAACCTCCAAGATGGGCATCTCAGCCCATCAGACTCCTTCTACCATGAATTATAACTTCCGTGAACCGTCCCTCTATCATTCTTCCTTTGTGATCGTTGAGGGATTTCTAGCCGTTGGGCAGAATAAATAAACTTTGAGCAGTTGAATTAGTAATAATTTATATTGCGCAAAGTTCGGTGAAGTTGAGATTTATGTGCGTATTGTAATTTGACTTTTAAGTTATTGCTCAGTGCGCATCGCTGACCTGTTGCCTAGTTTTTGGTTTGTTGTCTCAAATTGTTGCTGCGCCGGCTTCTTCCCTTGTTTTGTAGGTAGACCCAAGCAATCTCAGTTAACCCCTTAAAGCTTATGTAAACCCAGTCACCAATCTCTAATAGAAACTTTAAGATATCAATGAATTTTTAAAATTAATTTTCAGTTTTTTTATTAAATCTGAAGCTTTCATTAAAGTAATCCATAGTGATTCTGCCATGCAGGTCATAGCGCAAGCACTTGCTGTTACAGTGACAACTCTCTGTGCATTTCTCTCAACTGTGCTGCTCTGTTGTCACATTATTACAACTTACTCCATTGGAGACTACAAGTGACTGTTTTAGGACACATTACACAGGCATGGTCCACTTATGTCACCATCAGGAAACCGGTCCTGAGACATGCCATGCAGCCATCACTGGAGTGAATGTAGACAGGAAATGCATGCAAAGAGACTGCAGTAAATTAGCAACACTGATATGAATCAAAAGGAAATGAAAAGGGAAAACAAGAACAAAAATATGGCAGTTGGTTGTGATACACAGTGCACAGGAAGTAAAATGTAATTGAGCTAGGGCCCATTCAGGCCACTGGTCTACAGTAACAATGCAAGGTGACGCACGTTAAGTGCACTGTTTGCACTGGTGTGCTGTGATGAACTGCAGAGCACTGCATCATGCTGTAATGCCCTACCTTGCATCTAATTTTTGGTCCGTTGAGGTCAAATGAATGGGCTGCCCTAAAAGCATGGCACATTAACAAAGACTTAAAGGAGTTGTTAAGTCAAGAAGGTTTTTTTATCTTAATGCATTCTATGTATTAAGATGAAAAAACCTGTGTGCAGCAGCCTCCCCAGAACCCCCTAATACTTACCTTAGCAGCCTCTCTGTCCAACAATGTCAATGAATGTCTCGACTCTCCCTCCTGATTGTCGGAGACACAGCAGCAGCGCCACTGGCTCCCAGTGCTGTCAATTAAAGTCAGTCAGCCAATTAAGAGAGAGGGGGCGGGGCTGGGCCGCAGCTCTGTGTCTTAATGGAAACAGGGAGCTGTGACTCGGTTTGGGTGCCCCCATAGCAAGCTGCTTCCTGTAGGGACACGCAACAGAAGGGAGGGGCCAGGAGAGCAGAAGAGAGACCGGAGAAGAGGAGGATCTAGGCTGCTATGTGCAAATCCACTGCGGAGAGGAAGTAAGTATAATATGTTTGTTATTTTTATTGAAAGTAAAACGAGACTTTACAATCACTTTAAAACGCAATGGACATGACTAATGGGAATAGGCCCATAAAGAGGTTGTAAACCTCAAGTAAAAAAGGCAAAGAAAAACATTGCACTGCATACTAACTCATTATGAAATACTTACCTTAGAACGAAGCCCTCCAGCGCCGCCTGCACACTGCTGAGACAGCGGACATCTTAAAAAAAAAAAAAAAAAGGATACATTTCTGCGCTATAAATGTGAACTCAATAAAAATTGGATAAAAAAAATGTGATAAGACGGAAAGCAGCATACACAGACCTATAGAGAAATCCAAACATAAATATAAATAAATGTGTAGCGCTAACAATCAATTGTGACATAAATCAATGATCATAAACAATGTGTATAATAGTGAATCAAAACAATATAGAGTCCATGTAGTAGTACTTAAATGAAAAGGAATTCCCTAAAAAACCTGTGTAAATGAAGAGGAACCACAAGTCCCAGCATGCAGATGTAATCTGTACTCCTCTCACAGCAAACAGGAAGAAATCACCCTTGGGATAAAATACACCAAATGGCAGCTTACCAGAACACAATGGCCACCCAAACGAATGGAGAGGCCAAATAGCGCTTAACAAAGGGTTAACAGGAACGCCAGGTGTCAGTCATCCAGATGTCATGGTAAGGATGCATTCATGAGAAGGTTCATAGGAGCTATATAGATAAAGAGATAACAGAGGCACATAGCGTGATACCGTTTTAAAAACTGCAATAAAGTTTAATAAAAAGCTGCACTCACATGGTAAAGGAGAAAACAGGCACATCCATAAATAAAACCGCTATAACAGTAGGAGCAGCGTCGTCGTCCCCACACTCACAGAAGAAAAAAAGCCGACTTCAGGGGGCGTGGTAACGTCATGTCTGGCACCGCCCTATGCGTTTCGTCATAGGGTTGACGTCGTCTGGGGTGTCCCCCTAGGTGTGCTGACCACAGTAATCCTGGCTGCTGATCTATGATACAGTGGTCAGTCTACGTGCCTCCGTTTAGTACGCAGTCTCCCCCTCCCTCCCTGCCTGTCAGCTCCTGTGTGTGTGAGCCGCCCCTCCCCTCCCGCCGCTTTTCCGTGTGACAGTAAACTTAGTGCTCACAATTACTGCTAGCCCATCTGTTATAACAAGATATACTACTGTGTGTTTTTTCTAATCGAATGAAACCTAAATACCCTATTCCACATCAGCGATGTGCGATCACGGGACCGCCGGGCTGACGTCAGAGGGAAATCTCAGCCCCTCCCATTGTAGAAAAGTGGAACAGTGGGAGGGGCTGAGATTTCCCTCTGACGTCAGCCAAGCTGTCCCATAATCGCACATCGCTGATGTGAAAAAAGGTATTTAGGATTAGATTAGAAAAAGCATACTGTGAAAAAAGGTATTTAGCAGCAGAACTTAAAAAATACAAAACACAGACACTGTGTAGTAGAGCTGCACGATTCTGGATAAAATGAGAATCACAATTTTTTTTGCTTAAAATAAAGATCACAATTCTCTCATGATTTTCAGCGTAACATCATCTTTCACATTATACAAAAAATTTGTGTCTGAAAGACTGCTGCACAAATACAATGTGACAAAAAATATTACAACGTCCTCCATTTTATTTTCTAGGGTCTCTGCTAATATGTATATATTAGAGATCGATCGATTATCAACACCGATATATCAGGGGCCGAAATGCACTTTCCCTGATATTTCGTAATTGGCCCCTGAAGTTACCGATATTGCCGATATTTAGGGAAAGTGCATGTCCTGGGGTGATGCCTGCAGCTAGAGGCATCACCCCGGTACCGGTGTCCATAGCCGATGGTCGGCTGACTTGTAATGACAACCGATGCGGCTGAGAAGCCACTCGGCTGTCATTACAAGGAGCGGGAGGGGACGTCCCCCCCCCCTCCCGCCGCCTTCCACGGCTCACCCGGGTCTCCCGTCCCACCGGGAGACCTGGGCATCCTACCTCCACCGCACCGCCGAAGAGAAGACCCGGTGTAGCATGAAGATGTGTCCCCGTGAAAGCAGTTATCCCTGCCGCAGGTGCGCATGCGCCGGTTTCCATGTAAAAAAAACGGAAGTGATGTCATGACATCACTTCCGGGTACTCTGCGCCAAATTAAAAAAACTGACAGCATTCAAAACAGCCAAACTTGGTGTTTTGAATGCTTTTGAGTGCCGAGGAGGGGTTTGGGGTCTTTAAGACCCCCAGATCCCTCCACAAGGAGTACCTTTAGAGAAAAAAAAAATATTTTTTACATGTCCGACAATATCGGCTGATATCGGACGATATCCGATGACCAAAATATCGGTAACGGTATCGGCATTAAAAAAAACGATATTGGTTAATATATATATATATACAGTGGGTACGGAAAGTATTCAGACCCCCTTAAATTTTTCACTCTTTGTTATATTGCAGCCATTTGCTAAAATCATTTAAGTTCATTCTTCTTCCTCATGAATGTACACATAGCTCCCCATACTGACAGAAAAACACAGAATTGTTGACATTGTTGCAGATTTATTAAAAAAGAAAAACTGACATATCACATGGTCCTAAGTATTCAGACCCTTTGCTCAGTATTTAGTAGAAGCCCCCTTTTGATCTAATACAGCCAGGAGTCTTTTTGGGAAAGATGCAACAAGTCTTTCACACCTGGATTTGGGGATCCTCTGCCATTCCTCCTTGCAGATCCTCTCCAGTTCTGTCAGGTTGGATGGTAAACGTTGGTGGACAGCCATTTTTAGGTCTCTCCAGAGATGCTCAATTGGGTTTAAGTCAGGGCTCTGGCTGGGCCATTCAAGAACAGTCACGGAGTTGTTGTTAAGCCACTCCTTCGTTATTTTAGCTGTGTGCTTAGGGTCATTGTCTTGTTGGAAGGTAAACCTTAGGCCCAGTCTGAGGTCCAGAGCACTCTGGAGAAGGTTTTTGTCCAGGATATCCCTGTACTTGGCCGCATTCATCTTTCCCTCGATTGCAACCAGTCGTCCTGTCCCTGCAGCTGAAAAACATCCCCACAGCATGATGCTGCCACCACCATGCTTCACTGTTGGGACTGTATTGGACAGGTGATGAGCAGTGCCTGGTTTTCTCCACACATACCGCTTAGAATTAAGGCCAAAAAGTTCTATTTTGGTCTCATCAAACCAGAGAATCTTATTTCTCACCATCTTGGAGTCCTTCAGGTGTTTTTTAGCAAACTCCATGCGGGCTTTCATGTGTCTTACACTGAGGAGAGGCTTCCGTCGGGCCACTCTGCCATAAAGCCCCGACTGGTGGAGGGCTGCAGTGATGGTTGACTTTCTACAACTTTCTCCCATCTCCTGACTGCATCTCTGGAGCTCAGCCACAGTGATCTTTGGGTTCTTCTTTACCTCTCTCACCAAGGCTCTTCTCCCCCGATAGCTCAGTTTGGCCGGACGGCCAGCTCTAGGAAGGGTTCTGGTCGTCCCAAACGTCTTCCATTTGAGGATTATGGAGGCCACTGTGCTCTTAGGAACCTTAAGTGCAGCAGAAATCTTTTTGTAACCTTGGCCAGATCTGTGCCTTGCCACAATTCTGTCTCTGAGCTCTTTAGGCAGTTCATTTGACCTCATGATTCTCATTTGCTCTGACATGCATTGTGATCTGGAAGGTCTTATATAGACAGGTGTGTGGCTTTCCTAATCAAGTCCAATCAGTATAATCAAACACAGCTGGACTCAAATGAAGGTGTAGAACCATCTCAAGGATGATCAAAAGAAATGGAAAGCACCTGAGTTAAATATATGAGTGTCACAGCAAAGGGTCTGAATACTTAGGACCATGTGATATTTCAGTTTTTCTTTTTTAATAAATCTGCAACAATGTCAACAATTCTGTGTTTTTCTGTCAGTATGGGGTGCTATGTGTACATTCATGAGGAAGAAGAATGAACTTAAATGATTTTAGCAAATGGCTGCAATATAACAAAGAGTGAAAAATTTAAGGGGGTCTGAATACTTTCCGTACCCACTGTATATATATATATATATATATATATATGTAATGTTTGGGGGTTCTAAGTAATTTTTTAGCAAGAAATACTGATTTTAACTTGTAAGTAACAAATGTCAGAAAAAGGCTTAAGTCTTTAAGTGGTTAAACTGCCCTCATTTGCAGACTGAAGTTCATCCCTTTGATCTAGAACCAAATGTTTATCTTATCTTGCTCAGCGCTGAGCAATGTTGTGATAAACTTTGCCGGCTGTTTTTTTTTACAGCTCTGAGCACGGAACTGCTGTGCACTGTTAGATGAATCGTAGAAATGCCGGATTAAGATCATGAGGGGGGTTGAATTGGGATTGCGATTTTTTAACATATAATCGTGCAGCTCTAGTTTGTGTGTGCGTGCGTGCATGCATGTGCGTGTGTGTCTGTATATATATATATATATGTGTGTGTCTGTGTGCCTCTATGTGTCTGTGTAAATCCAGGAAGTGAACAGGCAGCAGCTACAGTTAAAATGGCTGCAGCCAGACTTTCTGCAGCATATTTGGCAAGTACAGAATCACATTACATATAAAATAATATGCAAAATGGTTGGAGGGAAGCTTCAGAATGGCAAATATGTTTTTATTGTAAATTTTGTGAGCAGACTGCAGTTCTTCTTTAAGTGGTTAAACTGACTTAATTTACAGGCCGAAGTTCATCCCTTTGATCTAAAATGATCATCAAAATTATACAATCATCAAAATGATACAATGTTTATCTTTATCTCTCAGCGCTGAGCAATGTTGTGATAAACGTTGCCGGCTGTTTTTTTTTTTGAGCATGGAACTGCTCTGCACTGTTAGATGAATCGTGGAAATGCTGGACTAAGATCGTGAGGGGGTTGAATAGAGATTGCGACTTTTTAACAATTAATCGTACAACTCTACTGTGTAGTATAGCTTGTTATAACCGAGGGGCTGGCAATAATTGGAAACACTGACTTAACAACCACGTTAAGGTTTACATCTACTCTTATCTATTTATAATAGATGTCCTGGTCCATTTGCTAGATCTTTACAATGCACCCTTTTCTAAAGGCCCATTCACAGAAATGCATTACAGTAATGCATGTGTGTTGCATTAAGCAGCCTATTTATTTTATGCTGTACAACACAGTTAAACATGGCATGCAGATTTTTTTTTTTAATGCAACGCTTTGCTATGTAGTAATCTTTCTTATTTGTGCATTTGTTGGTGTGGCAATTAAAATCAATGGCACCACAACACATCAAACACCTTTGTCACGCATACTTTGCACTCAGTAATATGCATTTTACAGTGTGTTACTGTAATGCATTCAGTGTGAATGGCCCAGTTCATACACTAATGTGTGTTAACATGCGGTAGAATGCAAAGATGTAAATTGGCCCTCGGGGCCCCTTAATTAACTATTGCAGTAGCAGGCAATGCATCCACACTGCAGCACACCCCGATGCTGTGCCCCATGGTGCACTGCACCGAAACAAAAACAGATTGTGTCTGTTTTATTGAGGTGCTCTGTCAGCCTAAACAAAATGAATAGGCTGCCTTAATGTACATTAAAACATAAGGGTAAAGCAATCTATAGTGTGAAGGGGGTCACAAGTCAAAGCAGCCCTAGTCATAGGCCCAGTATCCACAGAAATGTGACGTTGGTAAACAGAATGGTATAATTCCTGAGCTTTGGGTTCCATAGTATGGCGTGGATTGCAAATGATGAACAGCTTGAGAGCGAGGCATCAGAGTGACATGATTAAACTGAAGACCTCAGAACATTTAATTAGACAAACAGAATTTCAGCCATGGTCTAATCTGAAGATCGCCCACACATCGATCTGTAATTAATGTCTGCTGTCCCTCTAGGCTGCCAAGACTTTTTTGTCTTGGCCACGTCCTTGCCTCTCTTGCGAATTCCCATAACTGGAACCTTGTGTGCTGGATGCCTGCAGGGGTTGCATGGCCAACAAGCTCAGTAATCCTGAACCAGATAAAAAGGACAGATTGGGTCAGGAGCTGCAGTTGGTAGATGCTGGGCCTCTTCACTGAGGAAATGTTAGCTAAAGTTTTAAACAAGTGATGAGCAAGCATGAGATGTTTTTGGCAATATATTGTACATTGGAGG
Source organism: Pelophylax lessonae (assembly GCF_965119305.1). Classification (NCBI taxonomy): domain Eukaryota; kingdom Metazoa; phylum Chordata; class Amphibia; order Anura; family Ranidae; genus Pelophylax; species Pelophylax lessonae. The sequence goes on along the minus strand of NC_138771.1, from coordinate 486,962,963 downwards.
CTATAGTGTTGGCAGAATTAAAATTAATTTGGTATTTATTAAGGGTACAATGGGCTTCAAATGTCTCCTGTGGGTTATGGAAGCTATTTTCAACTATACTAGACCTGTTTTTGCTTAAGGAAAAATGACCCCCCTCTCCTGTTAGCTGCTGCTGCTGGGGACATCACATTGTATTCTGAGGAACACAGAAGCCCCCCATGCTAACCCTAATGCAAACCCTTTGTTTATAAACAAAGTCTCCTTAGGGCTTTGGAAGCCTTTAACCTATAGTGGGCCTTTTCATTTTCAAAGAAAAGCCCCCCCCCTTAATATTTGGGGGCATGACATGAGGAACACAAGAGCCCCAATGCCAACCCTGATACAAACCCTTTGTTTATAAACAAACTTTCCTTAGGGCTATGAAAGCTCTTTTTACCTATACTGGACCTGTTCTTGCTTAAAGGGAACAGAGGAACACAGAAGCCCCCCTACTTACCCTGATACAAACCCTTTGTTTATAAAAAAAGTCTCTGTAGGGTTATTGAAGCCGTTTTCACCTATACTGGACCTTTTCTCAAAGAAATGCCCCCCCCCCCACCATTAGCTGGGGACATGACATTGGATGCTGAGGAACAGAGGAGCCCCCATGCTAACCCTGATTTAAATTCTTTGTTTATAAACAAAGTCTACGTAGGGTTATGGAAGCCCTTTTCTCCTATACTGGACATTTTCTCAAATAAATAACCCACGCGGTTAGCTGTGGACATGATAACATTGGATGCTGAGGAACACAGAAGCCCCTATGCTTACCTTGATACAATCCTTTGTTTATAAACAAAGTCTTTGTAGGGTTATGGAAGCCCTTTTCTCCTATACTGGACATTTTCTCAAATAAATAACCCACACGGTTAGCTGTGAACATAGTAAAATTGGATGCTGAGGAACACAGAAGCCCCTATACTTACCCTGATACAATCCTTTGTTTATAAACAAAGTCTCCTTAGGGCTTTGAAAGCCTTTAACCTATAGTGGGCCTTTTCATTTTCAAAGAAAAGCCCCCCCCCCCCTTAATATTTGGGGGCATGACATGAGGAACACAAGAGCCCCAATGCCAACCCTGATACAAACCCTTTGTTTATAAACAAACTTTCCTTAGGGCTATGAAAGCTCTTTTTACCTATACTGGACCTGTTCTTGCTTAAAGGGAACAGAGGAACACAGAAGCCCCCCTACTTACCCTGATACAAACCCTTTGTTTATAAAAAAAGTCTCTGTAGGGTTATTGAAGCCGTTTTCACCTATACTGGACCTTTTCTCAAAGAAATGCCCCCCCCCCCACCATTAGCTGGGGACATGACATTGGATGCTGAGGAACAGAGGAGCCCCCATGCTAACCCTGATTTAAATTCTTTGTTTATAAACAAAGTCTTCGTAGGGTTATGGAAGCCCTTTTCTCCTATACTGGACATTTTCTCAAATAAATAACCCACGCGGTTAGCTGTGGACATAATAACATTGGATGCTGAGGAACACAGAAGCCCCTATGCTTACCTTGATACAATCCTTTGTTTATAAACAAAGTCTTCGTAGGGTTATGGAAGCCCTTTTCTCCTATACTGGACATTTTCTCAAATAAATAACCCACACGGTTAGCTGTGAACATAGTAAAATTGGATGCTGAGGAACACAGAAGCCCCTATGCTTACTCTGATACAATCCTTTGTTTATAAACAAAGTCTCCTTAGGGCTTTGGAAGCCTTTAACCTATAGTGGGCCTTTTCATTTTCAAAGAAAAGCCCCCCCCCTTAATATTTGGGGGCATGACATGAGGAACACAAGAGCCCCAATGCCAACCCTGATACAAACCCTTTGTTTATAAACAAACTTTCCTTAGGGCTATGAAAGCTCTTTTTACCTATACTGGACCTGTTCTTGCTTAAAGGGAACAGAGGAACACAGAAGCCCCCCTACTTACCCTGATACAAACCCTTTGTTTATAAAAAAAGTCTCTGTAGGGTTATTGAAGCCGTTTTCACCTATACTGGACCTTTTCTCAAAGAAATGCCCCCCCCCCACACCATTAGCTGGGGACATGACATTGGATGCTGAGGAACAGAGGAGCCCCCATGCTAACCCTGATTTAAATTCTTTGTTTATAAACAAAGTCTTCGTAGGGTTATGGAAGCCCTTTTCTCCTATACTGGACATTTTCTCAAATAAATAACCCACACGGTTAGCTGTGGACATAATAACATTGGATGCTGAGGAACACAGAAGCCCCTATGCTTACCTTGATACAATCCTTTGTTTATAAACAAAGTCTTCGTAGGGTTATGGAAGCCCTTTTCTCCTATACTGGACATTTTCTCAAATAAATAACCCACACGGTTAGCTGTGAACATAGTAAAATTGGATGCTGAGGAACACAGAAGCCCCTATGCTTACCCTGATACAATCCTTTGTTTATAAACAAAGTCTCCGTAGGGTTATGGAAGCCCTTTTCACCTATACTGGATCTTTTCTCAAAGAAATTACCTCCCTGTTAGCAATGGACATGACATTGGATGCTGAGGGACACAGAAGCCCATATGCTAACCCTGATACAAACCGTTTATTTATAATCAAAGTCTCTGTGGGGTTATGGAAGCCCTTTTCACCTATACTGGAGCTTTTCTCAAAGAAATGCCCCCCCCCCACCATTAGCTGTGGACATGACATTGGATGCTGAGGAACACAGAAGCCCCTATGCTAACCCTGATTTAAATTCTTTATTTATAAACAAAGTCTTTGTAAGGTTATGGAAGCCCTTTTCTCCTATACTGGACCTTTTCTCAAATAAATAACCCCCTGGGTAGCTGTGGACATAACATTGGATGCTGAGGAACACAGAAGCCCCTATGCTTACCCTGATACAAACCCTTTGTTTATAAACAAAGTCTCTGTAGGGTTATGAAAGCCCTTTTCTACTATACTGGACCTTTTCTCAAAGAAATGCCCACCCCACACCCTCATTATTTGGGGGACAAGACATTGGATGCTGAGGAACAGAGGAGCCCCCGTGCTAACCCTGATCCAAATCCTTTGTTTATAAACAAAGTCATGTGATTAAAATATCTTTTTCTTTTCTTTTTTCAACATCTTTGATAGAAAACAAAGCCATGTCGTTTTTACAGTCTGTGGTGAAGTTTTAGGCTAATATTGATGACATTTATGAAACCTTTATTTTGGACTGATTAGTCTTGTGTCCCCACTGATAGTAACATGTGAGAGATGGAGACTGTTCTGAGCTGACAGCCCATGTAACACACTCCAAAACAATATGGTGAATAAACCACCTTTCTTCTGCGCTCAGAACACCAGGCTCCCCAACTGCTCTTCCCACGGGATTTTACATATGGTGTCTCGGATGGCTAGGGTCTTGCTGCCCTAAAGGACTGGGGCAGTCCAACAGTACTGCAAACAACAACACAAAGAAGGGTGCACTGACCTAGCGCATTATCCTCAATATTGGCTTTATTAATATCTTATTAATATCTCACAAACGAAGGTGAAAATTAATCATATCGGACTCAAAAACTTGAGTATCAGGAGTAGTCCATACGAATGTCCATTGTTCTGTTTAAATGACTGCTGACGCGTTTCGAGGCTATGCCTCTTCCTCAGAGCCCTCCTTTTTGAGTCCGATATGATTAATTTTCACCTTCGTTTTGTGAGTAGCCACACTTAGAAACCTGCCTTTTCCTAGGAGCATTTTTAGGCATGCAATACATTTTCTGTGTACTGTTGGTGCATTTATTTGGCCTCTGTTTTACCTACAGGCTAATATTGTTACTGTCTCTCTCCATGCATTCCCCACAATTTTATTATTAATAGAAAAATGGCAGGGTTTTATTTTCTAATTATTATTTAAAGGAATAATCTGCCCAAGAGCAAGCAAGGAAGGGTGATATTTATTGCTGTATTATTTTATATTAGTGAGATTTTGATCAAGCCATCATGTAGGTGACGGCCAGATTGCCTTGTGTGTTATAGTTAGTTGGTGTTGCATCCCGAAACAAACAGCCGACACTGTAATTGTGATTCTGGGGTGTCTGGGCTGAGGTAGATATCCAGCAGCCACCACCAGAAGCTGCGCCATCCGTTGATCCCCACGGGGGGCTTCTGGGTCAGATCGGTGAGTGCAGCATCTGCTTCCTTCCTCTCCATCTGCTCTTCGTATATGAGACCCGTCCCTATACACAGAGGGCTGACTGCACTGCCAGGCAGGATGGCAAGCCCATAGATGTGAGAGCTTGGATTTCACTTGATTGCTAATCACAAAAAATCCATTTACAGTGTAATATTTACCAAGTGGCAGAAAATTTCGAATCTTGATCTCCGTTTTCGTTTTTTGGTTTTCATTGTACACAAAATGAGTGCTTTAGTGGCTTTGTGAGTATGAACAGTTTTTAGAGTATAGGAGTTTTTCAGAGGCTGGGTTTAATGACACTTTAAAAATAAATAAGGCTTATACCTAGTAAAAAAATAATAAAGGCACAAAACTTACCATGGAATGGCCAGACGGTTTAAGGCTTCATTCACATAATCACACGATTTCTTTGATGTGACTTTGATCCGACTTTACATTCTCTGGACCAAAGCCATAGTAGTGCAGGAACCTTTTCAAAATGACTGCAACTTTAGGTCGCACTGAACAGGTGCCATTGCAGACAATTGCCTGCGTCTTGTCATGTCCAAAAAATGTCATCAGCACACCAAGGATTCTTCAGAAGAGTCCAAAGCTTTATTCACATTGTCGCACAATACACAGAGGGCATTGTTTCGGAGCCACGCAGGGCCCCTTCCTCAGTCGCTGGCTCTGAAACGTTGCCGTATGTGTACCGTGTGACCATGTGAATAAAGCTTTGGCTCCTCTTGAGGAATACGTGGTGTGCTGACGACATTTCTCCATTCAGATTGTCTGTGGTTTCCAACCGGTGGTCAGTACAGCACCCAGCATTATTATAGCCATTTCCATGAATGTGTGCGCGGGGAATATGTCCCAAATCTATGTCCAAAGTCGCTTGACAAGTCGCACAAGTGTTAATGGTGTCTAAATGAAGCCATAAATTATAATCATTTTTATTAATTTTAATGACCACAGTGAGGTAAAGACTATCTATTAACTGAGCTTTAAATGTTGCCTGCTCACTGTCTACTGCTGGCAGGCCTCTCCCCCAGGCCCTGTATGTCGCTGTGCACATGCGCACGCACAGCGGCATGTTCTGTGAACCAGTGCTCGGTATTGTGAGCTTGGGATCACTGTGCAAACACATGACACCTGGTAAACAATACAGTAGGAGTGAATGGAATCCATTTATGACTTTATAGTTTAGTACTGTGTGATCTCTGATTGGTCCCCAGTTATCACATGGTACCTGGGCCAACCATAGCACCCTGTACAATGTTATAGCTGTGGGCCAATCACAGCATTACAATGATAAACATTGAGTCATGAATGAAAGCCATTCATGATAATTTAAATGATTGTTGTTGCGCAGCGTAACAAGCAATCACAGTGTAAAAAAACTTTGATCACCCTCTACACAGGGCACTGATGATCAGTGTCCTGATTATCAGTGCAGTCCCAGTGGTGCTCACCAGTGCTGCCAATCATTGCCCACTATTGCTGCCAATTAGTCCACACCAGTGCTGCCAATCTGTGCCCACCAGTGCTGCCAGTCAGTGCCTATCAGTGCCTCCTCATCAGTGTCACCTATCAGTCCTGCCTTACCAGTGTCATTCAGTGCCACCTTTAAGTGCCCATCAGTGCAACTTATCAGTGCTGCCTATCAGTGTCGCCTGTCAGTGCAGCCTCATCAGTGCCTACCAGTGCCGCCTCATCAGTGCCCATCAGTGCAGCCTCATCAGCGTACCTCAGCGAATGAGAAAAATTACCTGTTTGCCAAATTTTATAACAAACTATGGAAAAGTTTTTTTGTTTTATATTTTCAAAAGTTAAAAAAAAAAAAACAGTGGTGAATAAATACCACAAAAGGAAAGCTTTAGCTGTGTGAAAAAAAAATGATAACAATTTTGTTTGGGTACAGTGTTCCATGACTGCGCAATTTTCACTCAAAGTGTGACAGCGCCGGAAGCTAAAAATTGACCTGGGCAGGAAGGGGGTAAAATTGCCCAGTAGGCAAGTGCTTTTTTTTTCTTACATACCGTCACCAGTCAATATCCCTGATCACCACCACACAAGTCATATGATGATCCTGTGTTGCACTGAGGAGAGTATGTAAAAAAAAAAAAAATTGTATTTAATTTCTTAATTTTTCTTTGGGGCCTCAAGAAATGAGATTAGGCCATCAGTACATCAGGATTGATCAGATTTCAAATATATATATACCACAGTTTGTAGATTCTATAACTTTTACAAAGACTAAATAATATACACTAATTTTAGGTATTTTTACTAAAGAAATGTAACAGAATACATTTTGGCCTAAATTTATGAAGAAAGATTATTTGTTTACAAAATTGAATAACAGAAACAAAGAAAAATGTGTTTTTTTCCCCCAAATTTTTGATATTTTTTCATTTATATAGCAAAAAATAAATAAATTCAATGGTGGTTAAATACCACCAAAAGAAGGCCATATTATGTGAAAAAAAAAAATTATATAAATTGAATTTGAGTACAATGTTGTGTGACTGAGCAATTGCCAGTAAAGAAGTGCAGTTGCTGAATAGCAAAAAAGGCCCTAGTCATGAAGGGGGTAAAACCATCCAGAGATCAAGTGGTTAGAGCTACCGTTTAATTGGCCTATATTTGACTTCCCTGATTCCAACCCCTCCCCCCTTTATTAACAAGCTAATGACATTTTTAACTAAAACCTTTTCATTTTCATTGTCATTACATACAATATTTTAGACCCGGTGATATTATCACTGGTTTTCTGTGCTTTTCTTTGCAATGAAGGCAGATTATGGCAGGTGAGAGGGTCTAACAAGCCACTGTACATAAACAGCTTACAGAAAACATCAAAGCACCCTGCCTCAGTACTCTTTTTTAGGAGCCATTAGCGCTGATGCAAGCAGTGGGTTGGCTCATCAAATATCAAAGTGCCCTGATGAGTAAATGTCAGTCTGGAGGAGTGGGCGTTTTTGGGCAGGTTGCATTTGCGTGGGTAATGCCCACATGTGATGCTAAGCCTCCATGATTAAAAGAACTGAAATTTAGTAGATGAAAGGGGTGGGGGCTGACTGGGGAGTAAAGTGTTAGAGAATGCTAAATGTCCTCAATACAGAAAATAAGGTAGATTCTGATGGCCCCACCCCCTCTAGCCTGTGATTGACAGGCCTTAGCTGCGCAAGTTTCCCTATCAGACTGTGTTGAGGGGGGGGTGTCATTTCCCTCCACTCGGGTCTCAAATTACACTCAGTTCCCTGCTCTATACTGTGCAGTGTTTGATGACATCAGATCCTTGCCTCCCTGCCTTTTGAAGCTGAGAAATGCTGTGTAAATTGCACATTAACCACTTGCCAACCACTTAACGTATTTACTGCGGAAAGTTGACTCCCCTGCTCTAAATCACATACCTGTACGTCATTCTGTGCAGGGGCTCCAGGGGGCAGAGGCATGATCACACGCTGATTGGCTACAGGGGGAGCCAATCAGCGGGTTCGGCGGAGCCAATGTGCGCCGGCCACCCACATTCGTTGCCGAGGGGCACAGAACGGCGTTTTGCCTATGTTAACAAGGCAGATAGCCGTTCTGACAGGAAGGAAGACAGAGATCTTGTGTTCCTGCTGTCTTCCCCGAGTCAGAGCAACCCCCCCCCCCCCCACAGTTAGAAAGCACTCACAAGGAACCCATTTAACCCTTTGATCGCCCCTGATGTTAACCCCTTCCCTGCCAGTGTCATTAGTACAATAACAGTGTATATTTTTTTAGCACTGATCGCTGTAATAATGTCACTGGTCCCCAAAAAAGTGTCAGTTAGGTGTCCGATTTGTCCACCGCAATGTCACAGTCTCACTATAAAACGCTAATTGCTGCCATTACTAGTAAAAAATAAATAAAAAATTCCATAAAAATATCCGATCAGTTGTGAACGCTATAACTTTTGGGAAACCAATCAATATACACTTATTGGGATTTTTTTTACCAAAAAAAAAATGTAGCAGAATACCTAATGGCCTAAACACATGGTGCAGTGTAATGGTTGTGAGGGAGACAGTACATGATGCAGTGTAATGGTTGTGATGTAGGCAGTACATGGTGCAGTGTAAGGGTTGTGATGTAGGCAGTACATGGTGCAGTATAATGGTTGTTAAGTAGGCAGTACATGGCGCAGTGTAAGGGTTGTGATGTAGGCAGTACATGGTGCAGTGTAATGGTTGTGATGTAGGCAGTACATGGTGCAGTGTAATGGTTGTAATGTAGGGAGTACATGGTGCAGTGTAATGATTGTGATGTAGGCAGTACACGGTGCAGTGTAATAGTTGTGATGTAGGCAGTACACGGTGCAGTGGAATGGTTGTGATGTAGGCAGTACACAATGCAGTGGAATAGTTGTGATGTAGGCAGTACATGGTGCAGTGTAATAGTTGTGATGTAGGCAGTACATGGTGCAGTGTAATGGTTGTGATGTAGGCAGTACACGGTGCAGTGTAATGGTTGTGATGTAGGCAGTACATGGTGCAGTGTAATGGTTGTGATGTAGGCAGTACATGGTGCAGTGTAATGGTTGTGATGTAGGCAGTACATGGTGCAGTGTAATAGTTGTGATGTAGGCAGTACACGGTGCAGTGTAATGGTTGTGATGTAGGCAGTACACAATGCAGTGGAATAGTTGTGATGTAGGCAGTACATGGTGCAGTGTAATAGTTGTGATGTAGGCAGTACATGGTGCAGTGTAATGGTTGTGATGTAGGCAGTACATGGTGCAGTGTAATGGTTGTGATGTAGGCAGTACATGGTGCAGTGTAATGGTTGTGATGTAGGCAGTACACAATGCAGTGTAATAGTTGTGATGTAGGCAGTACATGGTGCAGTGTAATGGTTGTGATGTAGGCAGTACACAATGTAGTGGAATAGTTGTGATGTAGGCAGTACGTGGTGCAGTGTAATGGTTGTGATGTAGGCAGTACACAATGCAGTGTAATAGTTGTGATGTAGGCAGTACGTGGTGCAGTGTAATGGTTGTGATGTAGGCAGTACACAATGCAGTGTAATAGTTGTGATGTAGGCAGTACATGGTGCAGTGTAATGGTTGTGATGTAGGCAGTACACAATGCAGTGTAATAGTTGTGATGTAGGCAGTACGTGGTGCAGTGTAATGGTTGTGATGTAGGCAGTACATGGTGCAGTGGAATAGTTGTGATGTAGGCAGTACATGGTGCAGTGGAATAGTTGTGAGGTAGGCAGTACATGATGCAGTCTAATGGTTGTAATGTAGGCAGTACATGGTGCAGTGTAACAATTGTGATGTAGGCAGTACAGGGTGTAGTGTAATAGTTGTGATGTAGGCAGTACATGGTGCAGTGTAATGTTTGTGATGCAAGCAGTACATGATGCAGTGTTCTGCAGTAGGAGGGTTCTGAGGTAGGCAGAGGTAGGCATTACATGATGCAGTGTAAATGCTCTTAGGTGGGCAGTACATGATGCAGTGTAATGGTTGTGATGTAGGCAGTACATGCTGCAGTTTATTGGTTGTGATGTAGGCAGTACATGGTGCAGTATAATGGTTGTGATGTAGGCAGTACATGGTGCAGTGTAATGGTTGTGATGTAGGCAATACATGGTGCAGTGGAATAGTTGTGATGTAGGCAGTACATGATGCAGTGTAATGGTCAGGGCTTTTTTTCAGCTGGAACTTGGTGGAACTCAGTTCCACCACCTTTGGCTTAGGGCCCTTTGCTCACCACTATCACTCATTAACAGCCTTCCTGTGTTTTCCAAGTGCAGTATGGGGACAAAGGAGATGCCAGTGCCTGGGGTGCAGTGCAAATTTTGACACCCTGACTGGATGATCTCCCTGCAAGTGAGAGAGGTGACGCCATCTACAGTGTGAGGGGAGGTACTAGAGAAGAGGAGGGATAAAAGTGAGATGTGGATGGGGATGCAGAACTAAGCAGCTGTGGAAGAAGGATGAACTCTGCACACTGTGCGTAGCCCACCCCTGAATTCTGTAAGCAGCACACCCTTGAACTCTGCACTACGTAAGTAGCACACTCCCGAACTCTGCACGTAGCACACCCCTGAACTCTGCACTCTGTGTGTAACCCCGCCGAACTCTGCACTCTGTACATAATGCACCCCTGGTATTTGATGCCCCTTTAAGACCCTCCCACTGTTGGTGAAATTTTGACCAGTTTTGGGAGGGGGTTTTAGGGGGGGGGCGTGGTTGAGTTCCTGCACCTCTTTTCTGAGAAAAAAAATCCCTGGTAATGGTTGTGATGTAGGCAGTACATGATACAGTGTAATGGTTGTGATGTAGGCAGTACATGATACAGTGTAATGGTTGTGATGTAGGCAGTACATGATACAGTGTAATGGTTGTGATGTAGGCGGTACATGATACAGTGTAATGGTTGTGATGTAGGCAGTACATGATACAGTGTAATGGTTGTGATGTAGGCAGTACATGATACAGTGTAATGGTTGTGATGTGGGCAGTACATGATACAGTGTAATGGTTGTGATGTAGGCAGTACATGATACAGTGTAATGGTTGTGATGTAGGCAGTACATGATACAGTGTAATGGTTGTGATGTAGGCAGTACATGATACAGTGTAATGGTTGTGATGTGGGCAGTACATGATGCAGTGTAATGGTTGTGATGTAGGCAGTACATGATACAGTGTAATGGTTGTGATGTAGGCAGTACATGATACAGTGTAATGGTTGTGATGTAGGCAGTACATGATACAGTGTAATGGTTGTGATGTGGGCAGTACATGATGCAGTGTCCAGTACAGTTACAGACAATCAGACTTACAATACATCAAGTGGATACAGTCTTTGCAGAAGACATCATAATAAGAAACGCAAGAAAATTTTTAGAAAACCTGCCTCAATACTTTACACTAAAATCAATCAGCAGGGCATTGTAGTATTCACATCTCCCGCATTACCCGCAAGCCAGGGGTGTCAAGCCACGGTGCCCACAACTTTGCTCAGGCAACCTCTGTTCTCATAGATATACACTTCAAAGTGGAGGGTACTACCCACATTAGACATCCAAGATTTGAGAGATGGTGGGTCAAGGGATTTCCACAATTGTGGAAATAGTTTGTTGGCCTGAAAATAGGCTCATTATTATTATTATTATTATACAGGATTTATATAGCGCCGACAGTTTGCGCAGCGCTTTACAATGTGGGGGAAGACAATACAGTTACAGTAAAATTCAATACAGGAGGAATCAGAGGGTCCTGCTCGTTAGAGCTTACAATCTAGAAGGGAGGGTGTAGATGCAACTCTCGACATTGCCTCACTAAGAATTCCAAGCAGACAGCACTTAGGGTTAAGGGGTACGTTGGTCGGAAACACTCCATTTAGTGTATTCAGAACCCCTACCTGTGACCGGTGATCATCCAAAGTAGATGAATGAAGTCTCCACGATCTCCTCTACACTTATACGTAAACCTGCACCTCCGGGGCTGGGGCAGGCATGCTGCCAGGGACCCTCTCCGGCTGTAATTGGACACAGCAGGAGCCAATCAGCGGGTTCTATGGAGTCAATGTTCGCTGGGACCCACCAATTGTTCGGCACAAAAGCAGAATGGCAGTCTGCATATGTAAACAAGGCAGACTGCCGTTCTGTCAGTAGGGGAGGTAGTGATCCTGAGTTACTGCAAAGCAGAGACACGGATCTCTGCTTCCCCTAGTACAAGCACCTCCCCCACAGTAACCAAGCTAATTTTAGGCACACATTTAACCCTTTAATCACCCCTGATGTTAACCTCTTCCCAGCCAGTGTCATTAGTACAGTGACAGTGCATATTTTTAGCACTGATCACTGTAATAACGTCACTGATCTAAAAAAATGTGTCACTTAGTGTCCAATTTTAAAAAATTCCATACAAATATTCAATAGTTTGTGGATGCTTTACTATTCGTGCAAACCAATCAATATACACTTATTGGGATTTTTTTTTACCAAAAATATGAGCAGAATACATATTGGCCTACATTTATAAACAAATTTTATATTTTTTTTACATTTTTCTATTGAATATGTTTAAAAGCAGAAAGTAAAAAATACGTTTTTTTTTCTTTTTTGTCTGTCATTTTTGTTTATAGCACAAAAAATAAAAACCACAGAGTTGATCAAATACCACCATAAGAAAGCTCTATTTGTGGGGAAAAAAAAGGACATAGATTTTATTTGGGTACAGCGTCACACAATCGCACAATTATCAGTTAAAGTAACGCAGTGCCATATCACAAAAAATGGGTTGGTCAGGAAGGGGGGTAAACCTTCCTGAGCTGAAGTGGTTAGGGAACTAGTAGCTACAGATTAAAGTGCCTCATCCCACTGATCTCCGTAAAGCTGGCCTATATCCTCTTCCTAACATGTGATCACCTTAATGGGATGATCTTTCAGGAAGGCATTCAATAACATATTATAACATTGAGAAATAAAACCCTTGGAAGAGTCTGCTGATTGAATCAGATTAAAGACTGGAGTTGGCTATTGAACCCAACCGCTCGCATTCCCTTGAGCTCCAACAGTGTGCCTCAGTTGTATGTAGTAGTATTGCATATAGGAGGGCAGGGCAATTTTTTCCTGTAAGGCAGAAAGAGGGAGAAAAGTCCCATTTTTGAACATATGTGATAGGTGCGTGTGTTGTAGTTCTGCTAGCTCTGCATAGGAAATATAGATTTTTTTTCCTTTATAATGGTATTTCCACTTTATAATGGTATTTTCACTTTATAATGGTATTTTGCCTTCTGTGGTTCAGCTAAACACCACAGTTTGCTTCACACACAAAATAGTAATCTACTCCGAAGAGCTACAGAATTAATTGTACCATACATCTGCATGTGACTACAAAAGTGGCAGCGGTCTGCAGTAACCTGTAGCAACCAAGTATCACCCCAGGGAAATATTCAGTGTCCATTAAACAGATTCTTCTCTACGTGACATCAGACCCAGTGTTGCAGATTTGGACACACACCAACCCAGATGTCCTAATTTGTGGACAGCCATTCCCATGAACAGGGAGCTTTTTATTTAATTAAGAATCAGCAGATTATAATCATCCTAGAGACTGAGCACAATGAGCCCCATTCATCCCCTACCATCAATCAGATTTACTAATGAAACAACAGAAATAGTCTTCTAAAGAGACATACAATGATGGACAGATAATTAAAGATAGATAGATAGATAGATAGATAGATAGATAGATAGATAGATAGATAGATAGATAGATAGATAGATAGATAGATAGATAGATAGATAGATAGATAGATAGATAGATAGATAGATAGATAGATAGATAGATAGATAGATAGATAGATAGATAGATAGATAGATAGATAGATAGATAGATAGATAATGGACCTTGCTTTGCACACTGGTGCACAGTCATGTTGGAACAGGAAACTGTTCCCACAAAGTTGGTAGCATGAAATTGTCCAAAATGTCTTGGTATGCTAATGCCTTAAGGGCTCCCTTCAAACCCAACCCCTGAAAAACAACCCCGCACCATAGTCCCTCCTCCACCAAAAAATTTGAACCAGTGCACAAAGCAAGGTCCATAAAGACATAGATGAGCAAGTTTGGGGTGGAGAAACTTGACTGGCTTGCACAGAGTCCTGACCTCAACCCGATAGGAACACCTTTGGGATGATGTAGAACGGAGACTGCTAGCCAGGCATTCTGGTCCACATCAATACCTAACCTCACAAATGCGCTTCTAGAAGAATTGTCAAACATTCCCATAGACACACTTCCTAACCTTGTGGGCAGCCAGAAGAGTTGAAGATGTTATAGCTGCAAAGTGTGAGCCAACTCAATATTGAACCCTTCAGATTAAGGCCCCTTTCACACAGGTGGACCGTTCAGATACGCATGTTCGTTTTTTTGGCGGATCTGAACGGTCCCCCCATGCATTCCTATGGAGCATCGGATGGCAGCGGAGACATGTTCGCTGACATCCGACCCGATCCGATCCGTCAAATCTGGACGGATGGAAACCCTATTTTCCATCCGTCCAGCGGATCGGATCGGATGAGAACGGACAGACGGTCCGTTCCCATCCGATTTCCCCCATAGAGATGCATAGGGAACTGACAGCTGTGTCTCCGCACACAGCGCGGAGACACAGCTGTCCTCCTGCTGCTCAGCGGGGGATCGGCGGCTCGATCCCCCACTGAGAAAAACGGAATACGTCTGACGGACGGATAGTGTGAAGGGGCCTAAGACTAGGATGCCAATAAAGTTCATGTGCGTGTAAAGGCAGGTGTCCCAATACTTATGGTAATATAGTGTATGTATGAATATGGATGCAGATAATGTACATGTGGGAAAGATTCGTACAGCTGCTACGTTTCTCAGCCTATCATTGATTTTGAAAGGCTGGCTGCACAGAACACCTATTATTCTTCAAGTGTAGAAACACAACCCTCTACACGGGGTCAATGTGCCAATGTGAATGAAGCCTAAATTTCAGTCCTGTATATGGCCATAGTTGGGGTTGATTTATTAAAACTGGAGAGTGTAAAATCTGGTGCAGCTGTGCATGATAGCCAATCAGCTTCTAACTTTAATTTGTTCAATTAAGCTTTGACAAAAAAAAAAAACTGAATGCTGATTGGTTTTTATGCAGAGCTGCACCAGATTACCAGATTTTGCACTCTCCAGTTTTAGTGAATTAACCTCTTTGTCTCTTTTGTGTCCTTTCATAGATTTCTGTTCTACCATCAACTGCTAATCTTCATGAGTTGGATAGTGTCTGTTTCCAGAACAGTACTTCTTATTTGGATAGAACAGTCTCTATAATGGCTTTGTTGTCTCTTCCAGGAAGCTGTTAAATGACTGCTGTGACCCCAGCCACCTCTTCTCCATGACGAAAGTGAACACCCCACTGGGCGAGAATCTCTGGTTTGATGGAGAGCTCCTGTATTCACTGACAATAGACAACTCTACGTACAATCTCTTCCCACAGGTCAGTCTACCTCTTCTCTTCCTCATTCATTGTCCAAGAGCAGAATCTGAATTGTTACATTGCTATCATAGTGGGACACAATTCTCCCACCTGCTCCAGTTTTCTGTGAAATTCTTGGGTCTCCCCAATATCTCAGACATTTTTGTTTTTTTGTTATTTTACACTCTAATCAGAACCGAAAACCTTACCTTTGTGTTTCTTCCACAAAGCAACAATGATGGTGTCCCTCTCTCATTGCTGGACTCAACAGTTATTTTGCCATTCAGAATTCCACTGGGGTGGGATGAACCATTATTATGTTGGTAGAACTAGGAATGCTGCTGGGGTCAGGGATATCCTCCCAGATGCTGCTGGTTGATTCAGCTTGCAAGCAACTGAGTGGAATTACATTTTGGATGTCTTCTAAAACACTTCAAGGATTAGATTTCTCAACATTATTAAGACAGAGACAATTGAGTACTGTCCGTGATGCTTTTTTTATTTGCACTAACATACAATATTTCAGGACAAGCTTTCGGGGTATGTCCCCTTCATCAAGATCCAAGCAGTACTGATCCACAAAATGTTAGCAGCATGGTGACTTAATGCTTAAGAATAAATAATGTCACACTCATACTTTTTAGTTATCAGCTGTGCGCTCATGCAGTAGCTTTTGTTACTGCATGAGCAGTGTTGCCTCCAGTAACCTAGTACATCCTTTGCCAGTGCTATCATTCCCATTTGCTCTACTTGCGCCTTCATTGTCTGTAGGGGGAGCCATGACACACTGTCTATAATGGTAGGGGGGCTTGTCCGGGATTGGCTTTTCTATTCCACGTAACATTAGGAAAGAAGGATACATATTCTACCAAGTACACTGTAATGTAATCCTACAGTAGTGAAATTGTATTATTCCCTGTGAATTATTGCACACGCTTACCGCTCTTTGGTTTGTTTCAGGGGAATCTGTCAGGATGACTTTTATCCATGACAACTGGGGGTTACCATCCAGCGCTTGAGATTACCACTGGCTGACTCCTGGAGGTGGTTCTAGCTCCAGGGTAGAGCTCATTTATGCATAGTTTACTATTACATCCTTATACACAGCTGTGTGGCCACCCTAGAACTAGCACTGTTTGTGTAAATCAAGTATTTACCGGTTTCAGTGATGGGTGAGAGCCCCAGGAATGCTGGGTAATAGCCATCATCACAAGTTCCCTTTAAATAAGGATATTTCACTAATTCTCCAGTTTATATGCACAGTCCAGCCTATTATGCGGATCATTTCATTGTAACAAAATC
Source organism: Pelophylax lessonae (assembly GCF_965119305.1). Classification (NCBI taxonomy): domain Eukaryota; kingdom Metazoa; phylum Chordata; class Amphibia; order Anura; family Ranidae; genus Pelophylax; species Pelophylax lessonae. The sequence goes on along the minus strand of NC_138771.1, from coordinate 486,946,533 downwards.
CCTGAGACAGAGGAAGTTTATTCAGTTCAATTCATTATGCTGTTTCAATGGTTTTCTATATGGATTCCCAAGTTTGATTTGCATACCATGCAAATAAGCTTGTTAACATGCATATGTAAATAGACTCATTTGCATGTGCTCCATATGCCTTATAATGACTTACAACAATAGGCATCATCGCAAGATCCACACAAATGCTGAAATTCTGTGTTATTTATAGTATCACTTTATATTTATATGTGAATGTGGATGGCATAAATTGGGAAGAAGAAAAGGGTTTGGGGGTGGATTCAACATTTAAATACGAACGCCAGGTAAACTGATAAATTCAAACAGTTTTGAGATCCAGGCACCCCTAGGTCAGAGCACCCCAATGTAAGCAAACTCTCCGCCTTTTGCCCTCTTTCACACTGAGAGCTTGTTTGAACTCGCACAAGTTCAAACCCGCCTTTCAGTGCGAGTTTGGGGGCGATTTGACAGACATCTGTGCGGGTTCATGCACAGATGTCTATTGAAATTGCCCACAAAATCGCCAAAAGTAGTGCAGAAACTATTTTTGTGAAGCGGTGCGGTGCTGCAAAGTTGGCGTCGCACCGTTTCGGGCGGTGCCGTTGCCGGCAATAGGCTGTGATTTGGCATGTGATTTGACATGTCAAATCTCATGCTTAATGGGCCCGATGTGAACAGGGGCTTAAGGAGTACAACCTGGTCCAGGATCTGCCCCTAGCCTGTGATTGGCATGCGATTTGACATGTCACATATCATGCTTAATGGGCCCGATGTGAACAGGGGCTTAAGGAGTACAACCTGGTCCAGGACCTGCCCCTAGTCTGTGATTGGACAACGGAACCTCTTTACACTGATGAGGCCACCCCTCTTCTGTCAGTTACCATGTTTGCAGGTCCTTGCTCCCTACTCTTCTGATGCTGTTCAAGGGATTACAGAACGCTAATATAAAGACAGTTATCAGTATTTATACTGGGTATATGATAGAATACTGTAGATCTAAATGTTCCAATAAATACATTATTCAGTTTTTCTACACCTCCCAGGAGTTCAGATAAACAATAACAGAGAATGCCTTATACCCTAAAGCAGTATTTCTCAACCTTTCTTCAGTCAAGTCACCCTTTAAAAATATAGACAATCTTAAGGCACCCTTAAAAACCATAGACAGTCTTGAGGCACCCCATTCTAAAATGTAAAAAAAATATTCTAATAGTTTTTTTTATAATGTAGCGACATTCACATGTAGGACACCCAACATTAGAGGTGATTTATTCCTCCAAAGCAAATACACATTTGCACACTGGTGGTGACTACTATTCCAATGTTTCTCTTCTCCCTCAATTTCTCTCTGTCAGTCAACTAATGTCACCCCAGTGTTGAGGGAGAGGGGCACGGGAGTGTCAAACAAGGATGCTGTGGAGGCAACAGACACCCTCCTTATCAACTGATGATGTCATTGGATGTTGGGGTGCCAGTGTTTAGAATGTCGTAATGGTGCATAATGAAAACCCATGGCTTTGTTGTAATTAAAAGTCAGGATTGATCCACCTTAGGGCTGCAACTAACGATTATTTTCATAATCGATTAGTTGGTCGATTATTGTTTCGATTAATCGACTAATCGGATAAAAACCTAAAAAAAAAAAGGAGGTTGGTGTATAATTTAGTTAATATTCTTGAATATTTATATGCAGAGGTAAATATAAATATCCAGCTATATAGTTGGATATTTAGCGCCGGTTCACACTACTGCGACGCTACTTCGGGTGGCGACCTCCGAGGTCGCGGTGCGAGCAGCGCGCCGCGACCTCGGAGCGGCCGCCACGGACTTCATAACATTGAAGTCTATGGCGGTCGCCTCCTGGTCGCCCCAAAGAAGCTCCGGACCCTTTTTCTAAGTCGGAGCGACTTGTGTCACTCCTATTAGAACGGGTCCACAGCTTCTCTATGGGAGGCGACCTGCGGCGACCTGTGACTCGGAGATCAATATTTTTAAAAGACCTAAAACACTGTTTTGCAAATTTTCAGAGCGGATTGGTAAATAATATTCATGATAGACTCCCTTATTAATAGGCAGGTAGCTGGATACAAGCTCCCTGCGCCTGCTGCCACTTATGCTGGCTATACACAAACTACATTTTTTTAGAACATTTTAGAAAAATCGGATGAATGTTTTTAAACCATTAGTGGGGTCTATTCAGTGTTCGTTGTCAACCACAGTGACAGGAAAATTTGAAGGAACAGAATAGAAAACTTCTCGATCAAACTAATCTTCAAATATTGTATGTGGTTTTTTTTCTCAGAAGTTATATTCATTTGAAAATGTAATGTTAAAAGCAAGTGGAGTTTTCCAACAACACTCGTCCATTCAACAAATATACAAATCATTTTTGTACAAATATAAATGCAAATATTTTTGTCCAAAAATCCAATACATTTATGGGCAGCAGAAGACATTTAGTAGCAGCAGAATGCTTTTGTTTAATCACCTGTCATGATGGGGTTATAAAAAAAAATAGCCCTTTATAGTAAAAAAAAACAGCAGATATCGCTACTATAATTATAATTTCTACTGTGAAACAGTGAAGTATTATATCTTGTATCATGATGTGTATGTATATATAAAAATATGCCCAGAAGTCGGATATGCAGGATATTTTACCTGGGAGTCAGACATGAAGCTATATGAAGGGTGGAGGGGGGAAAATAAAATTTTTATATTAAATTAGTACTAAAAGCTGAGACTTTTTTCATAGATGTAATAATTTTAAATATAATTCACAATACTAGTAAACTTTTACTCTAAATGTAATTGTAATGCCTTATATCACCTCTAGTCTATCGGCCTCCACCTTCTCTGGGTTCAGATGCTGATCTTCCCTGCACAGAGCTCTTAAAGTGATTGACATTTTTTCTTTTTAACAACAATCTTGTCATACTTACCCTCTCTGTGTAATGATTTTTCACAGAGCAGCACTGATTCTCCTCTTCTGCCCCCCCCCCCCCGGCACTTCTAGCCCCTTCTGCCTTCAAAGTGCCCCTATAGGAAGCAGCAAAGTATAGTACTGCATAGTGTCCCTATAGCAAGGTAAGAAAAAAAAAAACCTCTGCCTTTAGACTCACTTGTTGCCTTATCTTACCCAGGACTACATTTCCCATGAGGCATTGCTCCTCACACATTCACAAGTTCTCTGCCATCTAGTGACATGTATGGATGGTTTACTGAGCTGTATGTGCGTTGCACTGTATTTTCTAAAATGTAAACAAATAATGCATTCTATACGCAGGACAACTAATCGGCTAACCGATTAATCGATTACGAAAATAGTTGACAACTATTTTCATATTTGATTAGTTGTCGATTAATCGATTAGTTGTTTCAGTCCTAATCCACCTGTTGGCTTGTATGCAATTTTTGATACATTTTTAGGCTATTTGCCAAGACACCCCTGAAGAACACTCAAGGCACCCTGGTTGAAAAAGACTGCTCTAAAGAGACCAGATCTTTCTCCCATTCAGGGGCAAGTGACAGTGTCCGTGTAATAGGGGCACTTGACCCGCTTATACTTGCTGCATCTCTGCCCCACTGCTATTCCTTTCACTGCCACCTCTCATATGACAGTGCTTGGGTCTTACAGCCAATTGCTAAACTGAAACATGGTCACATGACGGAGGGTGTGATATCACTTTTTTTTCCCATGCATTCATCACCAGCCAACACTGAGCATTTTGGTGCCAGTTGCAAGCAAGTAGTGGGGGGGGGGGGGGGAGTTGAGAATAAGCAAAATAAATATAAGCAGCTTTTTAGAGATAGCAGTGTGCGGAGTGTGAGCCAGATACATGATGGAAAATATAGGAGGGGGTAAGGTGCTATAGCTGTGTGTCTTCCGTTTGCAAAGCTCTTTCTGATCTTTGTGGTTTCTTGTCTCTTAACTGTAAGAAACATTGTTCCTTATCCTTTTTCAATTCATCTGCAATTGAAGAGGAACTCCAGCTGTTTGAAGAAAATTAAAAAGTCAGCAGCTACAAATATTATGACTTCTGACTTTCAATAAACTCACCAGCCTAGGGTTGCAGCACTGTCATCACCCAGTACGGTTCTTCAGCTTCCCAGCACCACCATCTTGAATGTGGGCAGCCAGCTATGAGTTCTTGCTGGCTCACACCCGGCTCCCCAGTGCCCATGCGTAAGTTGCTCTGCACTTTATGAATGGACCCGCAGCCTCCTGGGTCCTGGGACGTGTTCCAGTAGGTTGTGGGCAGGTCCAGATCAAGTGGGAGTGGGTACCTGTCAAAACGAGGTCCCTACTCCCTGAAAAGAAAAGTGTTTAATTATTGGCGAGGAGACATAAAATGAGCAGAACTTCCACTTTAATGCGAAGTTCCACTTTGAACAGACATTATTATTTTGTGTTGATCTTCCTGTTTGTTGTATTTCCCTAAATAGATTTAGACCACCACCCAGCTGTGTGTATATAGCAACTTACTATATGTGCTATAGGTCTTTTATGAAGTTCCCAATCAGGAGCTAAAATGCAACTGGATTGTTCCTTGCTTTGCTACTGCATGAATAGTGCTGACATTATATAGTGGACCATGGCAGACAAAGGTGCTTGTGGCATATACACTATATTACCAAAAAGTATTGGGACGCCTGCCTTTACACGCACATGGACTTTAACCACTTAAGCCCCGGAAGATTTTACCCCCTTCCTGACCAGGGCCTATTTTGCGATTCGGCACTGCGTGACTTTAACGGACAATTGCAAGGCCGTGCGACGCTGTACCTAAACAAATTTGATGTCCTTTTTTTCCCACAAACAGAGCTTTCTTTTGGTGGTATTTGATCACCTGTGCGATTTTTTTGATCATGCACTATAAACAAAAAAAGAGCGTAAATTTTGCAAAAATAGCAATATTTTTCACATTTTTTTATATGAAATTCCCCAAAAAAAAATGTAAAAATCAAAATTGTTTAACATTTTTGGCCAATTTGTTTTATGCTACATATGTTTGGTAAAAAAAATCGCAAAAAGCGTATTTTGATTGGTTTGCGCAAAAGTTATCGTGTTTACTAACAAAGGGAAAGATTTTTGTCATTTTTGTTGTTTTTTTTTTTAACGCGTAATGGTGGCGATCTGCGATTTTTTTTTTTTTGCGGTACTGCGAAATTGCGGCAGACAGATCCGACCCTTGACTGACATTTTTGACACTTTTGGGGTTACCAGTGACATTTCTACAGTAATCAGTGCTATACATATGCACTGTTACTGTAAAATTACACTGGCAGTGAAGGGGTTAACTTTTTTTTAGAGGGAGGGGCTGTGTGTGTCCCTAGGGGTGTGATTCTAACTGTGATTGGCTGTGGCTTGAGGTGTAGGAACAGTGATCAACGGTCCTACATAGTAGAACCGTGTGATCACTGTTTCTACACAGGGGAGAATGACAGGCGGCTTGTTTACATCAGCCGCCTGACTTTATCCCTCTGCAGCGACGATCGCCGAGTGACCGGCGGACATCGGGTCCGCCGGTCACACACACACGGGGGTCCATGACCACGCAGGAGCGCGCCTCCGGGGGGGCGCGCTCGCTCGCTCCCTAGACCCTCACAGGCTAGCGACGTAGATCTACGTCACTTTGCCTGTGAGGGGCTGACTGCCGATGTAAATAGTCGTGCGGCAGTCGGTAAGTGGTTAATAAACATGGACTCAAAAATGAACCTCAATAGCCTCCTAAAAATATTTTTATGGGAAGATGAATGGACCTGGATGTTGTGTAGCAAAGTCCAAAAAGTCCATAAGAAACACCGGTCTGTGCACTCCAGAAGGCAGCTGACTCTCAAGTGGAGAAGAAAACTTGCAAGGTACTAGAAAAGAAGAACAGCTTTCTTTTCTGGTAAGTGGTTAATGCCTTCCCAGTCTTAGTCCGTTGGGTTCAATATTGAGTTGGCTCACTCTTTGCAGCTATAACAGCTTTAACTCTTCTGGGAAGGCTGTCCACAAGGTTTAGGAGTGTGTCTATGGGAATGTTTGACTATTCTTTCAAAAGCGCGTTTGTAAGGTCAAGCACTGATGTGGACGAGAAGACCTGGCTTGCAGTCTCCACTCGAATTAATCCTAAAGGTGTTCTATCGGGTTGAGGTCAGGCCAGTAAAGTTCCTCCACCCCAAACTCACTCATCCATGCCTTTATGAACCTTGCTTTGTGCAGGTGTCCCAATACTTTTGGTGATTTAGCATACTTCGGTTGTAAGCTCATTCTCCAAGCCTTGTATTAAGGCATGGTTCACACCTGTGCATTTTTAGTGCTTTTTAAGTTTTGCAGAAACACACTACAGTCCATTTAACATGGTTTCTTATTGGTCACGTTCACATCTATGCATTTTATGGAAAGGACCAGGGACTTTTTTTTTGGTTTTTGGTTCCATATACTTCAATGGATCAAAAACTTGTATTGAAAAAAGCAAAATGCACCTGGAATATGCAAACTGCAACCCCTGCATGGGTATAAACCAGGCCTTAAACTGGACTGCAGGCAGATATAAAAAACACATGCAGTGTGTCATTTTTTTTTTTTTGCATGCAGTGCAATTACTGATTGTGACCTTATATCTGCCTGTTGCAGTCCCTGTACAGTAGAACTGCATGATTAATCATTAAAAAAATTGCGATCTCGATTCGCCCCCGTCACAATCTTAAAATGGCATGTCCTTGAGTCTTAGGCCCCTTTCACACGGCTCCGTTCCGTTGACGGAGCTGTGCTGCTATAGCCCGCTGAGAAGGAGGATGACAGCTCCGCTCTGTGTGCGGAGACGGAGCTGTCAGATCCCCGCTCTCCTCTATGGGGGAATCGGATGAGAACGGACCACCTGTCCGTTCTCATCCGATCCGATCTGCCAGATGGATGGAAAATAGGGTTTCTACCCACCCGGATTTGATAGACAGGATCGGATCGGATGTCAGCGGACATGTCTCCGCTGACATCCGATGCACCATAGAGATACATGGGGCATCCGTTCAGATCTGCCTGAAAAACTGACAGGCGGATCTGAACGGTCCACAAATGTGAAAGGGGCCTTTTCTCTGCTCACTCACAACTGTCAAAAAAAAAAAAAAAAAGAGCTTCCAAATGTTTATCAGTATTGTTAAGGCTGCTCGATAACAAACACAATGTTTTACAATGTATCTTTTCCTTCCTTAGATCAAAGGAATGAACTTCCGTCTGAAAGTGAAGACAGTTTAACCTCTTAAAGACTAAGGCCCCTTTCACACAGGCGGACCATTCAGATCCGCCTGTCCGTTTTTTTTTGGCGGATCTGAACGGTCCCCCCATGCATCCCTATGGGGCATCGGATGTCAGCAGAGACATGTCCGCTGACATCCGATCCGTTAAATCTGGACGGATGGAAACCCTATTTTCCATCCGTCCAGCGGATCGGATGAGAACGGACCGACGGTCCGTGCCCATCCGATTCCCCCATAGAGATGTATGGGGAACTGACAGCTGTCATCCTCCTGCTCAGCGGGGGATTGGCGGATCGATCCCCCGCTGAGATAAACGGAGTCCATCCGACGGACGGATAGTGTGAAAGAGCCCTAAGCCTTTTTTCTGACATTTGTTGTTTACAAGTTAAAATCAGTGTTTTTTGCTAGAAAATTACTTAGAACCCCCAAACATTATATATATATATATATATATATATATATATATATATATATATATTTTGGCAGAGACCCTAGAGAATAAAATGGCGATCGTTGTAATCTTTTATGTCACCTGTATTTTGTGCCAGTCTTTCAAATGCAGTTTTTTGGGAAAAAATACACTTTAATTAATTAAAAAAAAACTAAACAGTAAAGTTAGCCCAATTTATTTGTATAATGTAAAATATGATGCTACCCTGAGAATCAAGAGAGAATCGTGATCTTTATTCTAAGCAAAAAAATTGTGATTCTCATTTTATCCAGAATCGTGCAGGTCTACTGTACAGCAGAGCTCTCACTGGGGGAGGGAGAAGCAGCACAAAGAGCAAATCAGTGATGCTGCAGTGCTAACAAGTGACATTATGATAGGAGAACAGAGTAACAGAGAAATGAGCTCATCATTCTGCTGCTTCTCCCTTCACTGTCCAGTCACAGGCTGGAGGAGGGACAAGATCTGTAAGTGATGCTGAACTGTGAATATTTTACTTCACCTCCTGACTCAATAACTGTGTGAAGTGAGAGTAGATCTGCAATGGAGACTGCAATAAAACGTTTCCAGAGGTTCTTGCTGCTCACCATCCTACTAAGCACTGGTTTCCATCAAAACGCACTGCGTGCGTTTCATGTGTTGGGGTGTGTTGCAAAATAGGGACAGGATTGGATCAGATAGCAGCAGATATCAGCGGACATGTGACCGCTGACATCTGCCGCTCCATAGAGGTGCATAGAGCATCTGATCAGGTGGACCTGATCAAAAAGCCCGTGTGAAAGGGGCCTAAGTGGATTCTATTTTCCTTGGACCCATATCTGCCACTTTAGTGGTTCTTTTTAAATTAAGGTTAAAAAGTGTCAATTTGCACAATTGACACTTAACTTTGTATTATTCAGAATCATTGGGCTGTAACACAGTTTAGTGCACGAAAATTTAGTGCATGCTGCATTTTTTTTTCAGTGCAGTGCACCACAATGCATATTGTTTTTGCGTTGCAGTGCAGGTGAGTTGGGATGCCATACAGAATGAATGACTATATAGTGCATTATCATGTTACTGCAACACATTTGAGTAAATGAGACCTAATAAAAGATGTAGACAAAAAATGTAATCCCGGAGGGATTTAGCAAGCAGGGAAAGGGGTTATGATAGAAGGTGTGTATTTAAAAAAATATACGGTAATCTTTATTATTCAACATACATAAAAAGACAATATGTCATACTAACATTGCATGACATTGAGTACAGAAGTACTGTCAGTACAGCAAACATTAAAAGTGCACAGAGTACAAAAAAATGTTCACAGAGGATATTTGCATAACAATACTTGAGTATATTAAGATATATGGACTCCAAATCCCCAATTTGTATTTTTAGAGTGGAACAGAGCAGTTTTTCCTAATGAAAGATGTAAATATTACCATCTTGTCCTTGTCACAGGGATAGAAAGGTAAAAATACATAAAGTTACATTTTCAATTTTCTATCCAAGACAAGAAAAAATGGTTTTGCCTAAACATGCATTTTAAGGTGGACATAAATGGCTCAGTTATACTATACGGCATTTAAAATTTCGGCAGTGCCACTGCAAATTTCCTTCCGTGTATAATAATTACGGCAGATCCACATTTTTATGATACATATATTTGCAGCACTTTCTGTATAAGTTTATGTCTGTCCTCAATGGAATGCCCACATCTAATACCCTCCTTAATGAGGACAATCTAAGCTATAACAGGCCCTAGCACAGCAGGTCTCCTCCAGTCCTCCCCCCTTTCCCCTGTGGTGACATTGTTTAGGTGACAATGTTGGTACCCGCTGGTAATCTCTCTCTTGTCTCTGTTGCCAGGAGATCCCCTTTAAGCTTCCCTTGAAGAAATGCTCGGTGGTGGGAAATGGCGGCATTCTAAAAGGTAGCAGATGTGGCAAGCAAATCGACGAAGCCGACTTTGTTATACGGTAAGGTGGCTTCCCGGGGGGGGGGGGGGGCGTACTTTGTGATTGTTGCTTCTTCTGGATGAACTTTTTTCAGACCCCCCTCACTATGTCCTTCAGACTGACACAAAGTGATTATGTAACTATCTGCACAGCAAGGTGCATCCTGCAGAAAACAGGAAACCTAGAACGGAGGTGATACATTGTATGGGCTAACTGAATGCCTGTCAGCACAAATTATATATATATAATATCTAGTTCTCCTCGTAAGACACTGCTCAAAAAAATTAAAGCAACGCTTTGAAAACACATCAGATCTCAATGGGGAAAAATATCGTGCTGGATGTCTATACTGATATGGACTAGGTAATGTGTTAGGAATGAAAGGATGCCACTCAGTAGTTTGTATGGCCCCCACGTGCTTATATGCATGCCTGACAGGGTATTAGGGCATGCTCCTATTGAGATGACGGATGGTGTCCTGGGGTATTTCCTCCCAGATCTGGACAAGGGCATCGTAGAGCTCCTGAACAGACTGAGGTGCAACCTTGGGGCATCAGATGGACTGAAACATAATGTCCCAGAGGTGTTCTATTGAGTTTAGGTCATGCAAGCATGGGGGCCATTGAATGGTAAAATTTCCTCCATCCTCCAGCTACTGACTGTATACTCTCGGTACATGAGGCCGGCATTGTCGTGCACCAGGAGGAACCCAGGAACCACTGCACCAGCGTAGGGTCTGACAATGGGTCCAAAGATTTCATCCCGATACCTAATGACAGTTAGGGTGCCATTGCCTAGCCTGTAGAGGTGCATCCCTCCATTGATATGCCTCCCCAGACCATCACTGACCCACCACCTAACCGGTCATGCTAAACGGTGTTACAGGCAGCATAACATTCTCTGCTGCTTCTCCAGACCTTTTCACGTCTGTCACATGTGCTCAGGGTGAACATGCTCTCATCTGTGAAAAGCACAGGGTGCCAGTGGCAGACCTGCCAATTCTGGTGTTCAATAGCAAATGCCAGTCGAGCTCCACAGTGGCGGACAGTGAACACAGGGCCCACTAGAGGACGTTGGGCCCTCAGGTCACCCTCATGAAATCTGTTTCTGATTGTTTGGTCAGAGACATTCACACCAGTGGCCTGCTGGAGATCATTTTGTAGGGCTCTGGCAGTGCTCATCCTGTTCCTCTTTGCACAAAGGAGCAGATACAGGATCTGCTGATGAGTTAAAGCGGAGTTCCGGCCACATTTTTAACTTCCCATCATACATTACATTATCATATTCTAAAAACAAATTGGATATTTTTTTTTTGGTTCACATACCTTATTTTTAATGGAAAATCGCTCCACTTCCTCCTTATGCGGCCACGGCAGCTGACGTCAATTCCTGCTTTGCATTGACTCCTGGGAGATGAGTGTCATCAATCCCAGGAGTCAATGCTCCTGCACCGGTGTCCCTCGTCACTTCCGGTGGAGGCGCGTCATTCTCTGCCGATGGATGGAGAACAGCTTCTGGACCAGCTGTGGGATGACGCGCCTGCCCCGGAAGTGACGAGGGTATAGCATTCTGGGACTTGTGAAATCCAGGAAGAAGGACACTGCGGCTTCATCTTCCCACACAGATGGCCGTGCTGGACAAGAACTTCACAGTAATTTATGCTGCATGTACACTAAACGGGACAGTTTAGAGGATATCGTTGTTTAAATGCATTAGCCCTGACTATTCTAGGGGTATTTTTGCCTAAAAAAAAAAAATTTGTCCGGAACTCCGCTTTAAGGACCTTCTACAGCCCTGTCCAGTTCTTTTAGAATAACTTCCTTTCTCCTGGAATCTCCTCCATGCTCTTGTTGGGGGAGACAGCAAACCTTCTGGCAATGGCACATATTGATGTGCCATCCTGGAGGAGTTGGACTGCTTGTGCAACCTCTATTGGGTCCAGGTATCCCCTAATGCTACCAGTAGTAACACTGACCCTAGCGAAATGGAAAACTAGTGAAAAACAGTCAGAAAAGATCAGTAAGGAAAAAAGGGGCCTCCACCTGTAAAACCATTCCTGTTTTATTCCATGCGTTTAATTGACGTGATGCTATACTCTGATTAAAAAGTGTTCCTTTAATTTTTTTGAGAAGTATATATATATATATATATATAAAAATGTAATATCATCAAAAAGTAAATTTATTTTAGTAATTCAATTCAAGAAGTGAAACTCATAATATATAGATTTGTTTCACTCAGAGTAATGGTTTTTAAGCATTTCTTTCTTTTAATTTTGATGATTATAGCTTACAATTAGTGAACACACAAAATTCAGCATTTCAAATAATTTGAATATTGAATAAGACCAATAAAAAAAAAGGATTTTTAATATAGAAATGTTGGCTTACTGAAAAGTATGTCCATGTACAGTATAGTATGCACTCAATACTTGATCGGGGCTCCTTTTGCATGAATTATTGCATCAATGCGGCGTGGCATAGTGGCGATAAGCCTGTGGCACTGCTGAAGTATTTTTGAAGCCCAGGTTGCTTTGATAGAGTCCTTCAGCTCGTCTGCATTGTTGGGTCTGGTGTCTCTCATTTTCCTCTTGACAATAACCCACAAATTCTCCATAGGGTTTAGGTCAGGCAAGTTTGCTGGCCTATCAAGCACAATGATACCATGATCATTAAACCAGATATTGGTAGTTTTGCCAGTGTGGGCAAGTGCCATGCCCTGCTGGAAAATGAAATCATCATCTCCATAAAGCTGGTCAGCAGAGGAAAGCATTACGTGCTCTAGAATTTCCTGGTAGAGGGCTGTGCTGGCTTTGCACATGATAAAACACAGTGGACCAACACCAGCAGATGACATGGCTCCCCAAATTATCACTGACTGTGAAAATTTCACACTGGACCTCATGCAATTTGGATTCTGTGCCTCTCCACTCTTCCTCCAGACTCTGGGACCTTGATTTCCAAATAAAATGCAAAATTTACTTTCATCTGAAAAGATGACTTTGGACTATTGAGCAACTGTCCAGTCCTTTTTCTCCTTAGCCCAGGTAAGACGCTTCTGACGTTGTCTCTGGTTCAGAAATGGCTTAACACAAGGAATGCGACAGTTGTATTCCATGTCCTGGATACGTCTGTGTGTGGTGGCTCTTGAAACATTGACCCTAGCCGTAGTCACTCCCCCAAATTCTTGAATGGCCTTTGCTTCACAATCCTCTCAAGGCTGCGGTTATCCCAGTTGCTTGTGCACCTTTTTCCCCACACTTTTTCCTTCCACTCAACCTTCCATTAATATGCTTGGATACAGCACTCTGTGAACATTTGAACAGCCAGCTTCTTTAGCAATGACCTTTTGTGACTTATCCTCCTTGTGGAGGGTGTCAATGACTATCTTCTGGACAATTGTCAAGTCAGCTGTCTTCCCCATGATTGTGTAACCTACTGAACCAGACAGCCATTTAAAGGCTCAGGAAACCCTTATAGGTGTTTTAGGTTAATTAGCTGATTAGAGTGTGACACCATGAGACAATTTTCCAAATTTTTACAATATTTAAATTTTCTGAGATAATGAATTTTGGGTTTTCACTAGCTGTAAGCCATAATCATCAAAATTTAAAAGAAAGAAGTGCTTAAAATATATCAATATGTGTGTAATAATCTATATAATATACAAGTTTCGCTTTTTGAGTGAGTTACTGAAATAAATTACATTTTTGATGATATTCTATTTTTTTGAGATGCACCTGTATACAGTACACATCAATGAATAAAGCAAAACTATATATATATATATATATATATTGTGACAGGAAGTCAGGTAAATCTGTGAGTGTTGTCACAGATGGGAGATACACTTCTGCTTAGTTTAGACAATTCACCAATTACTATAGGGTGTCGGCTGCAGAGGTAGCCAGCAGGAAGGTTTAAGGAAGTTGAAAAACCTTCAGCTATTCAGAATGAGGAAATTAAGGCCTCTATAAGTTGTCCAGAGGAAGTCTATTGATTGCTGCCTCCTGACGCTGTGTGAGTAGAGGAGGGCAGTCAGATGTATGCCTCCTGAAGCTGTGTGAGTATATAAGAGGAATGCCTCCTGAAGCGATGTGCGCTGAGGAGGGTAAAAAGACTGAAGACTTCTCAAGGTGAGGTCTTGGATTGTTTTCTATGTGAAGAGAAAAACAAATGGATGTTTTCTATGTGAAGAGAAAATCAAAGGGACATTTTCTGTGTGAAGACAAAATAAATGGACTATTGATGGTCTACTGTATGATCAGCCAAGTCTGCCCAACAGTAGGTTTGGGACAGACTCCTTAGGTAGATTCCTGTGTGTGAAGGTAGCCGCCCACAGTGGCAAGGATTTATTTTGTGTTTTATTTTTATTTTTGGTGTTTTGATGCTTGCACTTGTGTGAAGAAAATTGCAAGAATAAAACCATACACTGTTGTTTGCAACCACTTCTCGGCTATCTCCCTGTGTAACGAACCCCCCCAAGGGGTCATCCACACCCGCCACCGAGCTAATCCCTCACAATATATATAGATATATATATATAGCATATAAATGCTTACAGCTAAACTAAACTCACATGCAAAGTCTCTTCTGAAAAAAAAAAAAACTTCTTCTTTTAACTAGCAATTTTTTTATTTCTGTATATACTATATGGTGTATGCACTGTGCAATGTACACTCTCAGCTCATTTGGAAACTGGGACTGTGTACATGCACAAGAGTAACGCTGTCAGTTAACTCCCAGTGGCTGAAGAAGATAGCAGCAAAGGGGGACACAGCATGCATCTTATAGTAAGTGCACCATAATGTGCATGTGTACTGTGCATACTTGCAGATTATAGCAAAAGTCGACCCAGCACATAGTGGGTTAATCCCTCTCTAATTTTGAAAACTTGCAAGAAGCAGGTGGCAAACTCAAAGAAAGCAGTAGCTTTCCTATTAGAGCCCCACATGCATTAAAAACAAGGGTGTTGATTTACTAAAGGCAAATAGACTGTGCACTTTGCAAATTGCAGTAGCTCCAAAGTTTAGTAAATGAGGTAAAGCTTCACTTTGGCAGGAAATTAAAAACAAAAAAAAAAAACAGCATTTTTGCTTGCACATGATTGGATTATGGAAGTCCGCAGAGCTTATGCTTTTTTACTAAGCTCTTGAGCAACCGCACTTGTAGAGGTGTTACTCAAATTCAAATTTAATTTACGAAATACATTAAAACCTTGGATTGAGAGCGTTTTGCAAGACAAGCAAAACTTTTTTTAGAAACTTTGACTTGATAAACAAGCAATGTCTTGCTATACAAGCAGAGTCATGTCACAACTGACTATAAAAGGGAAGAGAGGTGCCTCTAAGTGTAGCAATATGGTTACATTTAACCGCTTTACCTTTACAGTAATATTACTGCGGCAGAGTGGCTCGTTATCGTCTGACGACGTAGTACTACGTCGTCAGACACTCCCCCTTCTGGGCGGCGCTTGCGCGCCGCCGGAGGCTCGCTCCCGCTGTTTTCATTCACAGCGGGAGTCGGGCCAGGGGAGGAGCAGCGGCGATCGCCGCTGCTCTGCCCCGATCGCCGGGGATCTAGTGTGGAGATCCGCCCGCCTGTGTAAACACAAGCGGGCGGACCTCCATTGTGACAGGGAGTGACAGATCGGAGTGTTCAGCATAGCTGGACATCCGATCTGTCCATGACTCACTCAGTCACCTCCCCCCCTACACGTCAGTAAGCACCAGGCATACATTAACCCCTCCCTCTCCAATAAAATTAACCCCTTCCCTGCCAGTGTCATTTTTACAGTAACAGTGCATATATATAGCACTGATTACTGCAGTAATGTCACTGGTACCCCCAAAAGTGTCAAAAATGTCAGTCAAGGGTCCGATCTGTCCGCCGCAATGTCGCAGTCCCGCAAAAAAAATCGCAGATCGCCGCCATTACGCGTTAAAATAAAAAACACCAAAAATGACAGAAATCTTTCCCTTTGTTAGTAAACGCAATAACTTTTGCGCAAACCAATCAAAATACGCTTATTGCGATTTTTTTTACCAAACATAGGTAGCAGAAAACAAATTGGCCAAAAATTTTTAAAAAAATTGGTTTTTACATCTTTTTTGGGGGGAATTTCATATAAAAAAATGTTAAAAATATTGTTATTTTTTCAAAATAAACGCTCTTTTTTTGTTTATAGCGCAAAAAGTAAAAATCGCACAGGTGATCAAATACCACCAAAAGAAAGCTCTGTTTGTGGGGAAAAAAGGACGTAAATTTCGTTTGGGTACGGCGTCGCACGAACGCGCAATTGTCAGTTGAAGTCGCACAGCGCCGAAACGCAAAAAGTGGCCTGGATGGAAGACAGCAAAATCCTCCGGTGGTAAAGTGGTTAAAGAAGGTACAATATTTAGCAACTCACATGGTTGATGAATAAAACAGGCACATCTAAGTATGCAGGCATCTGGGGTAAAGCTGTTCACATAGACCATCCTCCGCACCGCCATTGACGTTATCCCTTCCATGCTGCGCTCCATGAGCGCTTCAAGCCTAACTTTCAGATCGCTCTACTGCAGGGTAGTCATCCCGGTCACGACTGCAGACTGACGGCGGTGCAGAGAATGGTCTATGTGGACAGATTTACCCCAGATGCCTCCAAACTTAGATGTGCCTCTTTTAATCATCAACCATGTGAGTTGCTAAATGTTATACCTTCATTAAATTTAACCATATTGCTACACTTAGACTTGCCTCTCATCTCTTTTATACTCTGTAGCTGTAGCTGGATTTTGCTTCTAATACCCTTGTGGAGGCTGCCATTTGTGGATGGTCATTTTATGGTTACACAACCTATCACAGTGCTAAAATCTTTTTATATGGACTATAAACTGAAGGATTTATAAATAAATGGTTGTGGAGCGAATCATCTGAATTTCCATTATTTCTTATGAGGAAATTCGCTTTCATATAAGAGTGCTTTAGATTACAAGAATGTTTCCGGAACAAATTATGCTCGCAATCCAAGGTTTTACTGTATTTTATTAAATATAAAAGTAACAAAGTGTGTGGATTAGGCATAGCATTTCCTTCATGCTGCACCCTTCCACCAACAATTTCCACAACATAAATGATTATATAAAGCAGCCGTCATTAAATGGCAGCCTGCGGTCCAGGAACGGCCCGCACAATGCTTCCGCCTGGACCCGTCAGGCCGCCACTGTAAGTAGTCATTGGTTTGCTGGGACCGCGGGTGTCCCAGCAACCAGTGACATCCATGTGTGCGCCCCGCCCCCTGCTTCTTTCTTCGGCTCCCTCCCAGCCGGCCGCGAGTTGGGGCATGACGTCACGCGCGCGCCCCGTCCCCCTGGTGTTCGCAGCTCCTAACTTTGGCTCCTGACTCTCACACTCAGCCTAGCCGCGACATCACATGCATGCTCCGCCCCCCTGATGTTTGCGGCTCCTGGCTCTGGCATTTTCCGCTCCCAAAGGTATGTGGGGCACATTTTTTTAGGGGGTTGCTTATTTTTATAAAATGCAGACTGATGGGCATATTTTGTTAAGGGGCACACAGATGGGCACATTTATGCCCATTAGAGTGCCCTATAAAATAAAATATGCCCATTAGAGTGCCCCCTAACATAAATATGCCCATCAGCGTGTGCCTTATTTTATGTTAAGGGTCATGCTGATGGGCAAATTTTATGTTAAGGAGCACTCTAATGGGCATATTTTATGTTAAGGGGCACTCTAATGGGCATATTTAATGTTAAGAGCAACGCTGATGGACACGTTTTGTTTTGCCCATCAGCGTGCCCCTTAACATAAAATGTGCCCATCAGCGTGCACCTTAACATAAAATGTGCCCATCAGAGTGCCCCCTAACATAAAATGTACCCATCAGCATGCCCCTTATTTTATGTTAAGGGTCACGCTGATGGGCAAATTTTATGCTAAGGGTCACCCTGATGGGCATAATTAATGCTAAGGGTCACGCTGATGGGCAAATTTTATGCTAAGGGTCACGCTAATAGGCACATTTTATGTTAGGGGCACTCTAATGGGCATATTTTATGTTAAGGGCCACTCTAATGGGCATATTTAATGTTAAGAGCAACCCTGATGGACTCGTTTTGTTTTGCCCATCAGCGTGCCCCTTAACCTAAAATGTTTCCATCAGAGTGCCCCCTAACATAAAATATGCCCATCAGAGTGCCCCCTAACATAAAATGTGCCCATCAGCGTTCCCCTTATTTTATGTTAAAGGTCACGCTGATGGGCAAATTTTATGCTAAGGTCACTCTGATGGGCACATTTTATGTTAGGGGGCACGCTGATGGGTACATTTTATGTTAGGGGGCATGCTGATGGGCAAATTTTATGCTAAGGGTCACGCTGATGGGCACATTTTATGTTAGGGGGCACTCTGATGGGCACATTTTACACATTTTATGTTAGGGGTCACTCTGATGGGCACATTTTATGTTAGGGGTCACTCTAATGGGCATATTTTATGGTAAGAGCAACGCTGATGGAAATGTTTTGTTTTGCCCATCAGAGTGCACCCTAACATAAAATGTGCCCATCAGAGTGCCCCCTAACATAAAATGTGCCCATCAGCGTGCCCCTTATTTTATGTTAAGGGTCACGCTGATGGGCAAATTTTATGCTAAGGGTCACGCTGATGGGCACATTTTATGTTAAGGGGCACTCTAATGGGCATATTTTATGTTAAGAGCAACGCTGATGGACACATTTTGTTTTGCCCATCTTTCTGAGTCATAGGAGTCATAGCACAGACTTCAGATTCGGACCTCGGCCCAAAGAAAATTTTAGCGACCGGATGAAATTTTAATTCATTACCCCTCATGTAAAGTATTCATGTGCTCTGACTGCACATACAGGAGTTGATTTACTAGAGGCAAATAGACTGTGCACTTTGCAAAATGCAATTGCCCTCTGCAAGTGCAGCTGTTCCAGAGCTTAGTAAATGAGGCAAGGATTAACTTTGCAAAAAATGTCCAATCACATGCAAGGAAAATAAAAATTTTGCTTGCACATGATTGGATGATGGAATTCAGCAGAGCTTCTGCTCATTTACTTAGCTCTGGAGCAACCGCACTTGAAGAGTGCAACTGCACTTTGCAAAGTGCACAGTCTTTTTGCCTTTGGTAAATCAACCTCACTGTGTGTGCTGTACCTGCATGGGCTCATTGTGCTCCTCTGCTTGTATGTATTCTGTGAGCTGTGTGTGCTCTGACAGTCCATTTAATATGTGTGTGCTATGACAGTGTATTTTCTCTGTGTGTGATCTGTCTGTGTGTGTTCTGTGTATGCTCCATCTGTGCTTGCGCGCTGTAGCTGGTTGTACTCTTACAATGTACTTTGTATGCTCTAATTGTATACGAACACTCTTTGCTGTGCATGTGCTGTCTGTATGCTTTCACTATGTGTTCTCTGTGTGCATGTGTACACAAAAGTATATGTGTGTGCTAGGTGTGTGTTCTGTAATTGGGTGTCTCCAGAGTCTGAGGACTCCAGTGAGGTCTCTGAATAACAGTAAAGGGGATAGAGAAAGAAGAGAGGTAAGTAGTTTGTGGTCCCTGAGAGTGTAAAGCTGAATGTGTGCACAGTTATTCCAGTACTGCTGACAGGAAACCAGAAATGTACAGTATCTCACAAAAGTGAGTACACCCTTACATGTTTGTAAATATTTTATTATATCTTTTCATGTGACAACACTGAAGAAATGACACCCCGCTACAATGTAAATTAGTGAGTGTACAGCTTGTATAACAGTGTAAACTTGCTGTATCTCAAAATACCAAAACACACAGCCATTAATGTCTAAACCGCTGGCAACAAAAGTGAGTACACCCCTAAGTGACAATGTCCAAATTGGGCCCAAAGTGTCAATATTTTGTGTGGCCACCATTATTTTCCAGCACTGCTTTAACCCTCTTGGGCATGGAGTTCAGCAGAGCTTCACAGGTTGCCACTGGAGTCCTCTTCCACTCCTCCATGATAACATCACGGAGCTGGTGAATGTTAGAGGCCTTGCGCTCCTCCACCTTCCGTTTGAGGATGCCCCACAGATGCTCGATAGGGTTAAGGTCTGGAGACATGCTTGGCCAGTCCATCACCTTTACCCTCAGCTTCTTTAGCATGGCAGTGGTCATCTTGGAGGTGTGTTTGGGGTCGTTATCATGTTGGAATACTGCCCTGACCCCCCCACCCCTTCAACCTCTGCAGCAATGCTGTCAGCACTCATATGTCTATTTCCCAAAGACAACCTCTGGATATGACGGTGAGCACGTGCACTCCACTTCTTTGGTCGACCATGGCAAGACCCGTTCTGAGTGGAACCTGTCCTGTTTAACTGCTGTATGGTCTTGGCCACCATGCTGCAGCTCAGTTTCAGGGTCCTGGCAATCTTCTTATAGCCTAGGCCATCTTTATGTAGAGCAACAATTCTTTTTTTCAGATCCTCAGAGTTCTTTACCATATGGTGCCGTGTTGAACTTCCAGTGACCAGTATGAGATAGTGAGAGCGATAACACCAAATTTAACACACCTACTCCCCATTTACACCTAAGATCTTGTAACACTAACAAGTCACATGATACTGGTGAGGGAAAATGGTTAATTGGGCCCAATTTGGACATTGTCACTTGGGGGTGTACTCACTTTTGTTGCCAGCGGTTAAAAGACATTATTGGCTGTGTGTTGAGATATTTTGAGGGGACAGCAAACTTACACTGTTATGCAAGCTGCACACTCACATTGTAGCAAAGTGTCATTTCTCCAGTGTTACATGAAAAGATATAAAAACATTTTTACAAAAATGTGAAGGGTGTACTCATTTTTTTGAGATACTGTATATATATATATATATATATATATATATATATATATATACATATGGACTCATAACGGCAAAAACCATTATAGTTTTTTTTGATTGGCTATAAACATTGGGTTTTCAATGCATTGTCATTATCAGGTGTATGAATGAGGCATCACTAAGCAGCTGCTGCAAGGGCACCTGGCATAATGGATTCAGACTCCTCAATGCTGAGGAGATGTGTCAGGTCATTTCTTTAAAAAAAAAAGTTTTTATTAAGTGTTGAAGTAAAGAGACAATGCCATTAACAAGGTAGAAATGGTGAACCTAAATAAATTGACCAGGTTGAAAGCATACACTTGAGTGATAAGGTCAGTATAGTTACAAATCAGAGACAATGGGATATAACATAGTACATAGTGAAAGCAAAAATGGTTCTATGTTCATTAAGTACAGCTATTAGATGTAGGGGTAAACAACTATTAATTGCCAGCATAAAAAAATGCCATAATGAAGTATAAATGAATCTTATAGAAGGGAAAGCTGCAGGAGTAGGAAGGAAATTGGGCTGCGAAAAAGAAGTGGAAAAGACAGAAGGTGAGGTTGAGGTGGGGGGTCCCGATTGTAGAGAATTATCACATCTTCAAGGTTGGGGATAAGTAATCCAGGTTGCCAAGTAGTCTTAGTATCCACTAAGATAGCATTCATTTACTCTTTTATCATAATTTCATTCAGCCTATTTTTCATGCCCTCAAAGTTTAGAGATGAAGTTTTCCATGCTCTTGCTGGCAGAAATAAAGATATGGAGAGATACAGTAAAAATAGAGCTGCGCTAAAATATATTGAATACATCCATAAACAATACATTCAATTGAAAAAAGGATGTTCTAAAGTGAGAAAGTCCATCAGGTAAGTACACCAGTGCAAATAGTGAAAATAAAGAAAAAAACAAAACAAGAAGTATAAAGTCCAATTGTGATATATCAAAATCCGTCCCGTGATATTGACACCCGAAATGTAATATAATCTCCACTGTAAAAATTGCCTGCTTACCAGCTTGTAAAAGGTCAGTAATTGATGCAGGTTAAACCCAGCCAGGGACTTGATCCATCCACAGAAAGAAAGGAATTGGCAAATCCCACCACGCCCAAGGTGCACTGAACGTAGAATCAGTAAGCAAACGATATTCGATCACAGCTGTAGCCCACCTCGGAACTAAAATTGCAAACTCAAGATGTCACACTCATTGCCATTCCCCAAAAGATATAAAAACTCGCAATAGTATAATAACGTACGGAACTTAAATAGTGGTTTAAAAGATTGCACTTACAATGGAAATAGCATAAAATGCATGTATAAACAAATGTACACAAACGCCCGTCCATCCGGGATCATAGATGCTCTGTGACCTCAGTACGTCGCTCAATTCGATGCGTTTCGTCACAATCTGAGGTCGTCCTGGGGCTCGGGTGATGTGCTTACTCTCCGCATTAAATACTAAAAACCATAACAACCACACCTCGGTCTGAGCCTCGGGGCAGTCCCTCTCAATATTAACCATTTTGGAAAAGGTAAAATTACCCACACTTGGGATATTAAACCCAAAAATTTACTACCATATATATGTGAGATATCAAGCCCATACCAAACAAATAAAAAGATTGTGGATCATAGTGGGAATCATCTATCTCGCACTCCACTAAAATACAGTGCACCTAAAGAAAATCAAGAGGGTCTATTAAACCAATTTCTGGTATTACGCTAACAAGACAACCCCTGATGGTCAGAGTAGTAAAACATCCTACATAAAAAATATTGATATATACAAAAAATGCTAATATAAAAATGTAATTATAAAAAATATTAATTTAATTTAAAACAAATGTAAAAAATACATATATATAACGCCCACTAGATCTGAACAACCGCAACTAACACCCAAACAGATATGGGGCATGGGTTCACTTAACAGAATAGAAACATAAAAGTGACCCCTGGTGGTCAAATTAAAAAACTACCATATATAAATCTACAGCTATCCATCGCCAAAACAAGGAGGGGGTTGGATTATCACATCCAATTATTTCCATACCTAAATAAACTAGTCAAAAAAAGAGGGCATAAATTCCTCAAGGGAAGACTCAATCCCCGCCACTACAGTTTAAACATAGGGACCATAAGAAAAATACCTCTGATCTAAAAAACTGGGACTGATAACCAAGACTCAGACTAAGTTCAGAAAGTAAACCAACATAATGTAACCAAAATACCCCAAAAAACTACAATTCATGAATTGTCTATAAACCCTATGTATCCAAGACATTTCAAGCTTAGAAATCTCTCTCACTAAAGATCTTCCACTCCAGTGAGGGCTAAATGTATCTATTCCCAAAAATATTGTACCTTTAGGATCCCTATTATGTACTAAAGAATAATATTTAGATACAGAATGGTGTTACATAGGATTAAATCTTATGTCCCCTATGGCATCAGTGTTGACGTAGATGTCAATGAGTTTAAAGACAATTCATTCATTTTAGTTTTTTTGGGGTATTTTCAGTTACATTATGTTGGTTTACTTGGTCTGAGTTTTGGTTATCAGTCCAGGTTTTTTTACATCAGATATACATTTTTTATGGCCCCCATGTTTAAACTGTAGTGGTGGGGATTTTGTCCCCCTTTGAGGAATTTGAACCTTTTTTTTTTTTTTTTTTTACTTGTTTATTTGGGTACGGTAATGTTTGGATGTGATAATCCAGCCCCCTCCTTGTTTTGGCTATTGATAGCTATAGATTTATATAGGGTAGTTTTTTTTATTTGACCACCAGGGGTCGCTTTCTATTTCTATTGTGTTAGTGACCCCATGACCCCATATCTGTTTGGATGTTCGTTCCGGTTGTTCGGATCTTATTTATATGTATTTTCTAATACTTTTTTCAACATATTAATATTTTTTCTTTAATTATTTTTTTTATATTAGCATTTTTTGTAAATATCAATATATTATATATATTATTTTTACATAGGATGTTTTACTACTCTGGCCATCAGGGGGTGTCATGCTAGAGTAATGTTATGAGAGACTGGTTTAATAGACCCTCTTGATTTTCTTTAGGTGCACCGCATTTTAGTGGAGTGCAAGATAGATGATTCTCACTACAATTCACACATCTTTTTACTTGTTTTGTGTGGGCTTTATATCTTATATATATATATATATATATATATATATATATATTAGTAAAGTTTTTGGGTTTAATATTCCAAGTGTGGGTAATTTTACCCTTTTTTACCAAAATGGCTGATATTGGGAGGGACTGCCCGAGGCTCAGACCTAGGCATGGTGGCTTTTAGTATTAAATGCGGTGAATCAGCACATCGCCCCAGGACGACATCAGATTGTGACGAAACGAGTCAGCTTGAGCGACGTGCTGACGTCACCGCGCATCTATGATCCCGGAAGTAAAGGCTTTTGTGTACAGCCTGCCGGCTATTTGGTTATAAATGCGTTATTATACTATTGCGAGTTTTCTATACCTTTTAGGGAATGGCAATGAGTGTGACATCTTGAGTTTGCGATTTTAGTTCTACAGCTGTGATCCAATATTGTTTGCATACTGATTCTGCGTTCAGTGCACTTTGTACGTGGTGGGATTTGCCAATCCTTTTTTCTGTGGATGGATCAAGGCCCTCACTGGGTTTAAGCTGCAGGCTTTACTGACCTTTAGAAGTCTTTACAAGCTGGTAAGCAGGCAATTTTTACGGTGGAGGTTATACTACACTTCGGGTGTCAATATTACGGGACTGATTTTGATATATCACAATTGGACTTTATACTTATTGTTTTGTTTTTTCTTTATTTTCACTATTTGCACTGGTGTACTTACCTGATGGACTTTCTCATTTTAGAACATCCTTTTTCCTATTGAATGTATTGTTTATGGATGTATTCAATATATTTTAGCGCAGCTCTATTTTTACTGTATCTCTCCATATCTATATGTCTGCCAGCAAGAGCATGGAAAACTTCATCTTTAAACTTTGAGGGCATGAAAAATAGGCTGAATGAAATTATGATAAATGAGAAACTGAATGCTATCTTAGTGGATACTCATTCCAAATTTCTCACTATTTGGCAACCTGGATTAATTATTCCCAACCTTGAAGATGTGATAATTCTCTACAATCGGGACCCCCCACCTCAACCTCACCTTCTGTCTTTTCCTCTTCTTTTTGCAACCCTATTTCCTTCCTACTCCTGCAGCTTTCCCTTCTATAAGATTAATTTATACTTCATTATGGCATTTTTTTAAAATTTGCAATTTTAGTTCCGAGGAGGGCTACAGCTGTGATCGAATATCGTTTGCTTACTGATTCTACGTTCAGTGCACTTTGGGCGTGGTGGGATTTGCCAATCCTTTTCTTTCTGTGGATGGATCAAGGCCCTGGCTGGGTTTAACCCGCAGGCGTTACTGACTTTTACAAGCTGGTAAGCAGGCAATTTTTACAGTGGAGTTTATACTACACTTCGGGTGTCAATATCACGGGACGGATTTTGATATATCCCAATTGGACTTTATACTTCTTGTTTTGTTTTTTCTTTTTTTTCACTATTTGCACTGGTGTACTTACTGGATGGACTTTCTCATTTTAGAACATCCTTTTTCTTATTAAATGTATAGTATATGGATGTATTCAATATATGTTAGCACAGCTCTATTTTACTGTATATATTCACTGTGCCTATATTACAGCTGAGTTGCTGCTTTTGGGAATTTTTAGTGCAGTTTCTTTCCTTCTCTATAAAGATATGGAGATATGGAGAATTAAGGCTTGTTTAGAGTTTGAATGTAGGTTTGTTCGATAAAGGTTCATAGAGATTTTTTTGAAGGTTCCTATGGAGCAGTGTACGAATTAGATTGTATACTAATATCCAAAATGTACTTGCACGTTCACCAAATGTGGGTCATAGAGCCTTCATGGGCACCCGGAAACAGGTTGAAGGATAGGATGGAATAAAATTAGCTAGTCAAGTACGAGTGTGATACCATCTATAAAGTATTTTATAGGAATTATCAAAGATGAACTGCCAAAAAAGTTGGCAATCAGCTGACTCTAAGGGAATGTTGAGTTCTGTTTCCCAGAAAGTTTGGTAGGGTCACAAGTGACTTCTAAATCAGAGATATAACACCTGAGGCTTAGGGGTCAGATCAACATTCGCTTGAAATAGGGAGAGGAGGAAATGGGAGGAATGAAAGTGGATAAGCTTGCGTATAATGCAGGTTAGTTGAAAGTATTGTTAGCGTTACCATAGTAGGATGTCATGGGATGTCATTGGAAGAGCAGAGTTCCTGGAATGATAAGACTCCCTTCTAAGAAAGTAAGGAATAGATGTCATTAAACCCTTTATCTTGCCACTACCAGAATTGTAAGTATTCATTTTATCTGGGGGAAACAGGACAGCAGAACAATCCCAGAGACGTAATGTATGAAGGATAGTGTTTAGAGTTTTATCCTAAAATACAGAAGCAATAAAAGAGATGCTAAGGGAGTTGAGTGGCAATCTCCAAGTTCAAGCAAGTTGAACACCTTGAGTGTCATGAAGATGATTTAGGGGGTCTATGTTTGCTGCTAAATAATACTGATGTATATTGGGAACTGCAAAAGAACCTACAAATACCAAGGATACAACATAAGATGCTCTGATTTATATGGGGTTCTTCTAAATCCAAGATCAGCAAACACCCCCATATAAATCGGAGGATCTTATTTTGTTGTATAATTAGTATATGAGTCGGGATGAGAACTAGGAGAACCCTAAAGGCGTAAAGCAATTTGGGAAGATATGTAATTTTAATGGCATGAATTTTACCGAACCAGGATATAGAAAAGTGTTTCCAAGATTCAAGTAGGGAATTTAACTACAGAAACAGTGGTTGAAAATTGGTTTGATAAAGTGATTCGTAGAAAGAGGTTAATGTGGTTGATGCCCAAATAAGGCAGTGAGGTGATCCATTGGAAAGAGTAGGCGGTTTGTATGCTTTTGCAGAATGCAAAAAATTATCTCATTGATGTATTAGCTTGGAATATGTAGGGGTATTGGGCATCAAAATCACTAAGTTTTGCAGTTGAAGACTAATGAGTTTTGTGTAAGTAAGTAATATTTACTCATGTTTTCCTAGATACCAGAAAACTTTAACTTAATTTAGGCCATGGTGAAAACCGGGGAGGGTAATCAGGAATGTCCTCTCAGGTCCCAAGATACAGTAGGTGTATGGAAAGTGTAGTGAAGGGAAGATGGGAAGATAAGAGGGAGGAAAGATAACGGAAAGAAGAATAAAGAAAGAAGGTAAGTTTGCAACATAATAACATGTTGTGTGTCAGAAGGCACACTAAAGGACCAAATAACAGTGTGCATCAGTCATGTGGAAGGACCAACAACCCACCTGAGCTAAAACTGATATAATTAGTAGCTTAAGATAGCTGTAAACGAATTACATGTTTATATGAAGTAAATTGTTAGAAACAAAAATGAAACACACTAACCCAAGGGAGTAGGGGAAGGTATTTAAGCCCAGAAAAAGAACAGAGACGGAGTGACCAAGGGCCCCCCAACTATGAAGCATGTGCAAAAGTCATGAAATAAGTATAAACTGGGATAGTTATCATAGCCAAGGTTGAAGATCATTCTAAAGAGAGGATGAATCTGCCATAGTGCCTAAATATTGCATTTAGCACCATAGAATGTTATATCACATCAGGGCGGGGCATTACAGTACATAAATGAGCAATGGAATACTCAGTTGAATTACAGAACTGAATTATTATTATATTATTATTATGCAGGATTTATATAGCGCCAACAGTTTGCGCAGCGCTTTACAATGTGGGGGAAGACAATACAGTTACAATACAATTCAATACAGGAGCAATCAGAGGGCCCTGCTCATTAGAGCTTACAATCTAGAAGGGAGGGTCAAGTGAAACAAAAGGCAGTAACCGAGGGGGATGGGCAGATGGAGAAAATTGAGGTAGAGTTGTTAGGTGTGGGTAGGATAGGCTTCTCTGAAGAGGAGGGTTTTTATAGATCGCCTAAAAGCTAATAGAGAAGGAGATAATCGGACAGATAAGGGTAAGGAGTTCCATAGGATTGGAGAGGCTCTGGTAAAGTCCTGGAGGCGAGCATGGGAGGAGGTGACAAGGGAGCTTGAGAGCAGGAGGTTTTGAGAGGAACGAAGAGAGCGATTAGGTTGGTATTTTGAGACTAGGCTAGTGATGTAGTTGGGGGCTATGCTGTGGATGGCTTTGTAAGATGTTGTTAGTATTTTGAATTTGATTTGTTGGGTGAGTGGAAGCCAGTGGAGGGCTTGACAGAGAGGAGCGGCGGACACTGAGCGATTGGTAAGATGGATGAGTCTGGCGGCAGCATTCATAATGGATTGAAGGGGGAATAGCCTGTGTAGAGGTAAGCCAATGAGAAGGGAATTGCAGTAGTCGAGCCGCGAGATGACCAGGGAGTGAACTAGTAGCTTTTTTGTGTTTGTTTGGTTAGAAAGGGGCGTATTTTGGAGATGTTGCGGAGGTTAAGGCGACAAGATTTGGACAGCGATTGGATGTGGGGCTTGAAGGAGAGTTCAGAGTCCAGGACAACACCTAGGACCTTGACATGTGGGGATGGGCTGATAGTAATTCCATCAATATTGACAGAGAGATCAGGGGAATGGGCACGTGGTGGAGGAAAAATTATAAGCTCGGTTTTGGATGGATTGAGTTTGAGGAAGTGATGTGACATCCAGACCGATATATCAGATAGTAAATTAGTGATACGTGCGGAGGGAGAGAGCTGAGGGGTGGATAAATAGATTTGGTGTATCGTTAGCGTAGAGATGGTATTGAAAGCCGTGGGAGGCTATCAGCTGACCCAGAGAGGAGGTGTAGATTGAAAATAGGAGGGGTCCAAGTACAGAGCCTTGGGGACCCCAACAGAGAAGGGAAGAAGAGAGGAGGCAGTAGAATTGTAAGTAATGGTAAAGGTGCGGTTGGATAAGTAGGAAGATAACCAGTGAAGAGTACAGTCACAGAGACCAAAGGCATGGAGTTTTTTGAAGAGGAGGGGATAGTCAACCGTATCAAAGGCAGCAGAAAGTTCCAGGAGGAGGAGTGCAGAATAGTGTCCATTGGTTTTGGCCGTTAGTAGATCGTTTGTCAGTTTTAGGAGAGCAGTTTCAGTGGAGTGTTGAAGCCGAAATCCAGACTGAAGGGGATCAAGGAGGCTATTCTCGGCAAGGTGGTCGCACAGTCGGTTGTAGACCAGACATTCAAGGAGTTTGGACAAAAAGGGGAGCAAGGAAATAGGGCGTAGGTTGTTAAGATCGGTTGGGTCCAGTGAGGGCTTTTTAAGTATGGGGCTGACTAGTGCATGTTTTAGGGAGTTGGGGAAGATGCCAGAAGAGAGGGAGGGATTGAAGATGTGGGTTAGAGAGCGTAGAATAAGGCTAGAGGGTGAACGTAGCATTTGCGAGGGAACAGGATCCAGAGGGCAGGTGGTTAACTGGACATTAGCAAGTAGTTTAGAAACCTCATCTATAGTGGTGGGGTTGAATGAGGGAAGTAGTGATTGCACCTGTGGGCATGAAGCGTAAAGCATGGAGGTTATCTGAACAGCAATGATCTCCTTACAGATTGTATCAATCTTTTGTTTGAAGTGGTTGGAAATCTCCTGGGCAGTGAGTGAATCAGTGGGTGGAGGCAGTGGAGGATGGAGTAGAGAATTAAAGGTAGCGAAGAGTTGCCGGGGGCGAGATGACAAGTTGTTAATGAGAGTGATAAAATAGGTCTGCTTGGCAGTGTGGAGACTGGAGTTGTATTTTTGGAGGGCAAATTTATATTGGTTGAAATCTTTCTGAGACTTGTTTTTACGCCATAGGCGTTCAAGAGCAAGGCTATGCTTTTTCAGACTGCTAGTGTTATCTGTTTGCCAAGGTTGAAGGGGTTGGGGTCTGATTCGGTGTGTAGTGAGGGGCAGGGCCGGACTGGCCTAGCGGGATACCGGGAAATTCCCCGGTGGGCCGCCGGCCCTGGGGCCGCTTTAAAATTGTGGCCGCTTTAAGACGCGGCCGCTATTGGGACCGTGCCGCGGCCGCACTGTGATGGCCGCTGCAGCCCTGGTGAAGTCTTGACGTCAGATCTGGCGGGAGCGGCTGCGCGAGTGCACGGCGCCGGCCGGCGGTGGATCATGTGACTGTCAGCAACTGGGCCGCTTTGAGGGCAGCGGCGCCCGTAAAGAAATGTCTCCCGGCTGACACGGCAACTGTGCATGCGCCGTTCTGAAGATTGCCAGGCTCGCCCACAGAGCGCATGTGCAGTTCCGGTCACGTAATGCTGCCGGGCGGCGCCATTTTTAAATATATTTTCAGCCCTCTCCTCTCCGTGATGGTGCGGGCCGGCCGAGTAGTCTCCTTCAATCTCCTGGTGTGCACAGATCTGCCCTGTCGGACGGTGCTGATTGCTGGAGATCCTCAGGAGGAAGATCGGACTGTGTGTGCAGCAGCTGAGGAGCCCGGCTCTGTCTCCTTCAATCCCAACCCTCTTGTGACTGTGAGTTCTCCCTCCCGGCTCACGGCGGTGTGTACAGATCCGCCCTGTCGGTGGTGACTGCTGGGGATCCGCTCGAAGATCGGACTGTGTGTGCAGCAGCTGAGGAGCCCGGCTCTATATAAAGACACTGCGTGACTCACCAGATCCCCCAAACACTTCTATCTTCATAGCCATGAATTATTGATCCCAGTGATGTCTCACAATTGCACACATCAAAAATATATTCATAGGACAAAAACAGCCTGAGGTAAGTGCACGGGTGGTCTCATGCAGGGGGGTGGGGGGACACGCTTACGCTGGTCACTCTCCATTGAAAGGGGGCACGCTGGCATCTCTGCATTGAAAGGGGGCACGCTGGTCTCTGTGCATAGAAAGGGGGCACGCAGGTCACTGTGCATAGAAAGGGGACACGCAGGTCACTGTGCATAGAAAGGGGGCACGCAGGTCTTTGTGCATAGAAAGGGGGCACGCTGGTCACTGTGCATAGAAAGGGGGCACGCAGGTCACTGTGCATAGAAAGGGGGCACGCAGGTCTCTGTGCATAGAAAGGGGGCACGCAGGTCTCTGTGCATAGAAAGGGGGCACGCAGGTCTCTGTGCATAGAAAGGGGGCACGCAGGTCTCTGTGCATAGAAAGGGGGCACGCTGGTCTCTGTGCATAGAAAGGGGGCATGCAGGTCTCTGTGCATAGAAAGGGGGCACGCAGGTCACTGTGCATAGAAAGGGGGCACGCAGGTCACTGTGCATAGAAAGGGGGCACGCAGGTCACTGTGCATAGAAAGGGGGCACGCAGGTCACTGTCCATAGAAAGGGGGCACGCAGGTCTCTGTGCATTAAAAGGGGGCACAATGATCTTTGCATTGAAAGGGGGCACGCTGGTCACTGTGAATTGAAAGGGGGCACGCTGGTCACTGTGCATTGAAAGGGGGCACGCTATACCTTAATTACTGAAGGCCCCTTTCACACTTTTGTGACCTCAAAGTCACACAATTTTTACAGCGTTTTTTGCCGCAAAGCAATGCCCATTAAATTTTCCTGATTGCGCCCCCCCCAAATTTTGAGCACCAGCCGCCACTGAATAGGACTGTACTTCTCCAGCCTCTGGTCAGTAATCACCTGTACAATCTGTCCTCTACCATCCTTTGCCCAGCCTCTGACCCCCTGTCATGGTTTTCTCTCCTCTCCCATAAAAATGCACAGCCTCTGACCACTTGTCCTGTGTTGCTCTCCTGTTCCATGCCCACGCAGCGCCAGACATCTGTACCATGCCCGCACCACGCCAGACATCTGTACCATGCCCGCACAGCGCCTAACATCTGTACCATGCCCGCACAGCGCCTGACATCTGTACCATGCCCGCACAGCGCCTGACATCTGTACCATGCCCGCACAGCGCCTGACATCTGTACCATGCCTGCACAGCGCCTGACATCTGTACCATGCCCGCACAGCGCCTGACATCTGTACCATGCCCGCACAGCGCCTGACATCTGTACCATGCCCGCACAGCGCCTGACATCTGTACCATGCCTGCACAGCACCTGACATCTGTACCATGCCCGCACAGCGCCTGACATCTGTACCATGCCCGCACAGCGCCTGACATCTGTATCATGCCCGCACAGCGCCCGACATCTTCTGTACCATGGCCGCACTTTTACCACTTTTAACCAGAATTTGCTCATATACATATGAAGCATTACATGCTTTCATATCTATGCATGGTTTTCCCTTTCATGAACAAGAAAATAATGACGTTATGCTGTTGGGTCGGTATAATAATGCTATGGGGCTGGTATGAAATTATTTCCAGGGCTGAATATTATTCCCAGTCCGGCCCTGGTGAGGGGGGCCAGTGTGTCCAGGGAAGCTAAGAGTGAAGTGTTGTAGACAGAAGTGGCTAGGTAGGTGCAGGACAGGGGTGCGATTTTGTCATAGAGGTGGTCGGTAGCAGAGTAGAGAAGAGAAGGGTTGAGATGGCATAGGTTTCTGCGGGCAACTGTAAGATAGCTGGAGGGAGAGGAGGTGGAGGAGAGGGAGAGAGTGAAACTAATAAGGTAGTGATCAGAGAGAGGGAAAGGATTGTTTGAAAGGTTGTGTGGAGTGCATAGGTGGAATTACAGACAAGTATCATAGATCACCAAATCTTTTACCTTAAAAAACTTAGCTAACCTGATATAACCATAAGGCAAAATATTATTAGCAAAAAAAAAAAAGAAAATAGTAGGGGGCTCGATCAGTCCAGAGCTATTATCAGAAAACAATGACAGTAGTCACCCAAAAATAGAAAACCTTTAGTTAATGACATAACAGTAGACAGACATGGTCCATTAACGTATAAAGAGCACAGATGCCATATCAGCCTAAATGTAAGGCAACTGTAGAGTCACAAGGTGGAGGTCAAATAATGGTTGTAGAATGCTCAACCATTTGAAGGCTTCTGAAAGTGTTGGGAATGTAGTCGATTGAGAGCCACAGATATCAGTGGGTGGAACCTGTGATTGTGGCTAGGTAGGTTGAGCAGAGGAGGAAGCAGGCATATCTCTTGAGTCCCATAATTGGGACAATGTTTGGGCTAGAGGAATCTCAAAGCCCAGTTTTTGGAAGCATTTCCATAGGTCAGGCTTGGAACTAATAATCCCAATGTGTAAAGAAAAGCTTAAAGGGGAAACCCAATCTGTATTTCTATTATGCAATTGCAAAACTTTCAGGCAGGATTTGAGTTTCTGGGTTTGGCAATTGTGGATTGGACAATATCCGCAAAAAGTTGCATGCTACGTGTTTTGAAACCTAACTCAAGTTTTTCATGGGCTGCTTGAGGTAAACTCTTCCTCATACAATAGAAGTGGAACTTAGTGATCAAATCCCTGGGGGGCCATCAAAGCTGATATATACAGTCACACGCTAATTGTTTGAGCAGTATATTAGGTGTGAGTTTTGGAAGAATACCATATTGGTGCCATAAGTAAGTCAGTGATCGATTCCAGCAGACCCTGAAATCTAAGAATCTCTCTGTGGACTCTTTTCTCAGTGTCTTCTTGTTTATCTGCAAAGAATGCAAGTTAGTTTTGCAAATCTTCTATTTCTCTATCGTTCATTGAGGGACGCAGTTCTCTCTGATTCATATCAGTAGGGTAATACTGCCCCCTACAGGAGTAGGACACTAGGCAGAAAAAAGTTCTGGCTACGCCTATGGGCAGTTCCAGAGGGTACACCCTCTTTCTTCCTGCATAGGATGCCAGTTTTAATCTGCCTAGTCAGGAGTAAGGACCTAGTTCCTTGCTGGGATCTTTGGTCCTGGCATAGAAGTAATTTTTTTATGTAAATTTTTTTTAGCTAGTCTTTTTTTCTCTGGATCGTTTTTCCTGTGAGATCTTCTAGCAATTATGCCGGGCGACAGACTGGACCCCAATAATCCAGTGGTCACCCCAGTCTGGCCATCGAGCGCTTGCAGGCCTTAGCTCCGCGCTGGGCCATGGTCCCGCTGGACGGGGACTGGCCCCGTGAGTTAAACGTCTCGCCAGGACGCACGCGACAGGGTCTAGGCTTATGTCGCAGCATTCCTATTTGGCCGACAGCCCCCTACTCCGGTGGCGTGGGGCCCTGTCATGAGATGGCGCCCGCCTGTGTTCCCAGTATGGTGAGTAAACGCCCTCCCCCCCTTCCCTGGCGGATTTTGGGGTGGACGCGGGCCCTCTCTCTGGGATGGTCGGACCCTCACACTCCTGGGTTCCCTCTGTTCTGTTGTAACCGCCCCTCCTCTCCACCACTACCCCCCTTACCCCCCCTCCCACGTGGGGGACGGTTTGGGCCTACCTGAGGCGGTGGGCCTAGTGTGCAGGCCACATGGGTGGCCGGGGGAGTGCGCTGTCCGCGGCGCTCGACCAATCCTGCAGGGGGGGCCCTTGGTGGAGTTTTCTGCTGTAGATGGTGTGGATGGGCATTTGGGGGGTCCCCCTGTGGGCCCCGATTACCGCGATTTGCAGGGCCGCCATTTTGTTGTAGCCTCTATGAGCGTCTATGAGAGCGGCCATCTTGGTACACCTGTTTTACTGTGGAGGCCAGTGGGAGTGCCTGGAGGACAGTGTGTCCTGAGGGTGGTCTCTCCCTCTCTGTGGGGGTCTGTTAGCGCGCGCCTGACCTCTGGGGGGCACTGTAGCACCGTGGGGCAGCTTAAAAAAAAATAAATACATTTCATTTTTGTCATTTTCTTTTTTAAAAAGTTGCTGGCCGGTTCCTCAGGTTCAGTATGGACCCTGCAGGCCATTTGTTCCCACCTGACCCCGTCACGGAGGCCGCAGGGTTTTCCGGATCTCAACTGTCGGTTGATGCCTTTTCTGCAGTTCAGGAAGCATTTGGGCCCGGGTGAAAATGGTAGGTGCGCTGAGACGTTTCTCCGCCTACCCCTGCCTCATCTGATGTCTCGGAGTCTGAGTCTGGCTCAGCCGCCGCAGATGTGGAGCCTCCCTGCCGGGTCTGTTACCTCACACAGTTTTAAATTAGAGGGGCAAAGGTTTAAAAGTAATATGAGGAAGTATTACTTTACTGAGAGAGTAGTGGATGCATGGAATAACCTTCCTGCAGAAGTGGTAGCTGCAAATACAGTGAAGGAGTTTAAGCATGCATGGGATAGGCATAAGGCTAACCTTCATATAAGATAGGGCCAGGGACTATTCATAGGATTCAGATATATTGGGGAAACTAGATGGGCCAAATGGTTCTTATCTGCCGACACATTCTATGTTTCTATGTCTCCTCGGTGATGAAGATGACATTTCTACCTCCTCTGCTGCGACAGGCACTGGTGGATGAACTGGCTGTTTCGGTGCGTGACACCCTGCGATTTGGGGGTCACAGTGGCGGCTGCGCCTGGGGCGCAGGTGGCTCACATGCCATCTGGAGCTGCTCTTTTTTCTGGCTGCTCATGTAGGAGAGGACCATCCTGAGACGTTCCCTTGGGGTGTCTAAAGGGCCGTTAGACGTTGCCCTTTTGGTGAGTCTTTGGTACAGAGGACTTTTCCGCCTTTGGTGGACGTACGGTCTCTAGCTGAATGGGACTACCGTTGTTCCAGTGGAGGAATTCCCGTCCTATAAGGACTTGGGGGATAGGACGGCGCGGGCTGTGGCCTCCGATCTGTACTCTCTGGCGTAGTCTGCACTAGGAACAGTGTTTATGTTTTCCCTTGCCACGCAGACTCTGCCTGATGGGCGGAGTGCCACCGCCGTGACTTGGTGTGGGGCATGTCCCTCTTGCCCTGGGGGAGCTGTTGGACCAGCTGGCGCAGGGGCTGCAATTTGTTTGCGATGCCGTGCTGGTCGAGGCTCCCTTGTATGGGTCACCTTGTCATTTTCGGTGGTGGTTATCCAGCGTCTACATGACCGTAGTGTTGGCCTTTGCATCAAACTTCTACGACGGTCTTAATGGATCTCCCTGTTCAGGGGGATCGCCTGTTCGGCGCTGCCCTGGATGACATTATATAAGGGTCTCGGGGGGGAGGAGTGTTTTCTTCCACAGGCTAACAAGGTTAAGGGCCTTCGTCGCAGTTGGGGTTCTTCCCTTTCGGCTCGCAAACAGTTTCTTCATACCTCGGGGGCGGTCGATGTGGCTGCTGGGTTCAGGAGGTCATGCAGTCCAGTTGCAAGATCGAGTCCCGATCCGTTTATTTCCGGTAAGGTTTTTTTCCCTTCCAATGTACGGCTGTCCCTGGATTGCTTACTGGCGCTCTGTGGGGCAGTTCAGGCTCTGGTTCAACAAGCTGGATCAACCAGTCCTTTGATGGTTCCGTGCAAATCAAAAATTCAAGTAAGTATCGGTTCACACGGCGGTGGCTTCCCTGCATCAGGGGGATTCCTGGCCTCCATAGACATCAAGCTGCCTACCTTCACATCCTGTTATGTTCTGGACACCTATGGGTTCTCCGTTTTTTTTTTTTTGCCGTGGGGAAGGATCTCTATCGGTTTGTGGCGTTGCCCTTGGGTCTCGCTTATGCTACTAGGGTCTTCACAAAGGTGTGGCTCCGGTCCTGGCGCTGTTGCGGCAGCAAGGCGTATTGGTCTGGGGTTCCTGCCCGATCTGCTTCTCCATGTGGAGTCCCCTACGGTGCTAACAAGCGGATTTGGAAGTCACCACAAGAATTCTGGAGGAGTTCAGGTGGGTTCTGAACGTTCAGAAGTCATCCATGGTCCCTTCCATGAGACTGGACTATCTGGGCCTGACTTTGGACTTGCCCTCAGTCAGGGTGTTTTATCCCTCCGGGGAAAAGATTCTTGTAACTTCATGTCCCACACATGGTCGTCCCTTCAGACCTGTATGCGAGTTCTGGGACTGATGGTGCCGTCTTTCAAGAGAGTTACTTTCGCTCAATCCCTCTCGGGGATACCCCAGAAGGCAATCCTTCTCGAATGGGACTGGAATCCAAACTCTCTGGACTTTCGGATCCGGCTGAGCTGGCAGACCAGGAAGTTTTGAGCTGGAATCCTCTCTCCCCTTTTTCCTGAACACTTATCCCCATGGATGCAAGCCTGTCTGGGCTGGAAGGAGTCCTCGGCAGGTTCTCTGCTTCGGGAGTATGGTCCCTGGAGGATCCAGGTTACCGATCAATGTCCTGGGGCTGAGAGCGATACAGCTTTGCATGGTTCAATGGATCAGGCACGTGCAGCTGCCCGATGCATGTTCAATCGACTACACCACGACCCTGGCTTATGTCATTCACTAAGGGTGTCCTTGCGGCCTCGGATGTGTCAATTCTTCGTTGGGCAGTGCGCCTTGTTCCAGCTCTTCCGCTGTTCCCTTTTCAGGTGTGGAAACCTTGGCAGGCGGATTGCCTCAGTCAACATGCCTTGAATGCAGGGGAATGGTCCCTTCATCTGGAGGTGTTTCTGCAGTTGTGCCTTTGTTCGGGCACTCCAGACGTGGACCTGTTGGCGTCGCATCTACAGGATAGTGCTGCGTTTTGTGGCCAGCTCCCGGGACCTTCTGGCGGGTGCAATGGTGGCATCATGGGTTCTGTCATGGGCAAGAACATTCGCTAGGTTCAACTTGAACGATGCTGTGGAGTTTAGCATTGTCATCTGCGCACGGCTGCCGCCGGCATGGTCGTGTGTGCGTGGTAATGGATGGGCCAAAGTCAGTCTCAGCTGCTGTCTGCCTTTCCTCCTCCCAAGTTGCTGCCAAGAATTCTTCACAGGATGGAGGCTGAAAGGATTCCGATCCTTCTCGTGGCTCCGGATGGGCCTCGCCGAGCTTGGTACACCGGCCTGGTCAGGCTGGCCGCAGACGCTCCTTGGAGAATTCCCCTCAGGGAGGAGTTATTGTCTCCAGGGCCCATCTACCGTCCGACTTTGCGGTCGCTGACTTTGCCGACTTGGCTGTTGAATGCCAGGTGCTGAAGGACGGGGGTTTGGCTGCTTCAGTGATTCCCACCCCGCTTGAAGCGTGGGAAGTGTTTACTGTTGTTTTCAGGTGGGCCTCATCTTTTGTGCTGAGTCCTGTGTTGCCTGGTCGGCTATGTTTGGCCTTGGGGACATTTTCTTTTCTGCTGTTCCCACCCCTCATTTTATGGCACTGCTTTGGGATGTTCCTACTGATATGAATCAGAGAGAACTGCGTCCGTCAATGAACAATAGAGAAAACTAGATTTTTGACTTACCGGAAAATCCTTTTCTCTTAAGTTCATTGACGGAGGCAGTACCCGCCCCTCTATTTTGAGTTGGGTTGGTGTTACTTTTCTGACACTGCTTTGATACAAAACTGGCATCCTATGCAGAAAGTGTACATAAGTGCACTGTCTATAAGGTCTAGTCATTACAAGGGTTGAGGTCAGCGATAAAAAATACGTGTCAACAAGTTCATCTGCCCCAATTGACTGGGATTAGGTGCATGGAATAAAAGTAGCTAAAAAGCCATCCTGGTGAAGTATGAAAACATGGTGCATGACAAGACAAGGAAGGAGATAGGAAGTGCATACAAAAAGTGACCAAAAACCAAAGATTGCTGTTACAAAAAGTGTACATGATATATTTCAAGCAAATGTGCAAAAGTTCCATTGCAAAATATACAAAACAGTGCATGTGAAAATAGACATCAAATATATATACACCTAGTGCACGTGAAT
This sequence comes from Pelophylax lessonae, assembly GCF_965119305.1. Classification (NCBI taxonomy): domain Eukaryota; kingdom Metazoa; phylum Chordata; class Amphibia; order Anura; family Ranidae; genus Pelophylax; species Pelophylax lessonae. The sequence continues at coordinate 486,908,357 of NC_138771.1, read as the reverse complement.
CTGAATATTACCAGAAGGTCCTGGGATTGTGAGTAGCACAGGCAACATACCAAAGAAAGGAGGTGGTGAACGGCTGGAGGCAACCAGGTGACTAAATAGCCCCTGCAATTTAGCAAAAACCTCCCCTCATATATATTATATAGATTTATTTCACACAGAGTGATATATTTCAAGCATTTCTTGGTTTTGATCTTGATAATTATGGCTTACAGCTAGTGAAAACCCCAAATTTAGTATCTCAGAAAATTAGATCTCTGTGGGGTTTGGGTCAGGCGATTTTGCCAAGTCCTGCTGGGAAATGAAGTCAGCATCTCCATGAAGCTGGTCAGCAGAGGGAAGCATGAAGTGCTCTAGAATTTCCTAGTAGAGGGCTGCACTGACTTTGGACTTGATAAAACACAGTGGACCAACACCAGCAGATGACATGGCTCCCCAAATCATCGACTATGAAATTATTACACTTGATCTCATGCAACTTGGATTCTGTGCCTCTCCACTCTTCCTCCAGACTCTGGGACCTTGATTCCAAAATTAAATGAAAAATTTACTTTCATCCAAAAAGAGGATTTTGGACCACTGAGCAACAGTCCTGTCCTTTTACTCCTTAGTACAGGTAAGACACTTATGAAGTTGTCTCTGGTTCAAGAGTGGCTTGACACAAGGAATACGACAGTTGTAGCCCTTGTCCTGGATAAATCTGTGTGAGGTGGCTCTTGAAGTACTGACACCAGGTGTAGTCCACTCCTTGTGTATCTACCCCAAATTCTTGAATGGTCTTTGCTTCACAATTCTCTGCAATTATCCCTGTTGCTTGTGCACCTTTTTCTACCCCTCTTTTTCCTTCCACTCAGCCTTCCATTAATATGCTTGAATACAGCACTCTGAACAGCCAGCGTATTTAGCCATGACCTTTTGTGACTTACCCTCCTTGTGAAGGGTGTCAATTACTGTCTTCTGGACAATTGTCAAGTCAGCAGTCTTCCCCATGATTGTGTAACCTACTGAACCAGACTGAGAGACCATTTAAAGGTTTAGGAAACCTTTACAGGTGTTTTGAGGTAATTAGCTGATTAGACTATGACACAATGAGTCTACAATATTGAACTTTTTCACAATATTCTAATTTTCTGAGATACTGAATTTTGGGTTTTCACTAGCTGTAGGCCATAATCATCATAATAAAAGAAACAAATACTTGAAACATATCACTCTGTGTGTAATGAATCTAAATAAGAGGAGGGAGAGTCAGGGAGGGTAAACAGGAGGTGGGTAGGATGAGCAAGGTACCCCCCTTTCTAAGGTTTTAGGGGTGAAGTATAGGGTAGGTCATTTGTTCTCCTTTTTGACACCGGTGGAATTTTAGTGGTTAGTTAAAAGGGATAGAGGTCAGTGGTCCCTCTGTGTCCTGGGGGGAGGGGACGCTCCCCCGGCTTTTGACCGGGGGGCACCCCCCGCTCTGTAGGAGACCCACATCTCCCATGTATCAAGAATAAAACTGTATTCAAGGAACCACCCAGTGTGGTATTATGGGGATTCAGATAATAGTAAAGCTAAAGGAGTAGCAATAGGATTTGCAAAAAATGTAAAATTCAAAGAAAAAGAAAGAAGGATTGACCTGGAGGGCAAATACATGTTCCTGAAGGGAGAAATAGAAGGAAAGGAATTTACATTAGCAAACGTGTACTGCCCAAATAAGAACCCAGTAAACAATCTAAAAAAGACATTAGGGGAACTTATGGAATTTAAAGAGGGAGGGCTGGTGATTTTAATTTTGTGATGGACTAGGCACTGGATGTGTCGGGCCAGGCATGAAGGAGTGAATTAGGTCAACTGAAAGCACTGAAGAAATTCTTATATCAGTATCAACTAGTAGATGTATGGAGGATTCAACACTTGAATGTGAGAGATTATACTTTTTTCTCCTCCGTGCATGGCTCTTATTCTAGACTAGATCATATATTAATAGAACATAGACTGCTGGATATGGTGGATAAAACATTAATAGAAGTAAAAACAATCTCAGACCATGCACCAGTGACAATGGAATTTAAAATGAGGGAGACACAATACAAAATTAATAGCTGGAGACTGAATGAGATATTAATGCAAGATCAAGAGATCAAGGGCAAAATAAGGGCAAAAATAGAACAGTATATCCTAATAAATAGGACCCCGGAGGTATCAGAGACCACAATCTGGGAGGCCCATAAGGCTTATATCAGGGGCATATTAATCTCAATAGGTACTAGGGAAAAAAAAGAGAGACTGGCAAAGATGGAACTAATTCTGAAAGAAATATACCACTTAGAACAAAAACATAAGAAGGGGATAGAGGAATGGACACACCATCAACTGGTATTAAAAAGAGATGAATTAAATGTGCTGAAAGAGCTAGTAATCAGGATGAAATTCAACAGAGTCAATAAAGAGAGATATTAGTGGGGAAATAAGCCGGGAAAATATTTGGCAAATATTATTATCAACCTCCCTGGCGGTATTCCCGAGTGTGGCTCGGGGTGGGATTTCACTGCCATAAGCGGTAACCCCGAGCCACACTCGGGGTACCGCCAGGGAGCATAGCTGGATTGCTGTAGAGGGTTACTTACCTTGTCCCCGGGATCCAGCGATGTGTCCCTTCGGCATACGGCGGCTTCCGTCTTCCGTCTCCTGCGACGTGACGCTCGCAGGGGGGTGGAACCGGCGGCAAATTTGAAAAGTAAAAAACACAAACACACTGATTTCATTACAAAATAAAATAAATTGATATTAGTTTGACCCCCAGTGCCCTGCAGTTTTACTGTACTTTATATATATATATATATATATATATATATATATATATACGTGTGTGTGTGTGTGTATATATATATATATATATATATATATATATATATATATATATATACAGGTCCTTCTCAAAAAATTAGCATATTGTGATAAAGTTCATTATTTTCTGTAATGTACTGATAAACATTAGACTTTCATATATTTTAGATTCATTACACACAACTGAAGTAGTGCAAGCCTTTTTTTTGTTTTAATATTGATGATTTTGGCATACAGCTCATGAAAAACCAAAATTCCTATCTCAAAAAATTAGCATATCATGAAAAGGTTCTCTAAACTAGCTATTAACCTAATCATCTGAATCAACGAATTAACTCTAAACACCTGCAAAAGATTCCGGAGGCTTTTAAAAACTCCCAGCCTGGTTCATTACTCAAAACCGCAATCATGGGTAAGACTGCCGACCTGACTGCTGTCCAGAAGGCCATCATTGACACCCTCAAGCAAGAGGGTAAGACACAGAAAGAAATTTCTGAACGAATAGGCTGTTCCCAGAGTGCTGTATCAAGGCACCTCAGTGGGAAGTCTATGGGAAGGAAAAAGTGTGGCAGAAAACGCTTCACAACGAGAAGAGGTGACCGGACCCTGAGGAAGATTGTGGAGAAGGACCGATTCCAGACCTTGGGGGACCTGCAGAAGCAGTGGACTGAGTCTGGAGTAGAAACATCTAGAGCCACCGTGTACAGGCGTGTGCAGGAAATGGGCTACAGGTGCCACATTCCCCAGGTCAAGCCACTTTTGAACCAGAAACAGCGGCAGAAGCGCCTGACCTGGGCTACAGAGAAGCAGCACTGGACTGTTGCTCAGTGGTCCAAAGTACTTTTTTCGGATGAAAGCAAATTTTGCATGTCATTCGGAAATCAAGGTGCCAGAGTCTGGAGGAAGACTGGGGAGAGGGAAATGCCAAAATGCCTGAAGTCCAGTGTCAAGTACCCACAGTCAGTGATGGTCTGGGGTGCCATGTCAGCTGCTGGTGTTGGGCCACTGTGTTTTATCAAGGGCAGGGTCAATGCAGCTAGCTATCAGGAGATTTTGGAGCACTTCATGCTTCCATCTGCTGAAAAGCTTTATGGAGATGAAGATTTCATTTTTCAGCACAACCTGGCACCTGCTCACAGTGCCAAAACCACTGGTAAATGGTTTACTGACTATGGTATTACTGTGCTCAATTGGCCTGCCAACTCTCCTGACCTGAACCCCATAGAGAATCTGTGGGATGTTGTGAAGAGAAAGTTGAGAGACGCAAGACCCAACACTCTGGATGAGCTCAAGGCCGCTATCGAAGCATCCTGGGCCTCCATAACACCTCAGCAGTGCCACAGGCTGATTGCTTCCATGCCACGCCGCATTGAAGCAGTCCTTTCTGCAAAAGGATTCCGACCAAGTATTGAGTGCATAACTGAACATAATTATTTGAAGGTTGACTTTTTTTGTATTAAAAACACTTTTTTTTTATTGGTTGGATGAAATATGCTAATTTTTTGAGATAGGAATTTTGGTTTTTCATGAGCTGCATGCCAAAATCATCAATATTAAAACAAAAAAAAGGCTTGCACTACTTCAGTTGTGTGTAATGAATCTAAAATATATGAAAGTCTAATGTTTATCAGTACATTACAGAAAATAATGAACTTTATCACAATATGCTCATTTTTTTAGAAGGACCTGTATATATATATATATATATATATATACTTTAACTTATTTATAGGTATTTATTATATTATAATTTTTGATTTTGTGTTTCAAACTTTATCATACCCGAGATGTTATAAAGAAGAACGCACAGTAGAAAAGAATCATATGTAAATAGTTGGTTTGGGCTGCTCATTCTTAAGAATTACTAGCAAAATAATTGTACCGCTTTCAGCACCTAAAATCGGAAAGAATCATACCACCAGGGAGATTAAGAAGAAATGAATAGGCTTCAAAGAGAATATTTAAAACAACACTGGGACACTGGTACATGAGTCCACACACATTGGAGAGGTTTTTCAAACCTTTTATAAATCACTATATTCTGTAAGAACACCAGAGTGCCCTCTAGAAAAAATAAAAGAACTGGAGAGGATGGAGAAGATAGAGGCCTCCCTAAAAGCCTCTAGTTTGCCAAAAATAGACTGGGATGAGAGGATAGCACTAGAAAGACCAATAGCACAGGAAAAAATTGAGAAGGCATTAAATGAAACAGCAGCGGGAAAAAATGCAGGACCAGATGGGTTTTCTATGATCTATTATAAAAAGTTTAAGGACTTATTATTACCCAATATGTGCTTATGTTGGAATCCCCTAGGCTAGGGCATGGGTGTCCAACCTTTTGGCTTCTTTGAGCCACATTGAGTGTAGAGAAATTTTCTCGGGCCGCATATAAAATATATACTATAGTTAACCTCCCTGGCGGTATGATTCTGTCAGGAATTCTGTTCCAAAAGCGGTACAATTCTTTTCATGGAAATTTGGCGTTATGTATTATAGGCCTACAATTCTTAGTAATTACTGACTTAAACCTGACCAAAACAAGACTCTAGTAGACATCCCAGATGTGATAAATTTGAAACACAAACAAGTGAATTATAATTGAATCAATAATATTATTTTATTATTTAATATATAATATATATAATAAAATTATATTATTGATTAGATTATAATTCATGCGCTATATATTATATATATATGTGTGTATATAGATATATATATATATGTGTGTGTGTATATATAGGTATATATATATATACATATATATATACATATATATGTATATATATATATATATATATATATATTTGCATAACGCATGAATTATAATCGAATCAATAATATAATTTTATATATATATATATATATATGTGTGTGTGTGTGTGTATATAGGTATATATATATATACATATATATATATATATATATATACATATATATGTATATATATATATATATATATATATGCATATATATATATATATATGCATATATATATATATATGCATATATATATTTATATATATATATATATATATATATATATATATATATATATGCATATATATATATATGTATGCATATATATATATATGCATATATATAATATAAAATGTGTTATGTGCAACGTTTTTTTTTTTTTTTTGAATTTCCCTCCCTAGTTCCGCTCCCATGCAGCATTGCTGCTGCAGGGAACGGAACTAGGAAGTCCTCCTACCGACAGACGAGCGGCGGAGATCTCGCTGGCGGTCACAGCAATGAGAGCTCATCGCTGGATCGCCAGGATAAGGTAAGAGAAGCTCCGCTGCGCTGTCTGCACGCTCTGCCCATTGACCCCGAGCGTGACTCGGGGATACCGCTAATAGCAGAAAATTCCTACCCCGAGTCACGCTCGGGTTTACCGCTAAGGCGGTTAAGGTATATAAGTAATAAAACGCCGCCGCGCCCTTCCCTCACTGCTGCGCCCTCCCACCAGCACTAATTTAACACAACTAGTGGATGATCCCCTCCGAGGCAGCCTCTGCCTACAGTTAGTTGGAAGCCGCTGTGGCTGTGCCCCCGACTCGACTTCCTTCCTCCCCAGCAAAAAATAAATAAAAATTGTCAGGGGGCAGTGGGCCGCATTGCCTACGGTTCTGGGCCGCAGGTTGGACATGCCTGCCCTAGGGGAAGGGAGAGGATTAGGAAGAGAATCACTGTTAACACATATAATTGTAATACCAAAAGAAGATAAAGATATAACGCAAAGTAGTAGTTATAGGCCCATCTCATTGTTAAATGTCGACATTAAACTCTATGCAAAAATATTAGCAAATAGGTTGAAAGATTTAGTGCCAAAATGGATACACTGGGACCAAGTAGGATTTATCCATGGGGGAAAAGGGAGGGATAATGGTGCTAGAACATTGCTAGTTTCAAGAGGCGGCCCACCAACTCTGCTCATGTCAGTAGATGCTGAAAAAGCATTTGACAGTGTGGATTGGGGTTTTATGTTTGCGACTCTGAAAGAAATAGGTATAGGCACCGGAATGATTCAGTGGATTAAAATATTATATAGCCAACTGACAGCGGCGATAAAGATAAATGGTACCCTGTCTCAGGTGTTTGATCTTGAAAATGGAACAAGACAGGGGAGTCCTTTGTCGCCCGCTGTTATTTGCCTTGTCACTGGAACCTCTATTGGCAAAGATTAGGAAAGACCCAGATATTACGGGAGTGGAAATAGAGAAACAAGTGCATAAAGTACCCGCTTTATGTGTAATGTGATTTTATATGATGTTTTGTGAATCTATTTTTTTTGGTATACTGGATAACTAATAAAATTTAAATTGTAAAAAAGAAAAAAAAAAAACAATGGCCCACGATGCAGTATGTACCCTTCCTGCCACAGTAATATTCTTACCTCCATGACTAAGCCCCGTGGGTGGGGCAAAACTAGTGCAGGGCGTGGCCTGGATGGAGTTAGGCTGAGGCTGCTATCACCTATTACACGCTGGGCTTGTATGGTATGCAGTGGCTGAGATTTTTCTCTACTTGTTTTGTGGATTACATGGAGTCAGGGCGGACTCCTAGCCTTACCTGCACCCTCAGTAGAACACACCGAATGGGGGACATAGATTTCAGAGCAGAGACCCTAAAGTCGGTTTGGGTTCAAGGGTGAGGATCTGCTTTAGTATAATCACATTATCACTTTAGGTAGCAATGAGCATTGCACCCCTTTTTCTGTATAAACATTGCACCCTTTGTATCCCTATTGATGTTGACCCAATATATTATTCTTGATCTTGTCTAGACTAACCCTTGAGGCGTAACATTTGTATGTCTATTTACTAGAATTATTGTATGATGTATTTTAATCTATGTAATACAATGTATATTTTTATATACTTTTCTGGTAGTGGTTGCCTCTATAGTCCCATCCAATAAGGGGGCATTTTTGTTTTCAATTTCTCTAAGGAATGACGTCAACCTCTATCCAGGACTTTAAATGATTTGGATATTAATCCCAATATATTATTCTAAACTTTGTCCCCTTATGCCTCTATTTATTGTACCCCAGGTATCGTGCATCCCCTATATCTTTTGAGCATAAAATCAATGGGTATTACTAGGAATGCACTAAATTTGACTTCAAGTTCTGTGCAGCTATTTAGGAGAAGCAATAGGCAGATCACAGATGCAGGGGGATGAGGAGGGTGCGGTGGATCCATCTCTGTAATCTGAACGCTGTCACCATGGTTGCAAGGAAGAGAATTTGGCAGTTTTACAAAATCCTCTCTAGCTGCAGACTCAAAGGGAATGTTTTTGAAGCATAATGGCTCATGTCATTCCCATTGAAGTTTTTCATTTAAAAGTTGATCTGTCATTGGTCGTTGGCAGTGACAACATAGTGCCTTTTTCATTGTTACACAAATTTGTTTGTAAACATGATATTGATTTGCATTGAGAATTTTAATTTGAAAAGAACTGGACATTTTTATTTCACCCCAGATGTTCAGCATCGGGTCTCAAGGGTTCTGTAATCTGAAATATACAAGCAAATCGCAACACTGAGATATATTTTCACTGCAATTCCCCAGCGAGCTGACACAACTACTTTCCCAGAGAGAAACATTTTTCAGCGGTGAATTCTTCAATGTAGAAGTCCCGTCTGTCATTTTTCCTTCCATTTCCTTGCCAATCTTCCGTGTTTTTATTATATATCACTTCCACAAATCCTGACTTTTGTTTGATAATAGCTTTGGCATCACTTACAACATTTATTATTTGTTTTTACATTTTCCAGCTTGTTGCTTTTCCTCCTTTTTTACAGTCAGATAGTTTTGTAAATCCTCTCTAACATTATCACTTTCCGATGAGGAAAAACAGATACCATTTGCTGGAGAACCCAGTTTAACTTGCTGTATCCTCATAGTTGGTTACGTATGAGCGATCAGAATGGCCATTTAGTGTGATGCTTAGTGAGTGCTCAGCTTTAAGTTTATAAGTTTATATATTAAAAACTGAAACCAACCAAATCTACAAGGGATCGCTAAATATGTTTTCACTGTTTCTTCATGAGTAGCAGCAGCGGTAGTAAACAACAAAAGTTTATCTCGCTTTTTTTTTTTTTTTACCTTTTATAATTTTATTTGGAATCCTATAAGGGTCCTTTCACGCGAACGATCCGATCAGATCCGCCTGTCAGTTTTTTAGGCGGACCTGATTGGATCCTCCTTGCATCCCTATGGGGCAGAGGATGTCAGCGGAGACATCTCCGCTGACACCCGCTGCTGTCCAATTCCGAACCCTTATTTTGAGGGCTTTCCTTTAACCACTTGCCTACTGGGCACTTTTACCCCCTTCCTGCCAAGGCCAATTTTCAGCTTTCAGCACTGTTGCACTTTGAATGACAATTTAGCAGTCATGCAATGCTGTACACATATGACATTTTTATCATTTTTTTCCACACAAATAGAGCCTTCTTTTGGTGGTATTTAGTCTCCATTCACACTAGCGCGACTTGTCAGGCGACTTGGTCGCCTGACAAGTCGCGGTGGGTCGCCTGCCATTGATTAGCACAGGACCCATTCTAATAGGAGCGACACAAGTCGCTCCGACTTAGAAAAAGGGTCCTGTACTACTTTGGGGCGACCTGGAGGCGACTTGCATTGACTTCAATGATATGAAGTCCGTGCATGTCGCGCCGAGGTCGCCCCAGCAAGTCGCGTCGCCCCTGTCTGAACGGGGTCTTAATCACCGCTGTTTTTTTAAAATTTTTTTGCTAAACAAACAAGAAAATACAGACAATTTTGAAAAAAACAAAACAAAACATTTTTTATAGTTTGTTATAAAATTTTGCACAGATCATTTTTCTCCTTCACTGATGTGCGCTGATGAGGCTGCACTGATAGGCACTGATGAGGTGGCACTAATGGGCACTGATCAAGAGGCACTGATGAGACTGCACTGATGGGTGGCACTGATAGGTAACACTGAATCGCACTAAGAGGCGGCACTGATAGGCAGCAGTGATAAGTGACACTGATGATGAGGCACTGATTGGCAGCACTGATGGGCACTAATAGGTGGCACTGATTAGCAGTACTAATGGGCATTGAAAGATGGCACTGGTGGGCACTGATTAGCAGCAATGGTCAGCAATGTGGGGACCGATGTCCCCGTAACAGAAGCCAATTAATGGCTTCCTTCTTTTTTCCTCGCGCTAAAAAAAAAGCCGATAACCGCCGTCTGTTTGCTTCCGTTATCAGCTGTCATTGGCTGACAGCTAATCACGTGGTAAAAAGCTGCTGTCATTGGCCTTTTACCCCGATTTGTGGTCAGCTGAGTACGAAGGACTCAGCGATCACAGAGCGTGGGCATAAAACAATGATTCCGGTCGAGCTGCACTTCCAAAGATCCTTTTTATTGAAACTTCATATGACAAGCGGTTAACAGAAGGAGCAGGGGACAAAGAGGTAGACGCATTTAGTGCAAATGTTAGTGCTTAGTCATTATCTATTGGAACTAGTCACCACAATCACCTATATACTGCTCTAATGTGTCATCATTACTTCTCTAATGTGTCATCATTAGGTTAATGGGAACTAACCAATTAAAAACAGTACTCAGCCGGTATCACAGGGAAAACCCGGCTGCAGTACACTGTACATACACTCACACCATATGTGAAGAGTTCGATCCAGATCCACTGCCAGAAAAAATCTGATTCACCAATTGAGCTCAGATCAAACTATGCACATCATGCAAAATAATTGTATAGTAGCAACAACATATTTAAAATAATAGAAAAAAACACGCCTATGTGTATAAACAATCAAGTAAATGTACGGACAATTAATTTTAAAAGCAAAGTGTAGAACATCATGAGGACCAATACTGACATATTTCTAAAATATGTATATAGCTTTGAATGAACATCTCTGGCTATGTAAAGTTGCAGGAGATCCATTAAGAACCAGGATGGGAAATGTTCTCCAATGGGTTACAGGAGATCTGCTAAGAAAAGACTATAGAAAGTCTGTTAAACAAAAAAAAAAAAAAGAAAGAGACTTTTTGGGAGCCTAGCCACATACAGGACCTGAAGTCCAATGATGCCTTTGAAAGCCTGAAGGTGCAAAATTTCCTCATTTCATTTCCTCACTATCCTTAAACAATTTCAGAGGCCCTGAATGGCCAAGGTAGCACACCCACCCCCCCCCCCCCCCCAAAAAAAAAAATTGCCCCTTTTCGGAAAGTAGACACCCCATGCTATTTGCTGACAGGCATGTTAAGATGTTAATTTTTGGCCACAAGTTTTTGGAAAATGACTAAAAATATATATATTATTTTCTACTTGAAGTTATCACTTAAATGATATATTGCTCACACATGCCATGGGTATATGTGGAATTACACCCCAAAATACAATCTGCTTCTTCTTCCAAACATGGGGATACCACATGTGTGAAACTTATTGGGAGCCTAGCCAGATACAGGAGCCTGAAATACAATGTCCACCTTCAGGCATTCAAAGGGTGTATTTCCTAATTTCATTTCTTCACTACCTATCACAGTTTCAGAGGCCCTGAAATACCAGGATAGCACAATCCCCCCCAATGACCCCTTTTTGGAAAATAGACACCCCAATGTATTTGATCAGAGGCATGTTGAGTATTCTGCAGATCTCATTTTTTGTCACAAGGTTTTGGAAAGAAAAAATAAATGTTCAGTGTCTTTCTCCATTTTAAAAACTTGTGGCAATAAATGAGAACTGCAAAATACTCACCATGCCTCTTAGCAAATACCTTAAAGTGTGTACTTTACAAAAAGGGGTAATTGGGGGGGGGGGTTGTCTTGGCATTTCAGGGCCTCTGAGACTGTGATAGGTAGTGAGGAAGTGAAATGAGGAACTACACCCTTTAAAAGCCTGAAGGTGCTTATTGGATTTCAGAGTCCTGTATGTGGCTAGACTGCCAGAAGGTCTCTAACATGTGGTAGAAGCTTATGCCACACATTTTTATCAAACTCTTCTAACCACTTGAAGACCAAGCCATTTCTGACAATTTTTGTTTACATCAAAAAATCTGTTTTTTGGTTTATTTTTTGCTAGAAAATTACTTTGAACCTGCAAACATTATATATTTTTTCAAGGCCATAGAGAAGAAAATGGTGGGTGTTGTAAGTTTTTTATGTCACACAATATTTGCACAGTGGTTTTTCAAACGTGAATTTTTTGGAGAAATACAAAATGTTTTGAATTTTAATGCACTAAAACACAATTTTAGTTTTAATTTTAATGCACTAAAACACAATTATATATAATTGTTTGATAAAATCTAAAAGATGTTACGCAGAGTAAATGGATAGGAAATATGACCTGCTTAAAAATTGAGAGCGCCTGTGCAATGACGACAAACTACATACATTTTTAATATCCATAGGCAACACTAGATGTGAGTTTTTGGTCTTTAGATCAGGTACATGTAAATGATAAAGAGGGTGACTTTGATAAAAAAACTTCATACAAAGAAAAAATTGCTAAATACTGTATATCGTCTGTAAACCATTAAAGTCGAGTTCCACCCAAAAGTGGAACTTCCACATTAAGTACTACTGACCTCCTGACATGCCACATTCGGCATGTCATTTTTTTTTGGGGGGGGGGAGCGGGTACCTAGTTTTGACAGGTTCCCAGCTCCCACTTCCGCTCGGAAGTTCTCCTCTCCCCCTCCCTCCCTGCAATCTTCTGGGACACGTCACAGGTCCCAGAAGAATGCCCAACCATTCAGGATGTGCAGAGCAACTTGTGCATGCACAGTGTGCACCCAGCTGTGAAGCCGAAAGCTGTGACAGCCGGGCGCCCACACTAGTGATGCCAGCGACGACGAGAGGAGAAGGAGAGAACCGAAGCTTCCAGTGGTCGTATCGCTGGATCTTGGGACAGGTGAGTGTGTATTTATTAAAAGTCAGCAGCTACACTTTTTGTAGCTGCTGACTTTTAATAAACCCAGAAATGGTTGGAACTCTGCTTTAAAGACGATCTTCACCCTAGAAAGAAATTAATTAAAAGGCAACAGCTACAAATACTATAAGCAGGGATTTGTGAGCCGCCAGTCACTGTGCCGGGAGCGCACAGGGCACCCGCTCTCGGGTTACATGACCAGAGACCCGATTGAAGCAGAATTCAGCTTCGTTCGAGACTCTAACCAGCCAGTGGACGGTTGGGTCCACTGGCTGGTTAGAGTCTGGCTGGTCAGCGCAGGATGGTTGCTTGGGTCTCCCATTGGGACGGGAGACCCGGAAAGAGCAGCAGAAGGCAGCGGGAGGAGGGGGACGTCCCCTCCTGCTAACTGGGATAACGGCCGAGCGGCTGCTGAGCCGCATCGGTTATTATCTCTAGACAAAAGCCGACCACCGGCTCTAAAAAATGCTCTACTGCAGGCATCACCCCGGTACAACCACTTCTTCAAGCTGACGTACAGGTACATCAGTTTGCGGGAAGTGGGTAAAGTGGTTGTAAAGCCTAAACAGTATTTACCTTAATGCATTCCTTGCATTTCTTACCTGAACTCTCATTTGATACAGTGCCATGCTTGTCTGCAGCTCTTCTCTCCCCTCACTTCCAGCTCTCACTGGCTTTGCGGAGGTTTGCGGCTGCTCTGTGTAATGGAATTGCACAGAGCAGGTAAGTATAGACGTGTTTGTTATTTCAAAAAAAATAAATAAAAAAATGTTCCTTTACAATCACTTCAACTCTAACCCCTTACTCTCTTTCTCTCTTTTACCTGGCTTTCTCTTTTGGCTAATAAAAAAATGCCAAAGCTCAAAAATGCTGAAAAAAGGGCAAAAGACGTGCCAAAATTGCACATAAAAATGCCAGAAAAATGTTTAAAGACGCTACACTCAGATGTGAATGCAGTCTTACAGGCTGCAGTATTGTATTTTAGTAAGTATTAGAAATGTTAAAACGCACAATAACTGCAACATTGAAGGAGGGGAGACTAATTTGAGAGTTTTTTTTCTTTTTTTTTTTTACATAGACTTTTTCTTTAACTATAGTAGTCTTAGTACAGTAAGTGCTGGTTCACACCCGTGCGATGCGGGAACCCTGCGGATCCACTGCGGGTTCCATGCCGACTTGCCGGCAGTTCACACTGCCATATGGGAACTGCTGGGAGTGTCAATACAAAGTTCATTTCACCCCCAGATTAGTTCGCATATCGCTGCGCGAATTGTCAATTCAGACAGGAATCGGATCACATAGGTGTGCACACCCATGCGATCCGAATCTGGTGCAGACCAGAAAAAAGGGTCCAGTGTGACTTTGGCCCGAATGCGATGCAAATCCAGCCATACAATCTGTATGTCTGAATTGGCAACGTACAGACATCACATGTGATTTGCAGAGCAGTGCGGTGCGAATCGCATGCAATGTGTGAACGGGCACTAAGGCAAAAACCGTGCACAAAGTTCAGTAATCCAGCTACAGGCGGTCCCCGGGTTACAAACAAGGTAGGGTCTGTAGGTTTGTTCTTAACTCAAATTTGTTTGATTTGGGTGGATCCATTCCCCCATCAGATCCTTCAGGCGGGTTGCTAATATTTTTGCATATAATTATATATCCGTAATCAGCAAGGAGATTGGCCTATAGCTAGAACACGGGGTGACATCTTTCCCTTCTTTAGGAATGATCGTTAGGGAATGATCGAGTTTAGGTACTAAAATCTCCTTAAATCTCCTATAATATCTAGTTGTAAAACCATCTGGGCCAGGACTTTCCCCAAAGGTGAATTTTTTAAAGCCTCAATTATTTCCTCCTGTGAAATTGGTTTCTCAAGAGTTAGCAGGTTTTCTTTGTTAACCTTGGGGAGCATTGAATCTTGTAAATATTTAATAATTTTTTGTTTTCTAGATTGTTCTATATCTGGCCTATCTTTTTGTCCAACCGAGTAAAGATTCTTATAATATTGTTTAAAAACACTTGCTATTTTCGTAGTGGAATTAACCAGCTCTCCTTTTCTATTCTTTATTTTCTCTATATAATTATTTGATTTTTTACTCTTTAACAAGCTGGATAAATATTTCCCAGGTTGTTTCCCCCAATTATATCTCTCCTTGGTCAGCTTGTTAAAGTGCCACCTAGTCTCTTCCTCGAACAGTTCTCCCAGTTCATCTCTTTTTAATACAAGATTCTTTTGTACTTCCACCTTTAAAGTCGACTTATGCTCTTGTTCCAACTCATGCAATTCAACTAACAAATTGTTTATCTTTAAGGTTCTTTCTCTTTTTTTCCTATGTCCTATTGAAATAAAAATTCCTCTTATATAGGCTTTATGGGCCTCCCATGGTATTGCCTGGGATGCCTCCAGGGATTCGTCTGTTAAGAAAAAATGTGCAAGTTCTTCCTAAATTTTACCTCTCACCTCTTTATCTGATAATAATTCTTCATTTACTCTCCACGAGAAAGATTTTTTTCTCCAATCCCGGTAACTTTATTACGACTGCTATTGGGGCATGATCAGAGATCGTAGTTGTACTGATTGATGAATGCCTTATCGTCTCTATCAACCTATGATGTAACGTTATATAATCCAGTCTTGAGTACGTCCGATGCACGGGGAAAAAAATGTATTATCCCTTTCTCCAGGGTGTTGGATTCTCCATGCGTCTACCAATAGATATTTGCAGAGTTTTTCTCTAACCTTCCTAAGTTGAATCCCATCCTTCACCCGTGCAATGGACGTACAATCAAGAAGAGGATTCACACAAAGATTAAAATCCCCTGCCAGGATCAAATAACCTTTTTTAAAGGAAAACAATTTATCTAATATTTTCTTTAAAAACTCTATTGGGTTTTTATTAGGACAATATATATTAGCTAATGTGCATTCCAGCCCCTGCAATTGTCCCCTTAAAAATATATAGCGACCTTCTGGGTCCACCAATCTCTCTTCTAGGGCAAACCCCTTTTGCTCTTTTTATGGGGGGGGGGGGGTCTCCATAATACCAACTCGGAAATAGTTTTGAATACATTTTTACATTTGTACTCTGTGCTATATAGGTCTCTTGTAAAAAAGCGAGTTTAACAGTACCACGTTTCAATTCTTCCATCAGTTTATGTCTTCTTGTTGGAGTGTTTAGGCCTCTGACATTATACGATAGAATCTTTGAAGAATTAATTTTATTCTAATCTCCATCCTACTGTTCATTCTTATCATTCTAACTTAACTCCCTTCATTCACCTCCATCCGAACCCATCGGATGGAAAGCGAGTGGGGGGATTCGTTCTAGAGCACTACCGTATACATCGGCCAACAATTTACAAAGAGACACAATCTTCTTTAGTAGGACTAATCATTTAAACTTTCTGATTTCCTCATTACCTTCCCCCCACTCTCTTCCGAATTCCTACCCCCCTTCCCCCCTTCCCTTACACAACCCCGTCCCGTCCCGTCTTCTTCTCCCATTCCCCCCAGTCCTTTCGCCTGATGTTATTGACCTATTAAGATCTCTCAAAGAGAATGGGGGCTATCTCTCAAATCCCCTCTGTCTCTCCGCTTGTCCTAGAGGGTGGTGCTCAGCAGGCGCTCCCGTGAATACTCCCTCAATTCAATGATCCAGGGAGATCAAGGGCTCTCCTGGCATCCAAGCAAGTTGCAGTTCTCTTCCTAATAACCCCCCTAAGACCGGCCAATCCCCGCTATCACCCAGGACCACCCCCCCCTACCCTGGCCCCCCTCCACTCTCTCAACTGTATTGCAGTATAATTAAGTTTGCAGATCAGTTCTTCTTCTTCTTAGGGACTAAGCACCATTGTTTTTCTGTATTTATCTCCTCAGCATCATCTCCTTCAGATTTGGGATTTCCATACACGGTATATCCAATTTTCCACAAAAGTCTCGGAGTTCTCAGGGAATCTCAGTCTCGCAGATCTTCCATTTCTTCTGCCTATTAAAATGGCCGGGAACCCCCATTATACTGGATACCCTGTTTCTGCATATATTCCACCAGTGGGCTCAATGTCCGCCTTCTTCTCAGAGTAGTCTGATTCAAATCAGTGAAAAATTGTATATTCTCATTTTGGATTTGTCCCAGGGAGAGAGGGAAAGGATAATGGGATAAGAACACAATTATTAATATATAGAGTAGACCTCATATCTGTGAAACCCCGACTCTTCTACTGTCTGTAGATGCAGAAAAAGCATTTGACAGAGTAGACTGGGACTTCATGTTTGAAACATTAAATATTTAGGGGTGGGCCCTAGGATGATCCGGTGGATAGGATCATTATAGAAAAATCCGACGGCCTTGGTAAAAGTAAATGGTAATCTGTCAGAAAGGTTTGAGATGTGTAACGGGACAAGACAGGGGTGCCCTTTATCCCCCCCTGTTGTTTTTCCTGTCATTAGAACCTTTACTGGCTTCGATAAGGAATAATATAGATACAGTATAAAGGGGGTAAAACAGTGGTTGGAGGAACATAAAATTGCAGCATATGCAGATGATCTTTTATTTTATATCAACAACCCTAGTATTAGTCTCCCTAATATTATTAAAGAAATTAGAAGATTTGGAGATTTGTCGAATTTTAAGATAAATCCAATAAAATCCGAAATCTTGAATATCGGACTAAATAAAAAAGAACAGGCATTACAAAATGAATTCCCATTTACTTTGTAGAAATTTAAATTAAAATATCTGGGTATAAACATAACATCATTACCTGAAAATCTATATTTGGCTAGCTATATTCCGATGTTGGAAAAAATAAAGTCTAGTATTAGGAAAATCTCAAGCCGACCACTATCATGGCTTGGCAGAATTAATATGTTTAAAATTATAATTTTACCATAAATTTTGTATAGATTCCAAATGCTCCCAATAGCCATTCCACCTGTTTATTTTAAAACAATAAAAACAATAATTTCTAGATTTATCTGGCAGGGGAAAAAACCAAGGGTGCGGTGGGCGACTCTCAATAGAAATAAAGCAGCAGAGGGTTTTGGAGTACCGGATATTAAAAGGTATTGTATAGCAGCTATATTGTCACGGATGATTGAATAAACAAAAACTGATTTAAAAAAAAAACAAAGTTGGGTAAATTTAGAGAATATGTTGAGTCAAGCACAAATAAGTGGGAATGTTTGGATCCCTCCTAAATTTAGAGATATGCACAAGGAGATACATGATTTGATGAGAGTTGTGTACAAAACATGGGACGCCTTTTATGGGCAGGCCGGTGGGTATACAACACTCCATTGACTCCACTAGGGGGCACAAATAGTTTTTTACCTAGGTTAGAGAAACAACTTGGGGGGGGGGGGGGTAGGTGATTTGTGAATAATAGATATAATTCAAAAGGGGAATATTAGGACACGTCAGGATTTAAACACTTTGAGAAATTTGACACTGAATGAATGGAATCAGATGCAGTTAGCACATTTTGTCGGAACTTTACCCCACCCTCTTAGAACAGAACAAGAGTTGAACCTTATGGAAAAACTCTGTAGCCCATTAACGAAGGTCAGACATGGTATGTCTCTCGTGTACATGATGTTAAATAACCTTGAAGGTGAGGGGAAACCTCTTTTTGTTGAAAATTGGGAGAATTTGTTTAGAAGAAAGTGAGGTAAAAAATGTACTGAGCAATATAGGCTGTTTGGTACTTGAAATGAGGCACAAGCAGTAAAGTGCTAAGTGTCTCCATCCCTGTGTCAGAAAAACTGAAAATTGAGGGGATTAAGAGAGGTGCATGGAAACCAGCCAGCCCCCAGTCTGATATACTCACCCACCAGTCTGCCAACCAACCAAGTAGACCTGTCTCACGATGTAGGTAAAAAACAGGGGATTAGTTGACACGCATTTGCAAACACATATGTAAGCTGCAAGGCACCCTGTGTTACTTGTAGTCCTAACACTAACAAATTTGAGTGTCTCCACAATGGAAGCACATAGTTGCTAATGGATGAATGGGAGACAGGTGGGATGGAGGTGGCCCAATCCTCCCCCAACCTGCTACCATCATTGACTGGTCTAAATATATCATAGCTCTAATTATCTGTGTTGTAGCAATGGTACAAACTGAAATGGACTAGCTTAGAAGCATACACCTCCATCCCTTTGGTAGATGCAGTGTAAACACAGAATGGGACTTTACATAAGGTACCAGCCTGTAAAGCACAGCGCCTCCATCCCTGATTTCATATACTATTTAGGACTTTAAATGAGACACAAGCAGGTCATGCTTTTGCTCTCCATCCCTGTATATGAAAAAACTGAGGTTAAACCTAACTGCATCCACCAAAAATGCACGGAAATCGCACGGTGGTACTTTAAATGAGGCACCAGCCTGTAAAGCACAGCGCCTCCTTCCCTAATTACATGAACAATATAGGCTGTTTGGGACTTTAAATGAGGCACAAGCAGGTAATGCTTAGCGTCTCCATTCCTGTATCAGAAAAACTGAAAATTGAGGGGATTAAGAGAGGTGCATGGAAACCAGCCAGCCCCCAGTCTGATGTACTCACCCACCAGTCTGCCAACCAACCAAGTAGACCTGTCTCACGACATCAGTACATCAGACTGGGGGCTGGCTGGTTTCCATGCACCTCTCTTAATCCCCTCAATTTTCAGTTTTTTTAAAAATGTACTGAGAGCCGTTCACCGTACCGCTAGGGATGTGAACACTATCGAGCTGAACTATAAGTGTCTGGTGAGATTAGGGTTCATCATTACTTTCCTGAGAGATCCAATCAATGTTGGAGAGGATGCCAGGTTTAAGGATCAATGTTTCATATATGGTGGGAACGTCCAAAGATTCGTATATTCTGGTTAAGAATACAATATTTTATTAATCAGATTACAGGGTAAAAGTGGCAGATGATCCATGGGTCTGCCTATTCCATAAAACTAAACTACCATTAAAATCTTATGGAACCTCTATAGTCCCAAATTTGTTAAATGCTGCGAAAGGGACCATACCAAAAAGATGGTTGGAAATAGAAGCCCCCACTGAGAGGGAATGGTGTGGGAGAGTGGAATATATACCGTACATGATATGGAAAAAATGTGTAGTATGGACAAAGAACAATCTGATAAATTCTTTAAAAAATGGGAAAAATTTAATGATTTTAAAACCACTAGGGATTATATACAAATTTGAGGAAATTGAAACTGAATTAGACCAGTTAGTACCATGTTGTTAAAAGATAGTAATAGGGAGAGTAGAGGAATTGAGGTAGGACTTCTGTAAGTTGGTATTAAATCTAGGGGGGTAGGAGGAGGGATTTTAGCAGGGAGATGGTATATAATATATGTTGCTTTCTTTTTTTGATTGGGTTTGTATAATTAATTGAAAATTTATAAAAATTCAAATAAAAAAAAAAAAACCTCACTTTCTGTCTCTATGACAATTGGATTTTGAAAAGTTGGAATTATTGAAGAAGGAAGAATTGGTGATAAAGCTTCAGTGGAGACACTTTTTTCCCATGATAACTCTTACAGGATTGAATTTTCTTTCCTAGGGGTAGATTTTATCTAATTTTCTGTTGTGTCTCTCCGTTAAGTACGAGTCGTTTGTAAGTCGGATGTTTGTAACCCGGGGACCGCTTGTATTTGGATTTAAAATCTTGAGTGACTACAGTAAACCGAAATATGATAACTGCCAGTCATTGAATACAGTATATTATGCAGTAACAGCCTATTTTATATGATGACATTATATTGTATCCATACTCTTATTCATTTTCTTCTTTTATTTTTCCCAAAGTCATGCATATGTATATTCCCACATATTTTATGTAAAACAACAAATCTTTTTCAATAAAAAAGTTTGTAATTATGAATTATTGAATAATCATTTGCAATATTATTTCTCTAATATGGTGCCTTGTCCTTCTGCAGGTGTAATCTGCCCCCACTGAGCAGTGATTTTATCCCGGATGTGGGGACAAAGACCCAGCTGGTGACGGTGAACCCTTCAATAATAGATAAAAGGTAACAATAAATATTAAATTCATATACTGTTTGTAAACCACATTAAAGTGGACCTGGCGGCGGAAGGCGTAGATATTTATCCCCATTACCACACATTTTAAGGAGCAGTGGTTGGAACAATAGCAGGAAAGGTAGGGTACTTAACAATAGCAAGCTCTGACTAAATACACCTGGAAGATATACCATTATACAGGTGTCTCAGTGTGATGTTACAGTACATTGCTTCCATCCGCCCATTTGGTATAACTTAGTTTACGAAGTCAATATATAACGTTTATAAAGTAGCTTGTGTGCAATGTATGCTGATTCACCCTTTTTACACGCTATGGTTATAAGTAGAAACATATAGACCGAAAATTGGTGCATTTTGCCTTTAAGAGGAAAAGGTGCCAAAAATGGCTCAGAAAATGCGATTTTACCACAAATTTACTGTGCTTATGGTTTGTTTTTCTTAGGTCATGTGACTCAAAAACCGCATCAGAAACGTAACACAGGTGCATTATTGATGTGTTATTGATGCGTTTTCAATGCATTTCAATGAAGAGCTGCGTTTTTTGGTGGGTTTTCTTTAACTGACCAAAAATGCAGCAAGCAAGATTTTTAACACCACAACGAAAGCACAGGGGACCAGTGTGAAGGCATACATAGAATTTAAAGGGATACATTTTCCTTGAGCTTTTCTTGCGCTAAAGGTTTCCAATAATGTCCGACAATATATATTTTATTAAATTCATTATATTCATTAAGAAGTCAAATATAATACGGTTCTATAAAAAATATATATATTTTTTAAAAGCTGTCATTTTCAGTTTTGGTTTTCGGCCATTTGCATCCTGAATTTTCGGTTTCGGCACCAAAATTTCCATTCAGTGCACCTCTAGTTTTAAGCTATTCTGTGTTCCTAAACTGACATAATATTTTGTTAGGGCTCTTTCACACGGTCCGCCTCCGTAGGCGGATCCGTGCTGCTCAGCAGGGATCGGTCCGCGATCCCCGCTGAGCCGGCGGATGACAGCTCCGTCTCCGCTTGCAGTGCGGAGAGGGAGGAGTCACAGCCCCCCGCTGCTCTCTATGGGGAATCGGATGAGAGCGGACCACCTGTCCGCTCTCATCTGATCCCATCCGATCCCCAGGACGGATGGAAAATAGGGTATCCATCCGTCCGGATTTCACTGACAGGATCGGATGCGGATGGCAGCGGGTGTCAGCGGACATGTCACCGCTGACATACGCTGCTCCATAGGGCTGAATGGGGCATCCAATCAGATCCGCCTAAAAAACTGACAGGCGGATCTGATCGGACCGCCCGTGTGAAAGAGCCCTTACTCTGCTTTTTTTACTATGTTGAAAAATCAAATGAAAAACCTAATGAAACTAAAGGGAATCCGTTATTAAAATTCACTCTAAACATACACAAAGTGGCCACTTTATTAGGTACACCTGTTCAATTGCTTGGTAGCACAAATTGCTAATCAGCCAATCACATGGCAGCAACTCAATGCATTTAGACATGGTGAAGACAACTTGCTGAAGTTCAAACCGAGCATCAGAATGGGGGGAAAAAGAGAATTTAAGTGACTTTGAGCATGGCATGATTGTTGGTACCAGATAGGCTGGTCTCAGAATTTAAATAAATGCTGATTTACTGGGATTTTCACGCGCAAACATCTAAAAATGGCCAGAAGAAGAGAAAATATCCAATGATATTCAGTTGTCTGGCCAAAAATGCCTTGTTGATGTCAGAGGTCATAGGAGAATGAGTAGTAACTCTAATAACCACTTGGTACAACCAAGGTTTGCAGAATACAATCTCTGAACGCATAACTCATCGAATCTTGAAGCAGATAGGCTACAGCATCAGAAGACCACACAGGGTGCCACTTCTATCAGCTAAGAACAGGAAACTGAGGCTACTATTCGCATAGGTTCACCAAAATCAGACAATAGAAGACTGGAAAAAGGTTGCCTGGTCTTGAAGAGTCTCGATTTCATCTGCGACATTCAGATGATAGGGTCAGAATTTGGCATTAACAACATGAAAGCATGGATCCATCCTGCTTGTATCAATGGTTCAGGCTGGTGGTGGTGGTGTATTTTCTCGGCACAATTTAGGCCCCTTAGTACCAACTGAGCATTGTTTAAATGCCACAGCCTACCTGAGTATTGTTGCTGACCATGAATAAAATGAAAGTCCTGCGAGCTACTAAGTGAACAATGGTATCCCAAAGGATTCAATTCTACTAAGCTGCT
Organism: Pelophylax lessonae; assembly: GCF_965119305.1. Lineage (NCBI taxonomy): Eukaryota > Metazoa > Chordata > Amphibia > Anura > Ranidae > Pelophylax > Pelophylax lessonae. Next base: position 486,885,305 of record NC_138771.1, on the reverse strand, counting down.
GATTCTGCCCACACTCATAAATGTGATATACGAATACAATTCTAAATAGTACCGCGCTAATTGTGTTAGAAAAATATAATAAAAAAAAATATATATATAAAACTTTGATATATACTAATAAACTACAGTGCTCAATACACGGAAAACAACATGGATTAAATCCACTAGCAGTATATAAAAAAATAATATATATTCAGATCTGTGTAAAACAATAGTCCATGCAATAAGTAAAATAAAAAAATATAAAAACAAATAAAGTGATAGTAAAACAATGGTGAATGCATTTTCCCATGAACAACTACTGTGCTCAACCAGTGCTTCTTGCTCCAATTTGATGCTTAAAACGAGTGTTCCACTTTCCATTAGTGTTCAAATTCAATCACCATACCACTGCCAAGTGCTCCCCCCTCTAGGAATAATCTCACCTGAGGGAGTGTGATCTCTACACTTAAGTGAGATCAATACACACCTTTTAGCCTTCACTGGCTTAGAAATCCCCTGCTGTTACTTCCTCACACATGGCTCATGAGGATCCGTGACATCCAAAGTGCATTTAGAAAAAAACAACTAATAGTGATAATATCCTCCAAACAGACTTCAATTTATTAAATAAATGCAGACCACTCACATTGTTTAGGTGCTTCCAGCGCACCAAGCTAAAACAAGTGCTGTTTAAAATCAGTGTTTTGAATATTCCGCTCAATCCACACAAGCCTTGCAGACAACAATCAGATGCACAGCCCCACGTTGGATACAGACGGCGTCACCGTTCTGGCCCCTCCCCTACACGTGTCGACACAGGGTCACGTGTCTTCCTCAGGGGGGAGATGTATCATAAAGGCTTGTGTGGATTTCAAAACACTGATTTTAAACAGCACTTGTTTTAGCTTGGTGCGCTGGAATCACCTAAGCAATGTGAGTGGCCTGCATTTAAATTGAAGTCTGTTTGGAGGATATAAGCACTATTAGTTGTTTTTTCTACATGCACTTTGGATGTCATGGATCATCATGAGCCATGTGTGAGGAAGTAACAGCAGGGGATTTCTAAGCCAGGGAAGGCTAAAAGGTGTGCATTGATCTCACTTAGGTGTAGAGATCACACTCCCTCAGGTGAGATTATTCCTAGAGGGGGGAGCACTTGGCAGTGGTATGGTGATTGAATTTGAACAATAATGGAAAGTGGAACACTCGTTTTAAGCATCAATTTGTAGCAAGAAGCACTGGTTGGATGCAGCAGTTGTTAATGGGAAATTGCATCACCATTGTTTTACTATCACTTTATTTGTTTTTATATTTTTTTATTTTACTTATTGTATGGACTATTGTTTTGCACAGATCTGAATGTATATATTATTTTTTTATATACTGCTAGTGGACTTAATCCATGTTGTTTTTCATGTACTGAGCACTGTGGTTTATTAATATTTGTCAAAGTTATATATATATATATATATATATATATATATATATATATATATATATATATATATATATTATTTATACAATATATATATTTTTTTTTTATTATATTTTTTCTAACACTTATAATTAGCGTGGTACTATTTACAATTGTATTGTTGCTGAACATATCCATCCCTATGACTACAGTGTACCCATCTTCTGATGGCTACTCCCAGCAGGATAATACTTCCATGGCACAAAGCTCAAATCATCTCGCCACTGGTTTCTTTTTTGAAAAGTGTTTATTTTAAATTTGCAATAAAACACAAGTACAAACCAACAGAAATGCAAAACAGTGTACAGAGGTAGAGGCATACACAGAAAAACAATACCAGAAGCAGTACAAGGCCAATAAGTAACTAACAGGATAAGAGGAGAGGGCCGTGACCCTCTATGGGGTCCTACCTCATCACCTGGGTAGGACCACTGCTGGTCACCACTGGTTTCTTGAACATGGCAATGAATTCACTGTACTCCAATGGCCTCCACAGTCATCAGATCTCAATCCAATAGAGCACCTTTGGGATGTATGGGAATGGGAGATTCCCATCATGGATGTGCAGCCGACAAATCTGCAGCAACTGCGTGATGCTATCATGTCAATATGGACCAAAATCTCGGAGGAATGTTTCCAAAACCTTGTTGAATCTATGCCATGAAGAATTAAGGCAATTCTGAAGGCAAAAGGGGGTCCAACCTGGTACTAGCAAGGTGTGCTTAACCACTTTACAACCGGAGGATTTTGCTGTCTTACGTCCAGACCACTTTTTGTGCTTCGGCACTGTGCGAATTTAACTGACAATTGTGCGGTCATGCAATGTGGTACCCAAACAAAATTTACGTCCTTTTTTTCCCACAAACAGAGCTTTCTTTTGGTGGTATTTGATCACCTCTGCGCTTTTTATTTTTTGCGATATTAATAAAAAAAGAGCGAAAATTTTGCAAAAAAATGAAATTTTCAACTTTGTCTTTTAAAAAATATCCAATATACTCAATTTATGTCATATTTTTTGGCCAAAATATATTTAGCTACATGTCTTTGACAAAAAAAAATTCAATGAGCGTATTTTTATTGGTTTGCGCAAAAGTTATAGCGTCTACAAACTATGGTGTAAATACTGAAATTTTACGCAGCTTTAATTTCTGACTGCCTATCTCAATTCATGAAGTGCTAAAATGGCAGGGCAGTACAAGACCCCCCCAAATTACCACTTTTTGGAAAGTAGACATCCTAAGGAATGTTCTGAGACGCATGTTGAGCTCATTGAATATTTAATTTTTTTGTCACAGGTGTTTGAAAAATGAATAAAAAAAAAAAATTTTTTTTTTTAACACAAAGTTGTCACTAAAAGATAAATTTCTCACACATGCCATGGGTATATGTGTAATTACACCCCAAAATATATTCTGCTGCTTCTCCTGAGTACAGGGATACCACATATGTGAGACTTTTTGGGAGCCTAGCTGTGTACGGGACCCCGAAAATCAATCTCCATCTTTAGGTTTTCTAATGGCGTAAATTGCTGATTTTACTCCTCACTACCCATCACAGTTTCGGAGGCCCTGAAATTTCAAGATAGCACAAAACCCCCCAAATGACCCCATTTTGCAAAGTAGACACCCCAAGCTATTTGCTGAGAGGCATGGTGAGTCCATGGAATATTTTATATTTTGCCACAAGTTTTGGGAAAATTACAATTTTTTTTTTTTTTTTTTTTTAACACAAAGTTGTCACTAAAAGATACATTTCTCACACATGACATGGGTATATGTGGAATGACACCCCAAAATACATTCTGCCGCTTCTCCTCAGTATGGGGATACCCCATGTGTGAGACTTTTTGGGAGCCTAGCTGTGTACGGGACCCCGAAAATGAATCTCCATCTTTAGGTTTTCTAATGGCGTAAATTGTTGATTTCACTCCTGACTACCCATCACAGTTTCGGAGGCCCTGAAATTTCAACATAGCACAAAACCCCCCCAAATGACCCCATTTTGCAAAGTAGACACCCCAAGCTATTTGCTGAGAGGCATGGTGAGTCCATGGAATATTTTATATTTTGCCACAAGTTCCGGGAAATATATTATTATTATTTTTTTTTTTTGTTTTTTTACACAAAGTTGTCACTAAATGATATATTGCTCACACATGCCATGGGTATATGTGAAATGACACCCCAAAATACATTCTGCTGCTTCTCCTGAGTACAGGGATACCACATGTGTGAGACTTTTTTGCAGTCTAGCCGAGTACAGGTCCTCGAAAGCCAACCCCCACTTTCAGGCTTTCCAAGGGCGTAAATTGTTGATTTCACTCCTGACTACCTATCACAGTTTCGGAGGCCATGAAATGCCAAGACAGCACAACCCCCCTCCAAATGACCCCTTTTCGGAAAGTAGACACCCTAAGCTATTTGCAGAGAGGCATGTTGTGTGTTTTGCAGATCTCACTTTTTGTCACAAAGTTTTGGAAATTGAAAAAAGAGGAAAAAAAATGCATTTTCCTGTTTTTTCTTCATTTTCCAAAAAAAATGAGAGATGCAAAATACTCACCATGCCTCTCAGCAAATAGATTAGAGTGTCTACTTTGCAAAATGGGGTCATTTTGGGGGGTTTTGTGCCATCTTGGCGTTTCATGGCCTTCAAAATTGTGATAGGTAGTAAGGAGTGAGATCAACAATTTACGCCCTTAGAAAGCCTGAAGGTGGGGAGTGGTTTTCCGGGTCCTGTACGCGGCTAGACTGCAAAAAAGTCTCACACATGGGGTATCCTTGTACTCAGGAGAAGCAGCAGAATGTATTTTGGGGTGTCATTTCACATATACCCATGGCATGTGTGAGCATTATATCATTTACTGACAACTTTGTGTAAAAAAAAAAAAAAAAAAAAAAAAATAATTTTCCTGAAACTTGTGGCAAAATATAAAATATTCCATGGACTCATCATGCCTCTCATCTAATAGCTTGGAGTGTCTACTTTGCAAAATGGGGTCATTTGGGGGGGGGTTTGTGCCATTTTGGCATTTCATGGCCTTCAAAAGTGTGATAGGTAGTAAGGAGTGAGATCAACAATTTACGCCCTTAGAAAGCCTGAAGGTGGGGAGTGGTTTTCCGGGTCCTGTACGCGGCTAGACTGCAAAAAAGTCTCACACATGGGGTATCCTTGTACTCAGGAGAAGCAGCAGAATGTATTTTGGGGTGTCATTTCACATATACCCATGGCTTGTGTGAGCATTATATCATTTACTGACAACTTTGTGTAAAAAAAAAAAAAAAATAATAATTTTCCTGAAACTTGTGGCAAAATATAACATATTCCATGGACTCATCATGCCTCTCATCTAATAGCTTGGAGTGTCTACTTTGCAAAATGGGGTCATTTGGGGGGGTTTTGTGCCATTTTGGCATTTCATGGCCTTCAAAAGTGTGATAGGTAGTAAGGAGTGAGTTCAACAATTTACGCCCTTAGAAAGCCAGAAGGTGCGGATTTGTTTTCCGGGTCCTGTATGCGGCTAGACTGACAAAAAGTCTCACACATGGGGTATCCCTGTACTCCGGAGAAGCAGCAGAATGTATTTTGGGGTGTCATTTCACATATACCCATGGCATGCGTGAGCAATATATTATTAAGTGACAACTTTGTGTAAAAAAACAAAAAAAAAAAAACAAATTGTCATTTTCCTGAAACTTAGGGCAAAATATAAAATACTCCATGGACTCAATATGCCTCTCAGCAAATAGCTTTGGGTGTCTACTTTCCAAAAAGGGGTAATTTGGGGGGTGTTTGAACAGTCCTGGCATTTTATGCTCAATTTTAGCAACACATCACCCACTCTTCTAACCACTTGAAAACCAAGCCTTTTCTGTGAGTTTTTGTTTACATGAAAAAATATTTTTTTTTCACAAGAAAATTACTTTGAACCCCCAAACATTATATATTTTTTTAAAGCAGAGGCCCTACAGAACAAAATGGTGGATGTTGCAATTTTTTTTGTTACACGGTATTTGCGCACACATTTTCCAAACGCAATTTTTGCGTAAAAAAAACACTTTTTTTATTTTTAATGCAGAAATACACTATATAATTCCAAATTGTTTGGTAAAATTTAAAAGATGATCTTATGCCGAGTTCATAGACACCTAACATGACATGCTTTAAAAATTGCGCACGCCCGTGCCGCGGCAACAAACTACGTACGGTTTTAAAAGCCTTTAAAAGTCTTTACAGGTTACCACTTTGGACTTACAGAGGAGGTCTACCACAACAATTACTGCCCTCGACCTGGCGTTCACGGCGATACCTCACATGCATGCTGAAATTGCGGTTTACATATGACACTAGACCAAGCACGGGGGGACAGGGGGGCTTGATTTTTTTTTTTGGTTTTTTTTTTTTAATTTGCTTTCTTATGTTATTTTGACACCTTTTCTTTCATTTTTTTTTCTTTAATCATTTTTATTGTTATCACGGTGAATTTAAATTTCCTCTATGATAGCAATCTGTAGTGACAGGTACTCTTTTTAAAAAAAATTGGGGTCTTTTATACTCTAGATCTTTCCTCTGACCTTAACGCATCTGACCATACCAAAATTGGTGTGATAAAATACTTTCCCAATTTCCCAATGGCGCTGTTTATTTCTGGCGAAACAGAAGTCATGAAATGCTCGTAGCCTCCGGCATCTTAGGCCATAGAGATGATTGGAGCCATTCTCATCTCCAATCAGCTCTATGGTTAGATAATTGAACCACCGGCTGCACTCTCGGGTTAACCGGTGGGACAGGAGAGCCCGAGAAAAACCGTGGAAGGCAGCGGAAGGCGGCAGGAGGGGGGGGGAGTCCCCTCCCACTGCATGTAAAAGCAGTCTAGCGGCCAATTATCCGCTAGGATTGCTTTTACATGTAAGCCGACCGCTTGCTGTAAAAAACGATACCAAGATGATGCCTAAATCTGCAGGCATCATCCTGGTATAACCACTCAAAGTCCAGCAACGTACCAGTACATTGCTGGTCTTTGTTTGGCATATAGGTTTTTTTTTTTTCATGCAGCCTGTGGGCTGAACGAAAAAAAAAGAGAACCTATCAGAAATCAGCACAGGAATAATGCGTAGTATTACTCATCATTAACCGCCCAAACAACCACCCACTGAATTTAATGATGGGTATACACGACACTATCCACGTATACCAAAATAGGATTTTAACTGCAGTGCTGAAATCAGAAAATCACCACAGCTGCTATCAGCAAAGGTATCCATATATGCTGAGCGCAAACGCTGTTTGTGTCAGAATATATAAAATCAATGCATGGTAGCCGACGAGTACCTGCAAGAGAAACAGGTCACAAAAGAATGAAAAAACAAACAAAGTACATTAAAAAAAAGTACATTAGGAAGAGTAGGACATATAAAATGACTGACACAACAAAAGTTTTTGGATTCTCATCATTAACCGCCCAAACAACCACCCACTGAATTTAATGATGGGTATACACGGCGCTATCCACGTATACCAAAATAGGATTTTAACTGCAGTGCTGAAATCAGAAAATCACCACAGCTGCTATCAGCAAAGGTATCCATGTATGCTGAGCGCAAACACTGTTTGTGTCAGAATATATGAAATCAATGCGTGGTAGCCGACGAGTACCTGCAAGAGAAACAGGTCACAAAAGAATGAAAAACAAACAAAGTACATTAAAAGTACATAGGAAGTGTAGAAGAACATAAAAAATGACTGAGACGACAACTATTTTTGGCTTTTATGTATTTTTTTTTTTTTCTTCAAACGTCGAGTTCCAGGTTCCAGGTTCGGGTCTCTCAAAATGACGATAGCCATCGAACATCTTTTGAGACCCTGTGTAAATGTGCCCTAAACTGTGCCGTGCTGTACCCTATGCTAATAATCCACTAGTGTGTGGTAGCGACGGAAACAGTCACCGTGGCAAAGACCAGGTCGGTCAGGACAGTCGGGACAATAATTCCGGGTGTCATGCCTAAATCCGCGCTTGCTGCAGACACGGCATCTTTTTTGGGGGTATCGTTTGGTATCGGTACTCGGGAGGTATTGCGGAAAATGCCTCTCATGCAGCCGCCTCACTGCATCTGGTTGGGGAAGTTGGGCAGGAGCACCAGCTGAATACAGAAGGGCTCTGATTATCTCTTCTTGGAATTGAAAGAAGGATAATGTTCCAGCAGACGCTTTGTATAAGACAAAAGCGTTGTAAACAGCCAATTGAAATAGGTATACAGACACTTTTTTGTACCAGCGTCTGGCCTTACGGGCAATTAAGTACGGTCCCATCATCTGGTCGTTGAAGTCCACCCCTCCCATTTTACGGTTATAGTCGTGGACACAGAGGGGTTTCTCAACAACAACACCGGTGACCGTAGTAATTTGGACTGCCGTGTCTGGGTGAATGGAGGACAGCACGTAAACGTTTCGTTTGTCCCTCCACTTCACTGCAAGCAATTCCTCGCACCTCAAGCAGGCTCTCTCCCCCGAGCTCAGTGGGGCATTCACTAGCCGTTGGGGGAAGCCCCGGCGATTAGATCGCACGGTGCCACAAGCGCCAATTTGCAATTGATAGAGGTGTCTAAAAAGTGGCACGCTTGAATAGAAATTGTCCACGTACAAGTGGTACCCCTTTCCGAATAAGGGTGACACCAAGTCCCAAACTATCTTGCCGCTGCTCCCTATGTAGCCTGGGCAGTCGGGGGGCTCCACAGTGCTATCTTTTCCCTCATAGACACGGAAATTAACTGTATAGCCTGTGGCCCTGTCACAAAGCTTATACAACTTGACCCCGTATCTGGCACGCTTGCTGGGGAGGTACTGTTTGATAGCAAGGCGACCAGTAAACTTAATCAGGGACTCGTCAACGCAGACATCTTGTTGGGGGGTAAACAAGGCTGCGAACCGCTGATTGAAGTGGTCTATGAGGGGCCGAATTTTGTGGAGCCGATCATATTCAGGGTCTCCCCGAGGACGACAGAGTTCATTGTCGTTGAAATGCATGAACCGAAATATTTGTTGGTATCGAGCCCTGGACATAACAGCAGAGAACACGTACATTTGATGAATTGGGTCAGTGGACCAATATAACCGCAATTCATTCTTTCTTGTAATGCCCGTGTTGAAGGAAAGGCCCAGATAGGTTTTAAACTCCTGAATCGTAATAGGATTCCAGGCGAATGGTCTGGCAAGGGGTGAATTTGGGTTGGCGGCGATGAATTGTTGAGCGTACAAATTTGATTGGTCCACAATAGATCTGAAAAGATCTTCAGTGAAAAACAGCTCAAAAAAGTTTATGGGATTAAAACCAGCTGTTTCCACTTGGATTCCGGGTTGGGCGGTGAATGGGGGAAGTACTGGCGCTGTGGAATCTGTGGGCTGCCAATTAGGATATGCCAGCGCTTCAGGGAGGACACTATGGGCTCTACGGGCCTGTCTTCGGATACGCGGTGGCTGCGGGCCACTACTCGTGCTAGCCACCGCACCAGCTTCAACTGCACTCAGGTGACTCGCCACGTCACCAGGTGATACTGCAGTGCTGGTTGAAGGTCCAGGGTGTACTAGGCCGCTCGTGCTTGCCAGTTCACGAGAAGTGTGAGCGGCACTAGTACTGGCACTCTGCTGCATACCAGAAACCTCCAGTTCTTGCAAGTCAACAACTCCAGAATGGGGTCGGGTACGCCTGACCCTAGCAGGGACCCCTCTGTCGGAGCTATCTGTCAGGGAGCCGCTGCCGTCATCTGGTTCGTATATTGACCCTGATTCTGCCGGTGAGGCTTCCCCATCGCTCTCACTTGACATGGTCATTATACTGTATATAGCATCATCACTGAACGAACGTTTTGTCATTTTGGTAGCTAAATTTACTCGTACAGTGATGCGACTACTAGGTAATAAAAGCACCTGGTTGTCGAGGACTATTTGGTCGCTACAAAGAAAAACTGCTAGTGCTAACAGAGATCAGGCCTGACTCTGCTAACACAGCGGTTTTGTGTGATGTGTTTTTTGGAAGTGTCAGTAATCTATTGATTACTACACTTGCCTGGGTAAGGTGGGCTGGGCAGGGGGGCTAAACGCAGGTGCTAGCAGGAATCAGTGCTGATTGTGCAAACACTGCGTTTGGGGAACACTAAATTATGAGGACGCTAGTATAGTTCTGATCAGATCAGATATTGATCTGTTCAAACACTATACTAGTAACGGTGGTGTGTGTGTGTTAGTGTACTTGACTCTAACTGACGCTAAGTAACGGTGGTGTAGTGGGACCCTGACGCTAACTAGCTAGCCTAAGTTGTGTCACCCGTGACGCTAATACAGTGATCGGTAATCACTGTATATAGTGAACACTGTGACAGGGAAGTGAAGGGGTTAAACTGGGGGAGATCAAGGGGTTAAACCTTTATAGAGGATAGATGGCGGGTGGCCTAAACCTATTCGGGCCTAGCGCAAGCGCAAATTAGGGTCACCAGTGACACTAAATACAGTGATCAGTAGTTATCTGATATACTGTATATATTAGTGCACTGTTTTATATGGAGTGAAGGGGTTAACTGGGGAAGATCAAGCGGTTAAAAGTTTATTAGGGAATAGGTGGCGGGTGCCCTAACCCTATATGGGCTTAGCGCAAGCGCAAATTAGGGTCACTAGTGACACTAAATACAGTGATCAGTATTTACCTATATACTGTATTTAGTGCACAGAGTAATAGGTAGTGAAGGGGTTAACTGGGGCTGATCAAGGGGTAAAAACTTTATTAGGGGATAGGTGGCGGGTACCCTAACCCTATTTGGGCCTAACGCAGGCGCAAACTACGCTCACAAGTGACACTTATACAGTGATCAGTAAAATATCTGTATACCACTGTATATAGTGTTCACTGTGAGGGGTTTTGGGGGTGATCAGGGGGTGATCAGAGGTGATGAAGGGGTTAAATGTACCTATGTGAGGTGTGTCAGTGTAGTGTTGGTGGAACTCACGTTTTTACTGTGTCTCTGTCTCTCTCCTGGAACCGAAAGGACTCCAGGAAGGACAGTGACATCACTTCCCCTGTCTGTGTTTACATTACACAGACAGGGGACAGATTGCCATTGGTGGGGACCGATCTACAGACACTGACCAAAAATCATTGGTCAGTATCTGATGACTGATCGGTTCCCTACCGAATGACATCGGGATCGGGACCCGCGGCGCGCGGGAGCGCGCTCTGGAGCCGTGATCGCGCATCACGTTAATACTACGTGGCTGAGCGGTATCGTGCCGCTCTGCCGCAGTAGTATTACCGTGCGCGGTATTAAAGTGGTTAATAAAGTGGCTGGTGAGTGTAAATCAGTAAGGCAATTTTACTTTAGATTTACTAAAACCATATAATATGAGGTCAAACCTAAACACTTTCAATTAGTATGCAATCAGGCAGGCCATTGCACTACATAGTTGAAGGTAAATCTAAAGGCAATTCACTAAGAAAATTGTATAATGTATGGCCAGGCATATGTGAGCATCACCAAATCACATTATTATTTTGAGCAGCAATCCCACCTATTTCTGTTAATCTATTATGTAAACCTATAGCCTAAGCTGCCCAGATCACATGGTCTCTGGCTACCAGGCACCTTGTGGATGTTTCATATTATTAGAGACTGCAAAGAGACTGTTGTTTAAAGCCAAACAGGCCATGTCTGGTAGAAGGGGATTAAAGGATTTCTGCTGTTGGAAGTGCTTATTATAATGCAATAAGACCAAACCTTACCACATCTATGTGAAATGAAGGAAGCCGTTAAAGCTTTTAACCACATACTGACTTCATGCCGTCATTGTGTAAGTTGTATGAATCCGCAGCAGATCACAGTGGGGTTGATTTACGAACGGCAAATAAACTGTGCACTTTGAAAAGTGCTGTTGCCATCTGCAAGTGCAGTTGCCCCAGAACTTAAAAAATAAGGTAAATCTTCACTTTACAAAGAATACTCAATCACGTTCATGGAAAATTTAAAAAAAACACAGAATTTTTTCTTGCACATGATTGGATGATGGGAGTCAGTAGAGCGTCTGCTCATTTACTAAGTTCTGGAGCAATTGCACTTGCAAAAGTTCACAGTCTATTTGCCTTGTAAATCCACCCCAAAGTGTCAGGAAGGCATGTGTGTTCCTGTTTATTGCTCATATAATTGGAAGGTTCTTCTATTTTATCTTCTGATGGCCAGATACAGACAAGGAATGTACGTGTTATTCTTTAGCCTCCTCTGTCTCCCATCAGTACAATTGTCATTGGCCATGGCACATTCTGTAGTGTTCAGGTATCCACGTTGTCTGCCAAATTATTCTTCTAAAACTCTGGAGCTGTTCCTCCTTCTGTTCTTACTGAACCTGGGATTCAGATTAGGGATCCCTGGCAGCTAGACAAGAGCTACTGAGTGCAACATTAATATTGGCTAGTGACAGCAATGTGCAACATACAAACTGATCTAAAAGAAGATTTTAGGCCCGGTTCACACCTATGCCTTTTTTAATGCTTTTTGCAAAAACGCACCACAGACCATTGAACATGGTTTCCTATAGGGCATGTTCACATCTATGCTTTTTTCAGCCGCTGGTTTTTGGAAAGGGTCAGGGACTTTTTTAACCACTTCTGGACCGGGCCTTTATCTGACACTTGTTGTTTACAAGTTAAAATCATTTTTTTTTTTGTTAGAAAATTACTTAGAATTTTTTTTAGGAGAGACCCTAAAGAAAAAAATGGAGATCATTGCAATATTTTTTATCAAACCGTATTTGCGCAGCGGTTTTACAGATGCAATTTTTTGGGGAAAAAAAACATTTTTTTAATTAAAAAATAAGAAAACTGTGAAGTTAGCCCAATTTTTTTCTATAATTTGAAAGATAATGTTACGCTGAGTAAATAGATACCCAACATGTCATGCTTCAAAATTGCGCACGCACATGGAATGGCGACAAACATTGGTACTTAAAAATCCCCATAGGCGACATTTTAAAAATTTCTACAGGTTACCAGTTTAGAGTTACAGAGAAGGTCTAGGGCTCAAATTATTGCTCTGGCTCTAAGGATCGTGGCATGTGTGGTTTGAACAACGTTTACATATGTGAGTGCGACTTGCGTATGCATTCGGTTCTGCGCGCAAGCTTATGGAGATGGGGCACTTTAATTTTTTTTCCTATTTTTTATTTTTTTTATTTTTACACTTTTTTTTTTACATTTTTGATCACTTTAATTCCTATTACTAGGAATTTAAACATTCCTTGTAATAGAAATAAGCATGACAGGACCTCATTAATGTGAGATATGAGGTCATAAATTTTCTTCATAATGAAAAAAATGGGCTCTTTAAATCCGTTGCTAGGAAGCGACGTATGACGTTGCTCCGCTCCTCCAAGGCCATAGAGTTGAGTAAGGGCCATCTTGCCTCCACTCGACTTCCTGCCTGAGGTAACAGCAGACCGAATCGTTTTCCCCGATACCGACGGATCCGGTAAGTGGGTAAAATGACCGGGAAGAGGGGGGGGGGGCACATCTCCCGCAGCCCATAGGGGTGATCCCACGGCAAATCCGCCGCTGGGACCACCCTTATGTTAAAGCGGACTGCCCGCCGTTTAAAAAAATACAGAGGTTATGGCAGCTATCTGCTACCATTGCCCTCGGTATTTAACGTCAAAGTACTGATGTAAATACACAGTGGGCGGTCCGTAAGTGGTTAAAAGCAAAACAGTGCGTTTTTGGTTCAATAGACTTCAATAGAGAAGCTTCAGAAAAGCATGTAGTGCATTTTTGGCACAATTTTGCTGCAATTTTACAGCGATTTTTACTCGATTTGTGTTTTTTATTCTACCCAACAAAAGACATAAAAAAATGCTGAACGCATCAAAAAACTTGCAAAAAATGCATCAAAAATGCATGTGCAAAAACGCAAACTGCACCGCAATAAGCACAGAAACAGATCAAAAACAAAATGCATAGATGTGAACCAAGCCCTAACCATCAGTGAGAGAAGATGAGGTCGGGAAGGGGAGAAACTCATGCAGGTAATGAGGTTTATTTACTAAAGGTAAATCCACTGTGCACTACAAGTGCATGATTAGTGTATTACAGATAAATACAACCTATCTTATCTCTGCCCAATGATACCAATAACACTAGCCCTGGACAAATAAAGCATGACACGAATATGGAGAAAATTTGGCCTGCTAGGCCATTTTATTTACAAATTAACAAAATAAACATTTCTTAAAACAGAAACCATACCAAATTCAGTACCCGTAACATAAAGGTTGCCGATTCTGGGAGGCGACAAAATCAAAATTAGCATTGTGTATCAGGGTTAATACTTAAGGGTCCACGCAACACCAGCTCGGGGACAAACACACTATACCACCGATACTTCCTTATTACCATTTTCCCGTTAATCCACCATTAACTGGGATCCACTAGAGGGCTCCATACCTTAGATGGGTCACCCTATGAACTTTTCCAAGAATATTGATGCCTCCAAAGACCCCAACCACCAAAACACTTCCCTATATATATATATATATATATATATATATATATATATATATAAATATATATATAAAAATAAGAAAACAGTAAATTTAGCCCAATTTTTTACCATAATTTGAAAGATAATGTTACGCCGAGTAATTAGATACCCAACATGTCATTCTTCAAAATTGCGCATGCTCACAGAATGGCGCCAAACATTGGTACTTAAAAATCCCCATAGGCAACATTTTAAAAATGTCTGCAGGTTACTAGCTTAGAGTTACAGAGAAGGTCTAGGGCTCAAATTATTGCTCTCACTCTAACGATCGCGGTGATACCTCACATGTATGGTTTGAACACCGTTTACATATGTGGGCGGGACTTGCGTATGCGTTTGCTTCTGCGCGCGAGCTAACGGGGACAGGGCGCTTTAATTTTTTTTTTTTCCTATTTATTTTATTTATTATTTTTTTATTTTTACACAGTTTAAAAAAAAAAATGTTTTGATCATTTTTATTCCTATTACAAGGAATGTAAACATCCCTTGTAATAGAAATAGGCATGACAGGTCCTCTTTATTGTGAGATCTGGGGTCAAAAAGACCTCACACCTCACAACTACACTAAAAAAGAAAAAAAAAAAAAAAAATTGAAAGAGGAAAAAAAAAAAGCGGCCCTTTAAACCGGTTGCTAGGCAACGTCTTTTGACGTAGCTCCTGTCCTCCAAGACCATAGAGTCGAGTGAGGGCCATCTTGCCCTCACTCGACTTCCTGTCTCTGAGGATACGGACCGGATAGTTTTCCCCGCTGCCGGCTGTCCGGTAAGCTGGGAAAATGTCTGGGACGCGGCAGGAGAGGGGGGGGGCACCTTTTCCCCTGCACCGTAAGGGTAATTCCGCGGCGAATCCGCCACTGGGACCACCCTTATCTGAAAGCCGACCGCCCGCCGTTTCAAAAAATACCAGGGTTATGGGGGCTATCTGCTGCCATAACCACAGTATTTAGCTTTTAATGGCCGACGCATATAGTCGTTAGGCGGTCAGTAAGTGATTGCATGCATATGGCAAACAGGTGACGATGACTGATGGGGTGACAGGTGGCGATGACTGATGGGGTGACAGGTGACGATGAATGATGAGGTGACAGGTGACAATGACTGATGGGGTGACAGGTGACGATGACTGATGGGGTGACAGGTGACGATGACTGATAGGGTGACAGGTGCTGATGATTGATGAGGTGACAGGTGACGATGATTGATGAGGTGACAAGTGACGATGATTGATGGGGTGACAGATGACAATCACTGACGGGGTGACATGTGATGATAATTGATGGGGTGACAAGTGACGATCACTGATGGGGTGTCAAGTGACGATGATTGATAGGGTGACAGATGACGATGACTGATGGGGTGACAGGTGACGATGACTGATGGGGTGACAGGTGACGGTGACTGATGGGGTGACAGGTGACGGGCGATGGTCACTGATGGGTGACAGGTGACGGGCGGTGCACGGCGGTACTGATGGCAGTCTCTGGTGACCGGTGAACTTTAGGCTACGTTCACATGTGAGCGCAGGGATCATGAGCAGAATAACTGCGATTCTGCCCGCGATCCAGAAATCATTGCAAATTGCGGGACGCCTGTGCGTTGCCCGTGATTTGCAATAGCACCCCAAATGCTGTGCGATGTTGCTGCGATTTCCGCCTGCCGAATCGCGGTAACATCACGCAAACAACGCATGACGCCCCAAAGAAACTCTTGTACCTTTTTTGGGCGTCATGCGTTGTTTGCGCGATGTTACCGCAATTCGGCAGGTGGAAATGGCGGCAACATCGCACAGCGTTTGGGGTGCTATTGCAAATCACGGGCAACGCACAGGCGTCCCGCGATTTGCAATGATTTCCAGATCGCGGGCAGAATCGCGGTGATTCTGCCCGCGATCGCTGCGCTCACATGTGAACGTTATGGGTGTCAATTTCTGGGCACTGATGAGGTGACTGTTGGGTGACAGGTGACATTGGGGGGGGGCTGAGGACTGTGTGGGGGGGGACATTTATTTTTGTGATTTTACTGTGACAGGTACACAGAGCAGTAACTCACTGCTTCTAGCTCTTCTCCCGTCATACTGGAAACTGTATGAGGGGAGAAGAGCTAGTAACAGTCAGTTACTGCTCTTTGTTTACATTTTGTGATCGGCTGTGAATAGATTCACAGCCGATCACATAGTAAACAGTCACTGTTAGTGACTGTTTACTACCGCCGGTGACAGCTGTGTTCCTACGGAACACAGTGCCACCGACATGACCGCGCTGCGCGCTCCCGATCGCGCATGCGCGGTCATCTTGTGGGCGCCTTCATTGTGATCGGCTGTGTCATTGGAACGCAGCCGATCACGTGGGAAACAGCCACGCCCATTGGCTGTTTCCCCCCTGCCGGTGACGGGGGGTGTCCTGGGGACACCCCGACACCGGCAGTGCAGGGTGGCGCGCACGCGATCGCGTGCCTGCCCTGCTTAAAGTGCCGCCGTCATATGACGGCGGCCCAGGATAATGGTCGCCTTGCTCCGCCGTCATATGACGGTGGGCGGGCGGCAAGCGGTTAAGTAATGTAACAATAACAGATGGAGATGGTATCTCCTGAAATTTCCATCTTCTTGTGATTAAGAGTTTTGCCGCTAATAAAATATGTAAAACCACTACTCGGTACTTTATAGGTATCTCATGGATCAATAAGTTTCAGTATTAATTACAGTAATAGGAAGCACAAGGGTAATATTAAGACGCTGAATTTCAAAAGAGCCAATTTCCCAAAACTGCGCTCACTGCTAGAAAATATCAATTGGGATAGAACCCTGGGAACAAAGAACATGGAGGAAAAATGGGAGTGCTTCAAGAGCATACTTAACAAGGGGATTGGCCAGTGCATTCCAAAGGGAAATAAATTTAAAAGAGCAAAGCTAAACCCTGGGTGGCTAAACTCCAACATAAAAATGTATACTAGTGCTAAAGAAAAGGCCTTCAAAAAATACAAGACTGAGGGGTCATTGGCAGCATTTAAGCATTACAAAGAGTGTAATAAGAAATGTAAAGATGAAATCAGGGCGGCTAAAATAGAACACGAGAGACATATAGCGGAGGAGAGTAAAAAGAACCCCAAGAAGTTCTTTAAGTATATAAACAGTAAGAAAGCGAGGCCAGAACACATTGGCCCCATAAAAGATGACAAAGGAAATATGGCCACTGAGGACAGAGAAAAGGCGGAAGTGTTAAATAATTTCTTCTCTTCAGTCTTCACAAAAGAATCGGGGGGCTACACAAACCTAGCTTGTAAGGCCGAACTAAACAACACACCTCAGGAAATACCGCCATGGCTAACAGAAGGTAGACTTAAAACTAAACTAGAGAAACTTAACATAAATAAATCACCGGGACCGGATGGCTTGCACCCGAGGGTTCTGAAAGAGCTCAGCCAGGTGATTGCCAGACCATTATTCTTGATCTTTAAGGATAGTTTACAGATGGGTATGGTGCCAGCTGATTGGAAAAAAGCTAACGTGGTACCAATATTTAAAAAGGGGCCGAGATGTATCCCGGGTAACTATAGGCCGGTCAGCCTAACATCTGTAGTCTGCAAGATTTTGGAGGGGATGTTAAGGGACCACATACAAGACTTTAGTAATGAAAACTGTATTATTAGTAGTAATCAGCATGGATTCATGAAAAATCGTTCTTGCCAAACCAATCTATTAACCTTCTACGATGAAGTGAGCTGCCACCTAGATAAAGGTAAGCCGGTGGATGTGGTGTATCTGGACTTTGCAAAGGCCTTTGACACCGTTCCCCACAAACGCTTACTGTACAAACTAAGGAAGGTAGGTATGGACCATAGGGTGAGTACCTGGATAGAGAACTGGCTCCAGGGGAGAGTCCAGAGGGTAGTGATTAATGGGGAGTACTCGGATTGGGTGGGTGTGGAAAGTGGGGTCCCCCAGGGTTCTGTCCTGGGACCAATCCTGTTTAATTTATTCATAAATGATCTAGAGGAGGGGATATCTAGTACAATCTCAGTATTTGCGGATGATACTAAACTAAGCATGCCAATATCTTCTATGCAGGATGTGGAAACCTTACAAGCGGACCTGAACAAAATAACGGGGTGGGCAACTACATGGCAGATGAGGTTTAATGTTGAAAAATGTAAAGTAATGCACTTGGGGGCCAGAAACCAGAAAGCAAGCTACTCACTAGGGGGGGAACCTCTGGGTGAGTCTAGGATGGAAAGGGACCTGGGGGTACTGGTAGACAACAGGCTTGGCAGTGACATGCAATGCCAAGCCGCTGCAAGCAAAGCCAACAGAATACTGGGATGTATAAAAAAGGGGATTCACTCCAGAAATAAAGAGATTATTCTACCGCTCTACAAGACTCTGGTCCGGCCACATTTGGAGTATGCTGTCCAGTTCTGGGCACCGGTCCTCAGGAAGGATGAGCTGGAATTGGAAAGAGTCCAGAGAAGGGCAACAAAAAATAATTAGGGGAATGGAGGACATCAGCTATGAGGAAAGACTACAAGCACTGAACTTATTCTCTCTGGAGAAGAGACGATTGAGGGGGGATATGATATCAATGTACAAATACTGTTCCTGGCGACCCTAGCATAAGGAACAAACTATTCAGAGAGAGGAGATACAATAAGACACGTGGCCATTCACTAAAACTAGAGGAAAGGCGGTTTAACCTTAAAATGCGTAAGGGGTTCTTCACTGTAAGAGCGGTAAGGATGTGGAATTCTCTTCCACAAGCAGTCGTATCAGCTGGGAGCATTGATAGTTTCAAAAAACTATTAGATGGGCACCTTGGAGACCACAACATACAGGGGTACACAATGTACGGTTAAAAGCAAACACACACACATCATAGGTTGAACTGGATGGACTGATGTCTTTTTTTCAACCTCACTAACTATGTAATTTAGGTGCAAGATCGCCATCTCAGGGCTTGGAATTATGTTTTTTTCCACGACTTCTGAGATCATAGAGAATATTTTGTTCCAAAATGCTCTAATCGATTTACACTCCCAAACTATATGGAATAGCGTCCCTTGTTCACCACACTCTCTCCAACAAAATGCTGGAGTTAAGGGGTAAAATTTGGAAAGTTTAGTGGGGGTCAAATACCAAAAATTTTAAGTCTTTTGATATAATTCCCAATGATTAGTACATTTTGAGGAAGCATATGTGGCAGCAAAAGCTTTTAGCCAGTTAGTTTCCGGGAAAGATTTCCCCAGTAATTTTTCCCATTTAAGAACGGTAGTGGGTTTAGAATAGGTGTTATGCTTGTTCAATATATCATAAATAACTGATATACCTGATAAACCATTTTTGCTTGCACATGATTGGATGGTAGAAATCAGTAGAGATTTCCCTAATTTCAGAGCTTAGCAAGTGTATTTGCCTTTAGTAAATAAACCCCGTTGTATAGTTCTTCTTTGTCCCTCACTCTTACATCAGGATGAGTGAAGGAGAGAGAGCACAGTATTCCCTGGTGTAGGTCAGTAGAAGAGGTCACAAAGTTACTATACTAGGCCGAATGAACCCAAGGGGAGCAGGATGGTTGGAGGTACACAAGGATGTTTATTGGGAAGTGTTGAGGAACGCACACATTTCCCTGAGGAAGTGGGGTGAAGCACACACAGGAAAAGTGTCACTAATGTTTGGAGAAGCTGGAGACAGACAAAATGCTGAAGCATCTTTACACAATTATCTCCAGATCTCTAGGGGTAAATAGAGGGGTCAAAGCAAGGACAGAACAGATAAACATAGCCTAACACAGGTTTTACAATGTGAGCCTATAGAAAAAGACTATCTATCTATCTATCTATCTATCATCTATCTATCTATCTATCTATCTATCTATCTATCTATCTATCTATCTATCTATCTATCTATCTATCTATCTATCTATCTATCTATCTATCTATCTATCTATCTATCGCAGCTGTTAGGCCCTGTACAGCCTATTTAAAAGGGCTACCCCCCACCCCGAAAGTATCAAAATTATATTTTCACTAAAGATTCACAGGCTCAGATTTGATCTGAAAACAAACAAAACAAAAATCCCCAGTGCACTTACCAGCCAGCCTGCAACAAACCAAATTACCCTGTCTAACAGTTCATGTTAAAAACAAGGGTTTACTTTGCACACATTTGTGCACTAGATACCTTTTAGGACTGCAGTACACTGAGGTGCAGTGACGTGGCCTCTGCAGTTTATGCATGTATTTGCAAATTTGTGCAAACAAAATTCCTTGTTTTTAACGTGAACTGTTAGACAGGACAATGCATTTTGTTGCAGGTTCACTGGTAAGTGAGCTGGGAAATTTTGTTTGATTTTTTGACATGCGTCGCCCTTCCATGTGCTCCTTGGTGTAAAGGCCAGTTATAGGTTGGGGTGGTTGCTATTAGTTTGTATAGTTGGTGATTTGTGTGGGGGCGCACTGGATGCCTTTGCTGCCATTGTGCTATTGCTGGGTGTCCAGTGCATCTCTCTAACTTTAAGGGGGAGTGGGGTTCCTCTAGGCCTACCTGCTCTTAATCTATCCATTATTATGTATGTGCTCCAATTTGGGAGACTCTGAAATTATAGAGTTAGGACTGTAGTACACTGGGTGCCTCGATGTGGCCTCTGCAGCTTATGCATGTATTTGCAAAAGTGTGCAAACGAAACTCCTTGTTTTTAACATGAACTATTAGACAGGGTCAATTTGGTTTGTTGGAGGCTGGCTGCTAAGTGAGCTGGGAATATTTGTTTGTTTTTTTACATGTATTGCCCTATGATATGCTCCTTGCTGTAAAGGCCAGTTATAGGTTGGGGTGATTGCCATTTGCTTGTATAGTCAGATTTTGTCTGCACTGCCATGGTGGTGAAAAATAGTATTGCAGCTTGACTTTTACAGGTCATGGTGCAATAGCCTTGCCAGCCAGCCAGACAAATGTCTGTCTGTCTATCTATCTATTTTTTTTATCTCCACAGTATGTGTCATGTAATCTATCTATTTACAGTAGGGATCGACCTATTATCGACAATGCCAATATATTGACGGTCGGCTGTCTTGAAATGACAAGCGATGCGGCTGAGACTCCGCTCGGCTGTCATTATAAGGAGCATGAGGGGACCCCCCCCCAATGCCGTCCCACCGGGAGACCCGGGCAACCAGCCTGCACGGCCACCAAAGACCCAATCAAAGCGGCTCTGATCGGGTCTCCATGCAAAAACCCGGAAGTGATATCTTGAGTGACATCACTTCCATGTACTGTCTGGCGCCAGATTTAAAAAAAAATGACAGCATTCAAAACAGCCAAACTTGGAGTTTTGAATACTTTTAAGTGCAGAGGAGGGGTTTGGGTTTTTTTAGACCCCCAGATCCCTCCGCAACAGTACCTGTCAAGAAAAAAAAAAACATTTTTTAAATGTACAAAAATATCGGCCTATATCGGCCGATACCGATATTCAATGGCCAAAATATCGGTATCGGCTTTAAAAAAAAACGATATCGGTCGATCACTAATTTACAGTATCTATCTGCATCTACTGAGAAAGTCAGTGATCGGTATAGGTATAATTAAGGTGTATTTATAATGTGTCTTTTTTCAGATTTCAGAACTTGTTGTGGTCGAGGAAATCGTTTGTGGAAAGTGTGAAGGTTTACAAGTCCAGCTACGTCTACATGCCAGCCTTCTCCATGAGACATGGAACGGAGCCCTCGCTTCGTGTGTACTACACCTTGGCCGACTTCAGCACCAACCAGACTGTTCTCTTCGCCAACCCCAACTTCCTGCGTAATGTCGGAAAGTTCTGGAAATCCAAGGGTGTTCACTCTAAGCGTCTGTCTACGGGCCTCTTCATGGTCAGCGCTGCCTTAAGCCTGTGCGAGGAAGTAACCGTTTACGGATTCTGGCCCTTTCAATTCGACCTGAAAGGGAAACCCATTAGCCACCATTACTACGATGACGTGCCTCCTATGACTAGGTTCCACTCCATGCCCGAAGAGTTCTTACAGCTCTGGTTACTTCACAAGACAGGAATTTTACGAGTTCAGTTAGAACAATGTGACACAGCATCTTCCAATCAGAAACCTCACTGAGATCCACGCAATCCAAAAACTGCTAATTTTTGGTGGGTGGGGAATCTTTTTACTCTTTGACATTCACACAGCGAACTCTCCTTTTTCCTTTGCAGACTTGCTTTTTGTACTGTGCCGATACTGGATACTGAAGGGCGACTGTGAAATGAGCCCGCTAAATTTAGAACCACATTTTACGAAAGTGCCAAAATTCTGTCTTTCCGTCCCTGGGTTTTCTTTAGAATATGCTGATGTACAGAATTTTAGTGAACGTTTTTTTAAATATTTTTTGGCTGCCGACTAGATTCTTTAGACGATGAATGTAGTATTTTTAATGCAAAAACACCATGTCCAGAAAAAAAACAGCTTTTTACAGACTTTTTTTTTATAGACTCTTCAGAACGTTTGCTCTGCGACACCTCCAGCAAGCCGCGAACAAAAACCAGCTGAGGTTATAAGGGAATGGACGAATGCCTTGCATGGGGCACTTTTTTTTTTTTTTTTAGTATATAGATATATATATATATTTTGTTTTTTATGTTTTCGTTTAGTGTCAGTTTTGTGTTTTGGATGTTTATTTATAAGGAATGCAGGAATGCATCTGTGTTCAAAGCATGTATGTGATAGTTTGCTTTGCATATGCCAGCAGTGAATGAAGATAACATTTTTCTTTCTCTTGTTGGAGGGTTAAATTTGGAGTTTGGATAATCTGCATCATTGCAATATATTTCCTGCAGATTTGATCAATACATCACTTTGTGAGGACCTGTTTTTTGTCATTGAAAGGAAACCAATATCTGACATGAATGACACAGCAAAGAATGGTCCCCCTAGCCCTCTGATTACACTGCAAGCTCAAAATTAGAAATGGATAGGGAAACATTGTTCTGTAAAGAACCTATAACTGCAGTGATTTCTAGCAAGTCTCATATAACATGTCCCCAGTCTCTGACTGCTCCCCACAACATGCCCTCAGCGTCCAATCACTCCCGTAGCATGTCTACAGTCACTAACCATCTTGGTTACATGTCTGCTGTCTCTAACAGTCTTCTGCAGCATGGTTTACATCTTTAAAATTATGTGTGACCCCTTGATGATGTCGGGAGCCATATTTGAGGCCCCCTTTTCCACTTAATTTGATCATCTAGCCCTACGGGCTTATTTTTCAGTTTTTAAGAATCATATGCTCAGATTTTATCTACATTTCCATGGTGGTGAAAAATGGTATTGCAGCTTGACTGTTCACAGGTCATGGTTCATTACCCTTGCTGCCTAGAAAGACATACGTCTTAATGAGCATAAAGATGAGTAAATTGACTCAATGTTCTACCCAGATCAAGCAGATTTGTGGTTAGCTAATTATGCATGAGTCTTGTTCAAGCCACTGGGTGATTTGATTTGTTTCCCTTGGAATGGGGGATTCTTGGACATCTTATTGGGTCCTTTTCTACCTGGGAGCATGCTGTTTAGGATGGTCAGTTGGTGGTAAAGTCAGTGCAGTTTCTTTTCCAATGATTAACCTATTGCTGACTGAGAAATGGCAAAAAGTGGGGTTTAATGTTTAGCCGCTGCACATGAGTCCACGGTGGCCTGAGATTGTGTGCTCCCAGCGCACTGACTGAGCTGTTACCAATAGCTATTGGTCATGGCTTCTAGCTGTGACAGCCATGTACATTGGTCACATTATAGAGAAACCATGCCACCTCCTGGGCATTACAGCCCACTTAAAGGAACAACAGAAGAAGGATCTCCTTCAAGGATTAAGGGACTTTTTAGCCTACTTAAAGAGCCACAGGGATGCAGTGTGAAGGACCTAATGTGCTGAATAGTGTAATGAGTTTCCCAAGTAAAGAATTCTAGTATGGTCTTATTGAGTATTTGCTGAGCAATGCAGAAGTGGCCTGGTTAGAGGACCATAGACAAAAAAATCAGCAGATCTTAGCTGTATTTTTTTCATTTATTTGCTCATCTCAAATGATAAACATTCGCACATCCTCAAAATTTTTGACTAAGCGCACCTTTTGCGATCGAACAAAGCCATAGAGTTGCACACTCCTCTATTGTCCCCACAGAAAAAGGGAGGTAAGGAGTGTAAATCTCTTCTTCATACTGTGCTTGTCATCACCTTATACAGAGCCCCTACAAAGTCTGATCCTTGTTTGATCTCTGGGTTGGGGGCATAACTTTCCAATATAGAGCCACATATACTGTAATATACAACAGTGATGCCAATGTTTCTTCATCTAGGTAAATAAATTAGTCCACAAGAATGTTCTTAAATAAGCACCACCAGAAAAATATGTCCCTAGAACTGAAAAACATCAGCCATTGGCTGGTTTGTTTTTTTTTTCCCAACGTCATTTTTATTTCTCATCTAGAGGCATCACTAGGTCATCACTTGGCACAGTTCCACATTTTTTTCTGGGGTAGTAAAAGTTGTTACAACATATAAAATGATCTAGAACAAGGGATTGTTAGAAGTCCACCAAGTCAGTGTAAGGCAGCTAAAACTGTCCCCAATAATTTCTGTAGCAATAAAATCACGAAAAAATTATTATTGTTTTACCATTCTTCCCCTCCACAAAAATGTTCAAAAAAGGTCAGTGTAAATAGGACACATTTTAAAAAAAAAAAAAAAAATGTGTAAAGGACTAGACACGTTTTGTAATCTGTATACATTATAATATAGATTCTGAAATTAGGTTAAATTTGCAGTTGCAAAGTCTGTCACTTAAAGGTTTTAAAGGTCCCATTTTACCACTATACAGATTTCACCTCCTCCCCACTCCTAAACTGGTCAGTCTACTTAAACCCAAAATTTATATTTTAGTTATGACTGGAGTATTGTAGACTGGATCACCCTCTGAGTTAAATCTCAGTTAAAGACTCCAGTTCTGATATTTTTTTTCCTATGACTACCCCTGCCATGAGGTCTCACTTCTTCTGTTGCATACTTCATAATGTGAAATAAGATTTATAAGGGGTACTTTATTCTTGATGCATATTCTAACAGTGAGACTGTATCATATAGGCCATGGTTGGGTTGGAGGAGCTGTGAACTGTTTTTATGAGATGTAATAAATTAATTTTGGACATAAACGACAAAATTACACGACTGAAATAACCACAAAAGTGGTGGATAGAGGTGAGTCAAGTGTGGAAAACCCACTGACATAAACATTTGTTCTGCTAAAGGCCTTCGTGGCATCTTGTACTGACAAGATGAATGGGCCACAGTGAACACAGTTACCCAATGGATGTCTGAAAGGCAATCAATCCAAATGCTGACTCATGTCTAACGTAGAGTATAGGGGGTCCCAGGGAACGTTGTGCATGGTCTTGATTGTGTTAGGCGTGAGTGTGCCGCCGTCAACGGTGGTTGTATTTCATGTTCGATGTTGCACGACAGCGATTTTATGATGTCTGCTTTTATGTCTTATGAATGCACTGATGCAATAAAATTATCTGGCCGTGGGGTGATGTTCCCCTGTCACTGGGAACTGAGCTCTGTCTTTTTGGATCAGCACCCCACCAATGGAAAAATGCCATTAAACTCTCTAGATCTGTGCTAAAACAGCTGCACGAAACTCATAAATATATTAAACAGCATGATAGTAAAGTGCGGCTTTATCACCAAAAGCAGATAAAGCATAACCTACACAAAAAGTAACACACAATATTTTCTCAGCTGGATTTTGGGATAACAAAATCTTTTTTTTGGAATTATGTAACCTAAAATGTGAATTATCCGTCAATCTTGCAATGTATAGTAACAATTAATAAACACATAAAATTTGTTTGCCAAGAACTCTGGTGCAGTAAATGAAAAGTCAGCTCTAGACATAACAGAACATTCAGTAAGAAATGCACTGTCTATTTCTACTCCACCCATAACAGTACCCATAGTCTATCTGTAAGGCAGTTTAGCCATGTGTTTTCTGTACACAATTTGCTCCACCATGAGCGCACATGATATTCTGTGTTGTGTCTCCCTGTTGCCTGTGGAAACAACTCAGACGGACTCTCAGGATAGCATTACATTGTACCCAGAAACTAGCTTAGCGCCCTATCCCTGGACAATGTACACAAATTCTGATTGAGGTTGGAGAGACCTGGCTGAAAAGCACTGCCGGAAACTGCAGCAAGTGCATGTTTCTTTTTTTTTTTTTTTTCATTCTATAATGTTTATTGAACGCAAGTATATTATACAAAATCCAAAGGTAATACAATGTTGATTTGGTTACATGTGGAATAGAAGGCTTTTTTCAAAAGATACAGACATTAGCTTGAGTTAGATGAGTTAAACATGTAACAAAATAAGTAGTTGTTGATGGGTATTTTTATGATTTAGGTTAAGTAAGAAAATCTTATCCAAATGTAACAAGTGATGTAAGATATCTAATTATGCCTAATTAAATTAGTTAAGAGGTAGAAATCCTTAAGGTAAATATCACTCTAGACCTGGGTGTGGCCTGGGTAGGTCTCAAAGGGACAAGCTCAATGTGGTGTGGTATGGAACGAGAGAGTAAGGAAGTGTGGGAAGTTTGGAAGAGAGTTTGGTTAGGTAAAATTTGTAATTGAAATATTTGAGGAAGGATTGAGTGTGTGTGAGTAGAAGTAGATGAAGAGAGAATTGATAAGGAGAAGTGTACATGTTGCTAAAAATAGGAAATAGGGGGTAGGAAAAGGGGAGAGAGAGGAAAAAAAAAAGGGGGGGAGAAGAGGCAGCTAAAAGGACTTAATTGTCAGGTTTGCAGGTCGGGAGAATTAATGAATCTACGAGTCTGCCCAACAGAGATAGGTTGAGGATTACGAAGCACTATCCATTTCCAGTAAGTATTTTTACGACGATTGAAAGTGTAGCCAACATGCCCACGTGGACCTAAATTTGAATGATGCATCTTTAGCAACAGCAATCAATTCTTCCATTTCAGCAATTATGTTCACGCGTCTGTACCAAGCAGACATGGAAGGTGTCTTAGCGGTGCCCCATAGTACCCATATACACATTTTGGCCGCATTTAACAACATCATTGCAAGAGATTTGAAGTATGTGGGGGAGATAGATGGGGAGTAATGGAGGAGATATTGTGCTGGTGAAAAGTCAAGGGAATATGTAGTTATGTGGGTTTTTTCTCGTGTACCTTTTCCCAGAACACTTGGATGAGTGAACATTCCCACCAATTATGTGGGAAGGAACCTTTTGATTGTTGACACTGCCAGCAATGGTTCGGGGTTGCAGGATTGAATTTGTGAAGGAGGGATGGTGTTCTGTAAGAGCAGGATAGTATTTTGTAGCTACTTTCTTCAACGAATACATTAATAGAGCCTTTGTGGGTTCAGTGGTTTATAAGTTCCCATTGCTCTTCATTTAGATCAAGTTAAGGATCTTTCGTCCATGCTTTCCCACATCAGCGGGTTTATTTTCCCATAGTATATTGTGAACGGTAGAGATTGTGTGTTGTTGGGGATTGGGTATAGAGCATCATTTTTCGAAAGGGGTCAGTGGTCTGGAGATAATGTCTGAGCGTTTCAGAGTTTGGTGAAAATGGCTGAGCTGTATGTAGGACCAAACATTTACATGCATGTTGGGCCATCGCTTTGTAAATTGGTTGAGCTTGAGGAGTTTACCAGATTGGATAAGGTGATGGAGTCTCAGGTCGGAATCAGAGTTGCCTCTGGAAAAGATATTTGTTTATAATCCCGGTGGGAAGTCTGGGTTCATCTGAATAGGTGACATTGAACCAGGCATGTCCGATAGCTTAAATTTGGAACAGGTATCTAGGAGGCTTTGGAGGGTCGGCCCAATAAGTGGATGGTCTCATAGGTTTGTAGGAATGTGTGTGGGGGTTGAACTGATGGTAGAAGGGGAGAAAGACTTTTCTAGTGTAACCCAATCTTTAATCTGGTGGTGGATATTCCAGTCTACTTTGCGGGTCAGGTGACATGCCTAATAGTAGTATTGTAGATCTGGAAGTGCAATCCCTCCTTTGTGTTTGGGAAACGCGAGTTGAGAGTAACTAATCCTGCATATCTATAAGATTGGAAAAATGACTTAATGACTTAGTTTAATGGGTATTGTTTGGAGAAGGTACAGGAGGCGCTGGAGAACATTCATTTTAAGAATCACAGCTCAACCGAACCAGGAGAATGAGGGGTGTCTCCATTTTTTCAGGTCTTCAGTTATGGGGCGTAGAATTGGTAAGTCGTTTCTGGAAAATAATTCCGAAAATCGAGAGGGTAAATTAATCCCCAAATAGGTAATAGTATCTGGTTGCCAAGTGAAGGGGAAGTTGTATTGACTTTGTTAGACTTGTTTAGAAGATTAGGTAGCGTGGTGAGGGGCTCAGTTAGAAAAAGTAAAATGTCATCTGCAAATGCAGCAAGTTTGTATTGACAATCTGCTATCCTGACACCCTGAATATTTTCGGTCATACGAATGCATCTCAAGAAGTGTTCTAAGGTTAATAAAAAAAGCAAGGGGAATAGGGGACATCCCTGACGAGTTCCATTTCTGTTTACCCGAACCTTCGCTGCAGGGCTGGCATTTAGAGACATAATGCAGCAGATTAAGTGGTTGCCTAGCCCAAGCAAGTGTAGAACTGCTTCCAGATAGTTCCAAGCCAGCCTGTCAGATGCCTTCTCTGCATTCAGTGTCAGGAAAAAACCTTTCTGGTTGGACTTGGTAAGCCAGTGGTGTATATGTATTACCTTTAAAGTATTGTTTCTGGCTTCCTCACCAGGTATAGAGCCTACTTGATCTTTTGAGATGAGTCTAGTGAGGAACGGGTAGAAGGCGGTTTGCCAAGATTTTTGCAAATAATTTGATGTCAACATTTAACAGTGAGATAGGTCTGTAGTTGGAAGCTAGTTTTGGGTCTTTACCGGGTTTGGGGATTACTGTGATGTGGGCTTGGCTTCTAATAAATTGTTCTGTGGGGGTTTCAGCCTGGAAAGAAGATTATAAGCTTTTAGGAATGGTTGTACCAATAGGTCAGAGAATGTTTTATCATAAGCTATAGAAAAACCATCTGTCCCTGAACTCTTGCCTGGTTTCATTTGTGTGAGAGCCAGATTAAATTCCTCTGACGTGATGGGTTTATCAATATCACAGGTTTGTTGGCGAGGGATTGGTTTTGGGCCATACTTTTTAAGGAAGTCATCTAAAATTTGTGTGGCCTTCTATCATTAGGCGGATTTTGTTTCGCAGGGAGGTTATATAAGTTTGAATAAAATTGAGCCAAGTGATTTGCTATTTCGTCACTATTTACCATGGTTTGGCTGCTGGGTGTACGTAGTTGTCTAATCGTTGTGCTTGTTACTCTCTAGCCAACAATTTTCCACTTTTATTTCCCATTTCGTAGAAGAGTTTCTGGGATAGTGTGTATTTACGCCTTGTTTTCTGGCCAAGCTCTCCCAAAAGTAGAGCGCCAGTGTAAACCAACCCAGTCGTCTAGGTGTTCTTTACCTGATTAAGTTTATGCAATTTTTCTAGGTTCTTTATTTTGGTAATAAGGGCGTATAGGGATGCCTGTTTAGAATTTTTCCAAGCTAAAACCATGGCCAGAAGGGATCCTCTTATAGAGCATTTATGAGCCTCCCATTGCGGAAGGGAATTATCGTATATAGTATCGGGGGTATCATTGTCTAGGAAGAAGTCTAAGTGCATGTTTCATATATACAGTAGGATACTGAACAGTTCTGGAAAATTTTCCCCCGAACAGTGAGATCACTGACCCAAGTAATAAATTATTCACCGCAGATTTTTCCTAACAGACAACAATTTATTTCAGCTTTCCCACTCTGCTAAACATGCAGTTATGTAACATGATACGAGAACAACCTGAACGGGTCTGTGACGTGCCTAGGATGCACCGAGTCAGGCGTTTAGTACCAAGAATAGCCTAAACTAAAGCTGGACTCCAGGCAAACAGCTTATCCAATAAAATTATATGTAAATGTACAAATAAGGGAGCTAATCCACCCGTTAAAGAATAGGTGTTTCTCTTACGTCCTCCGACAGTCGCCGCCTCTTCATATTCGTCACATATGGGGTATTAGACTTTGCTCCGAAGGAGTAGCTAGGCAACAGAATATGTTAACAATAAAGCTTTAACATATCCCACCCTCAAGGGGTGGTCCCCTCAGTCAATACCCTCCTACTTCCTGCAACCATATCTCAGTTTTAATGTCTAGCTTGTTAGGAGTGGCTGGCTCTCTCTGTGCTGGGACTTTTTGTCCCAGACTCTTTCTTCTTTTTGATATTTTGTTTGAGTTTTCTCTCTACCTTTACTTAGCTGTTATTTTTGTCAGCATTAGTTAGTTCTTCGGACGAAGAGGATCATGCGGACTGGGTCTCGGGCTGATCCCCCTGGTCGCAGGTCGTGGGTCAGTGGCTTCCCAGTCTGCCATCGAGCGTTCAGCCAGGTAACGCTCCTGGCACGGTGAACGACCCATCCCTGTTCGGTGCAGGGATGATTGGTGAGGTGGCTACCTCACCGGACGCTGTGCGGTTTCTGAACCGCCATTGTGTGCGTCTTGAATTGCGACTCTCCCTGCCTCATGTGCAGCGGCTTGTTCGCCTGTGCGGGTTCCCCACGCCATGTGAGGTAAGTGTATCTATGTGGGGACCTGTCTGTCTGGGGGGGGTCTCAGTCTGGGACTGTGTAACCTGCCTTTAATCACACTGCTTGTCTCCCTATATCTCGGCTGCATGCTGTGGGCTGCAAGGGGGGGGGGAGCTGTATGACACTGAGTATGTCAGGCTGGGCAGTGTGGGGAGCTGTGTGCTGTGGGGCATGTTTTTAATGGCATGTTGGGGCATATACAGCGATCGCTGCGGCGATCTAACATGTATCCATATAATGGGATAAGATTGTGTGTGATTTTATGCACTGTGGAGCGGCGATTTCGGCGCCAAACGGCGCCATTTTACCGGCGCCCGCTCCGGCCGCATGGTTTACATGCACGGCGGCCATTTTCTTGTAGCCTCCATAGGCTTACATAGAGCGCCCTGGCAGCATCACTTCCTCTCTCCTGGAAGCACCGATCGAGGCAGCAGCAGCAGCGGAGTCTCCTCAGGTTTTATCCTTCTATTCCTGTGTTCCATTGCCTGTATTCAGTCTGTATATTCCCTGTGGGGGTCTCATTGTGCCTGAGTGTGGTGCGGTGGGCTGCGCTTGCCGCGCTTGCTGTAAGGGGGCAGTTAACCCTTGGTTGTCTGGCATACAGGGGCAATGGATTCTCAGGAGGGCAAGTTTCCCACAGTATTGGTGGAAAGCCAGGGGACCGCTGTTTCCCCCCCAGGGGGGGATTTGGCCACGATTGTGGCTGGCCTTGCTGCACAGGTGCACATGCTGGTGGCTGCTCAATCTACTAAACGGCCCAGAGTTGCTCTGTCCT
Organism: Pelophylax lessonae; assembly: GCF_965119305.1. NCBI lineage: Eukaryota > Metazoa > Chordata > Amphibia > Anura > Ranidae > Pelophylax > Pelophylax lessonae. Next base: position 486,853,812 of record NC_138771.1, on the reverse strand, counting down.
CTGATTCTGAGGGTGAAGGTGATGGGGCTGTTCTGGCGGGGACCCCCCTATCGGGGTCCCGCTCCTCTCTTGATCTAGTGGGGTCTGAGGTAGAGGCTGAAGTTGAGGGGGTTGATAATTCTCCCCCTGGCTCGCCTGAAGAGCTTGCAATCATGGATGAGTTGATTGCTTCCATTAAGCAGACGCTACGTTTGCAGGACGAGGTGTGTCCCCCAGCTGCCTTGGCGGCTTATGGGACGCAGAGAAAACGCAGGACGCCGCAGGTTTTTCCCTGCAATGCTGATTTTCAGCGCGCTGTTAAGGACCAATGGCGCGATTTGCGCAAGCCTTTTGCGGTACCAAGTAAATTTAAGCTGCGTTATCCTTTCTCGCCTGCCACTGATGAACGGTGGTGTGTGCCTCCGCCAGTGGATCATGCTATTGCGGTTTTGAACAAAGCCACTGCGATCCCTGCAGAGGGATCCCCTGTTTTCCGTGATGCCACGGATAGGAGACTGGAGTCTCTTGCCCGTCATACTTATTCTGTTACGGGTTCTATGCTTAAGGCTCTGTTTGCTTCTCTCATGGCGGCCCAGGCGATCGCAAGTTGGACGCAGATGCTTAGGCGCGTCCTAGTGGCCGATTCGGCCTCGGCGGCGACCCTGGATATGGTGGATCAGATCCACCAGGGTGTCATGTATCTGTGTGATGCGGACCTGGACCTGATTCCGTTGGCCGCGCGTGTGCACAGCGTGGCGGTGTTGTCTCGCCGCCTGGTTTGGTTGAAATGTTGGTCGGTGGACCAATCTTCACGTAAAACCTTAGCCAATCTGCCTTATGATGGGTCTCGCCTTTTTGGGGAGTCCCTGGATGTGTTGATTAAGGGGATTACCGGGGGTAAGAGCACTCTCTTGCCCCATTTCCCCAAGGCTAAGGGGGCTTCTGGGAAGAAGCATGCTCATTTTCGGCCCCCTCAGGGGTCCTTTCGTGCCTTTCGGCCGCACTACAAGGGCAAACCGTTCAAGGGCCAGGGCTCTCAGAAGAAACCCTGGTCTGGGAAACAGAAGTCCGGCCAATCCGGACCTGCGGCCCATAACAGTTCGGCCTGAAGGGGCGCCCTCACCCAGTTTTGGGGTGGGGGGACGCTTGCTCGGTTTTCTTCAGCCCTGGTTGGCCCGTGTGCGGGACAGATGGGTTCTGGAAATCGTTCGATCTGGTTACAAGATCGAGTTTCTCTCTCGGCCAGAGAGCAGATTTTTTCCCTCAAATCTACAACTGTCTCCAGAGCGCCTGCGGGATCTGCACCTGGCGGTGCGGGACCTGAGGGCTCAGGGAGTGGTGGTTCCGGTGCCTCATCGGGACAGATTTCGGGGGTTTTATTCCAATCTGTTCACCGTGCCCAGAAAGGAGGGCAAGGTTCGTCCTATTCTGGACTTGAAAGCTCTGAACCGCTCGGTGCGGGTTCGCAAGTTCCGCATGGAATCCCTGCGCTCGGTGGTGGCTGCCCTGGTTCCGGGGGAATTCATGGCCTCCATCGATTTGAAGGATGCGTATCTTCACATCCCCATATTCGAGGGTCATCAGAGATACCTTCGATTTGCCATTGCGGAGGATCACTACCAGTTCGTGGCGTTGCCCTTTGGGCTCGCCTCGGCTCCGCGGGTCTTCACCAAGGTGCTTGCACCGGTTCTGGCATTATTGAGAGCCCAGGGCATTTCTGTCCTGGGGTATCTGGACGACATTCTGATTCGGTCTGCGACCAGTCAGGGTCTGGAGAAGGACCTGTCTGTCACGATGCAAACTCTGCAGGAGTTCGGTTGGACGATAAATGTTCCAAAGTCGACACTGAGTCCGTCGGTTCGTCTTCCCTATCTGGGAATGATACTGGACTCGGTGCAGGCGAAGGTCTTCCTGCCGGAAGACAAACTCAGGACTCTTCAGGAGGAAGTCAGGTCCCTCAGGGACGTTCCGGACTCGTCTCTGCGGACGTGTATGAGATGTCTGGGATTGATGGTCTCGGCTTTCGGGGCGATTCCTTTCGCGCAGTTTCACACGCGGGGTCTCCAGGCGGAGATCTTGTCCAAGTGGGACGGGCGACCTCAATCTCTGGATCTTCAGATCTCGTTGAGTCATCGCACCAGGGAAAACCTTCTGTGGTGGCTCCAGTCCCCGTTGGTGTCCGGGGGCAAGTCGTTTCGTCCGATCTCGTGGACGATAATCACCACGGATGCCAGCCTGTCGGGCTGGGGTGGTGTTCTGGGCGTTCTGTCCGCCCAGGGGACCTGGTCGGAGGGGGAGTCTTCCCTCCCGATCAACATTCTGGAATTGCGTGCGATAAGGCTCTGTCTTCATCGCTGGACGGACCGGCTGCAGGGCTGCCCGGTTCGGGTGCAGACGGACAATGCCACGGCGGTGGCCTACATCAACCACCAAGGGGGCACCAGGAGTGCCCGAGCGGCTCGAGAAGTGGCCGACATTCTGTTTTGGGCCGAGACTCATGTCCCGGCGATAACGGCGGTTCACATTCCGGGAGTGGAGAACTGGCAGGCGGACTATCTGAGTCGCCAGACCCTGGATCAGGGGGAATGGTCTCTCCATCCGGCTGTCTTCCAGATGTTGTGCGCGAAGTGGGGTCTTCCAGATGTGGACCTGTTCGCGTCTCGCCTCAACTACAAGGTGAAGAGGTTCGTGGCAAGGACGCGCGACCCTCGGGCAGACGCGTCGGACGCGTTAGTGGCCCCGTGGCATCAGTACGGGCTGATGTACGCGTTTCCACCGATTCAGTTGCTGTCCCGGTTCCTTCGCAGGTTACACTCGGAACGCAGCACGGTGATTCTTGTGGCACCGGACTGGCCTCGCCGGTCCTGGTACGCAGACCTCGTGAATCTGGCGGTCGACGCCCCCTGGCGTCTGCCTCTTCGGGACGATCTACTGTCTCAAGGACCGATTTACCATCCTGCTTTACAGTCGCTGGCTTTGACGGCCTGGCTGTTGAGACCGAGGTCCTGAAGGAGAAGGGTCTCTCTCCAGAGGTTGTTCATACCTTGATCAACGCGAGGAAGTCTTCCTCGGGAAAGGTTTATTACCGTACTTGGAAGGCCTATTTTGCCTGGTGTGAGTCCAGGGGGTTTTCACCCCGCACGTACTCGGTTTCCCGTGTGCTGTCTTTCCTTCAGACGGGTGTCGATCAGCGTTTGGCGCTGGCTACGATAAAGGGTCAGGTGTCTGCGCTGGCCGTTCTGTTTCAACGTCCCGTGGCTTCCAACTCCTTGGTTGGCACTTTTATTCAGGGTGTGCGGCATCTGGTTCCTCCTAGGAGGGATCCTTTGCCCCCTTGGGACTTGAATCTAGTCCTGTCTGTGTTACAACGTGCTCCTTTTGAACAGATCAGGGAGATATCGTTGTCTATGTTGTCCGAAAAGGTCGCCTTTTTGGTGGCGATCACTTCGGCTCGCAGAGTGTCGGAACTGGCGGCTTTGTCCTGCAAGTCTCCGTACCTGGTTGTTCATTTGGATAAGGTGGTCTTGCGACCTAATCCTTCTTTTCTGCCGAAACGAGTTTCGGAATTCCATCTTAACGAGGATATTGTTTTGCCTTCGTTGTGCACGAAGCCTAAACATCCAAAGGAGGTGAGACTACATTCTCTGGATGTTGTTCGGGCGATTAGGGTTTACCTTAAATCGACTGAGTCTTTTCGAAAGACGGACTCCTTGTTTGTTCTTCCAGAGGGTCCTCGGAAGGGCATGGCGGCTTCCGCCTCTACCATTGCCAAATGGGTCAGGCAGACCATTGAACAGGCCTATGCCTTGCAGGGGAAGATTCCCCCTGTGCCTGTGAAGGCGCACTCTACTAGATCTCTGAGTACGTCTTGGGCCTGTCGTCATGGGGCTTCTGTAGCCCAGGTGTGTAAGGCGGCGACTTGGTCGACCGTACACACTTTCACAAAATTCTACAAAGTAGATGTTCAGGCATCGGCGGATGCTTCCTTTGGCCGCAAGGTTCTTAGTGCGGCTGTTCCCTAGGGTCCCTTGTTGGGGACTCCTGGCTGTTGGGATAAGTTTTGTATCCCCTGGTTTTTTGTCTTTTCCTGGGTTGTTGCTCCTGTTGAGCACTTATTTTTGCTGTTGCCCAGCTGGTTTCCTTCCTTTGGTAAGGTTCCTTTCTTTGATGTGGAGACTGCGTTGCCTTTCGGCGCGGATGCGTTTCCCACCCCTCATGTTTGCACTGCTTTGGGACGTCCCCATATGTGACGAATATGAAGAGGCGGCGACTGTCGGAGGACGTAAGAGAAAACGGAATTTTTGTAAAATCTTACCTGTAAAATTCCTTTCTCTGAGTCCTCCGACAGTCGCCGCCCCCGCCCCTCTTTTGGGGTTTGAATGTATACTCTACTGCTATTCCACTAAAACTGAGATATGGTTGCAGGAAGTAGGAGGGTATTGACTGAGGGGACCACCCCTTGAGGGTGGGATATGTTAAAGCTTTATTGTTAACATATTCTGTTGCCTAGCTACTCCTTCGGAGCAAAGTCTAATACCCCATATGTGACGAATATGAAGAGGCGGCGACTGTCGGAGGACTCAGAGAAAGGAATTTTACAGGTAAGATTTTACAAAAATTCCGTTTTCTGCCCATCCAGTCCTGGGATATACACAGCTCTGCCACGTAGCCCCATCTGGCTGCATAAGAGACCTGATTTTCCCCTGCTGCAGTTAAGTAAGCGGCAGACTAAAGAGCTCTTCTTTCTTTCACTCTGCTCTCTCCTCATATCAGAATGTCCCTTGTGCTCTTTCTTCCTGCCTCACTATGAGCTCTGCTGTACAGGGGATTTTAATATTAATGTATTTATTTATTACAATTACTTATATAGCACCATCAATTTACATAGCACTTAATATATATTGTACATTCACATCAGTCCCTGCCCTCAAGAAGCTTACAATCTAATGCCCCTAATTCACATTAATACATACAGATACTAGAGTCAATTTAGATATTATATATTATTATTATTATTATATATTATAATATAGCCTGGTCAGGTTCAGGTACATGCACTACTTGTATTAAAAATACACTGAATGATGTATTAGTGAATGCAGAGCTGCATTCATTTGTGTCTTTTATATCTGTCTGGGATTCAGATTTAAAATTATAGGAGGAATACAGTAATGCATAGAAGAATAGATTGTCTTAAAGAGGACTTTTCATCAATGGAGTAAGACTTTTAGAGGCTAAACCCAAGTTTAATTGAAAAAAAAAAAAAAATTAAAACCCTACTACAAGCCATATCCTTCTTTAAAATAGAATTCAAGTCTGGAACTAACCAAGGTTTAAACTGCTCCCACCTCCCTTCAAACTCTATACTAACTACCCTGTAAAAGGAAGATGCATATACCTACCTAAAGTATAAGCATCTTCCTTTCTGCAGGGTAGTTGGTATATAGATAATAGGTGCTCAACCTGTGGCCCTCCAGCTGTTGCAGAACTACAAGTCCCATGAGGCTTTGCAAGGCTGACAGTTACAAGCATGACTTCCAAAGGCAGAGGCATCATGGGAGTTGTAGTTCTGCAACAGCTGGAGGGCCACAGGTTGGGTACCCATGGTATAGATTTTAGAAGGGCGGGAGCAGTTTTTAGCTTAGTTCTAGGCTTGAATTCCACTTTAATGTTGGATGTACTCTGGAGGGATTATTGATGTCTGTGTCTCCATTGCGAATTTTCCCCTTACTTTTGGTTCCAATGAACACACGGAGCGGAATCTCTCCTATATTTGCTCTATGTACAATGGGTATAGAAAATAATCACCTACCCCCCCACCACCACCACCACCACCACCTTTAAAATAATCACATTTTGTTGCTTTGCAGCCTGAAATGAAGACAGACACATTTTTTGTTTTATCCAGCTGTATTTACTAGTGCAACTTGTAGCATTGAAGTGAAAGATATGGGGGGCGTGGCCAGGAACGGCATGTGAGAGGACGCATCTCACTGAGCTCCCGCTCTGATCCGTACACCGATCCTTTCCCTGGTCTCCTAAGCTGCTCACCGGGTACCGACAGCATCCTTGTACCGTCGGGCACACGCCTGTGATCCCTCCGGCTGGCCTTCGGGCGATGCACCGCCGCAAATTGCGGGAGAACTCCGGGATGTCTGGGCCCCAAGATGGCGCCGCGCACGGCCTGCCGCAGCGGACGAGAGGCTCCGAGAAGCCCGCCACCTCCAGTAAGTCCACCAAGCCCCCGAAAAATCCACCCAAAGAGCCGCAGCGCTATATGCGCTACTATGCACAGAAGTCCCCTGGCTCGGTGGGGAAAGGGAGACCCCCAGACGCCAGTACCAGTGCAGGTGCTTCTGGCCCTGTCAGCCCGGGTGTGGGTGGCCCTGGAGTGGAAGACTGTGCTGTTGAGGGTGAGGAGGAGATGGAGCAGGGTGACGGGGAAGTGGAGGAGCAGCCCACCCTTGCAGATATCCTGCGGGCAGTTAACAGGTGCAACAACAATGTAGACCACCTCAAAAAGCAATTTGGGGGCCTGACAGAAGCGGTGTCCCTTCTTCGGCAAGACCTCCAGAAGGTCAGGGAGCGCACCACGGCTGTGGAGGGGAGAGTGAGTGACTTGGAGGACCAGCTACCCCCCCTGACCAGGGAGTCCCGCCATACTGCTGGCATGACCAGGGCCCTAGAACAGCGGGCTGAGGATGTTGAGAACCGCCTTCGGCGGAACAATGTTCGCATTGTGGGTCTGCCTGAGAAAGTGGAGGGGAGAGACCCCACGGACTTTGTGGACTCTTGGCTCAAAGAAACCTTTGGTGGGGATGCCTTCTCCCCTCTTTATGCCGTTGAGAGGGCCCACAGGGTTCCCCCTCGTCCCCTGCAACCGGGCCGCCCGCCAAGGACCATGCTTGCCCGCTTGCTTAATTATAGAAGTGAAAGATATAACACCAACATGTCAGAAAGAAACAAAAAAAAAAAAAAACAAATCAAAAACAGAATTACTGGTTTGGAAAAAGGAACACCCTCCTTATGTCAGTATTTTGGTGGACCACATTTTGTTTTAATTCCAGCCTTTTGTCTGTTGGGATATGTCTCTACTAACTTTGCACACCTATACTTTGCAATATTTGCCTACTCTTCTTTGCAGAACTGCTCAAGTTCAGTTAAATTTGATGATGACCGTTTGTGGGCTGCAGTTTTCAAGTAATTCCACAGATTTTCAGTGGGGTTTAAGTCTCGGCTCTGACTAGGCCATGCAAGCACATTTACCTTTTTCTCTTTTACCCACAATGTGGTCATTTTTGCTGTGTATTTTGGGTCATTGTCATGTTGGAAGGTAAACCTTCTTCCCATTGACCTCTTTCTGGCAGAGGGCAGCAGATATTCCTCAAGAATTTGACGGTATTTTGCCCCATCCATTTTTTCTTCTCTTCTGACAAGTGCTCCAGTCCCTGCTGCAGAGAAACACCCCAATAACAGCCAATAACAGGATATTACCACCTCTATGCTTTACTGTAGGAATGGTGTTATTTGAATTGATTTCTCCCAGACATATCGTTTAATGTTGAGGCCAAACCATTCAATTTTAGTCTCATCTGACCATAACACCTTTTTCTGTGTGTCCTCAGAATCTTCAAGGTGCATTTAGGGGGTCAGATGAGACTTAAGAAGTGGTTCTAAAGCCTAAACTTTTTTTTTGCCTTAATGCATTCCTTGCATCAACTGGTTAGGCATTGATCCCTCCCCCCCTCCCCAGTACTTACCTGAGCCCTCATTTGATCCATGTGCATGTCTGCATCTCTCCCCTAACCTCCCTCCGTGTCTCACTGGCCTTTCTGGGGCACCGGGAGCCATTGGCTACCGGTCTTTCAATTAAAGCCAGTGACTAGGGAGCAGGAAGCAGGGCCAAGTCCCCCCTGTCTTTAACAATGGACGCAGCAGTGGGACTCAGGAGCGAATAAGCACAAGCGCCCCCATGGGAAGCAACTTCCTGTGGTGGCTATGACAGAAAGGAGGAGCCAGCAGTGCCAGTGGGGGACCTGAAAGAAGAAGGTTCCGATCCACTCTGTGCAATCTCTTTGCACAGAGCAGGTAAGTATAGAGATGTTTGTTATTTAGAAAAAAAAAAAAAACATCCTTTATAAACACTTTAATAAATCAATTGAATATGCAAAAAGTTATTGATTGTTTTGATTGTGATTGGAAGCACCTACATTTTTGATGAATTTGATCGTATTTCAATTAATAACATTATGAAATTACAGAGATGCGATCAATAACATATCATTATATTTTAACCATCAACTTTCCCAAGTGTAGCATATCAGTTGAATGGGTTGTGGCCTTTAGATAATTTTTCCTATCAGAAGAGATTGATCGGAAATTAAATTGATCAGAATTGAAACTGATTATTTAATAAATGGTATATGGCCACCACACTATACTGCATATGTGCAAAGTCAGATTCCCTTTATGTTCTACAGTGCCTTGCGAAAGTATTCGCCCACCTTGAACTTTTTCGACCTTTTGCCACATTTCAGGCTTCAAACATAAAGATATAAAACTGTAATTTTTTTTTGAAGAATCAACAACAAGTGGGACACAATCATGAAGTGGAACGAAATTTTTTGGATATTTCAAACTTTGTTAACAAATAAAAAACTGAAAAATTGGGCGTGCAAAATTATTCAGCCCCTTTACTTTCAGTGCAGCAAACTCTCTCCAGAAGTTCAGTGAGGATCTCTGAATGATCCAATGTTGACCTAAATGACTAATGATGATAAATAGAATCCACCTGTGTGTAATCAAGTCTCCGTATAAATGCACCTGCACTGTGATAGTCTCAGAGGTCCGTTTAAAGCGCAGAGAGCATCATGGAGAACAAGGAACACACCAGGCAGGTCCGAGATACTCTTGTGGAGAAGTTTAAAGCCTTCATGATTGTGTCACACTAGTTGTTGATTCTTCAAAAAAAATTACAGTTTTATATCTTTATGTTTGAAGCCTGAAATGTGGCAAAAGGTTGAAAAGTTCAAGGGGGCCGAATACTTTCGCAAGGCACTGTATATAATTTGACTGACAGAGAAGTTATAATGGGCCCCCAGCTTGATGCGGAGAAGACGGGTCCCCATGACCCAGCTATGTGTGCAGAGAATGGAGGGCATTGAAAGGAAAGCAGTGGAGGTCACAGAATCCTCAGCAGACAATACCAAGTTTCGTGGAGCCAGCACTGAGCGCCTGGCCCAAAAATCAAACAGGAACTGTCTGAAATAGGATCCGGGCAGAATGTGCCGTACTCAGTAAGTTTGTCTTTCACGGCTCTTGGCAGAATTACAAGAATGAAGTGAGATGAGGAAGAAATGAAATACCTCCATCTAACCGCAATATATTTCAATGTAAATTTCAAGTGTATACATTTCTGTGTAGCGTGGCCCCATTCTGCTTTATATGAGAAGTCTGTCTGAGAAAAGAGCTCTTAGAGATGCAGCAGTTCACATTAAATTAGAGATAACCCCAAACTCAGTAACATTTAATTTACTTTGTGCACTATGTATCATAAATCATTGTCATGCTTATAAATTAAATCCTTATTTTACTCTTTTTTTTTCTTTGTAGTATTTCATAGCTGCTGATCTCCTGCAGCTTTTTTTTCAGCCACTTCCTGACTTCATGCACTGCAGCGATGCCTCTCAGGGCAAGTTAATCTGATTGTGACAACAGGGGACCATGCCTGTGTACAGTAGTGTATGCTGAAATGGACACTAGAGAGTCTATTTATATAAATTTGTCTCAAGCATTTGCACAGCCATCACAAATAATCCCCATCACTTGTGTCTTTTCTATGATCAGCAGCTCCATCCAGTGGCCATAGTGCGGTATTTTTCTGTTTGGGATATTTCAGGAAAATACCACAATATAGCCATTAGATGAAGCTGATGATAATAGGTAATAAACATTTTATTAAAATTACAGGAATTATTTCCTGATGGCTGTGTGACTGCTTGAGACTTTACACAGATGATCTTTTTTTTTAATCACTTCCGGCAATTGCAAAATGACAGCGGGCAGGACTGTCATCGTCCTGGGTGGACGTCATATGAAGTCCTCCTGGAACGTGCCTCGCTGACAAAAATCATAAAATTTACTGACAGCCATTTTTTCTACTGCCACTTCAAAAAAGTACATAATATGACCGTTTCAAGTTCAAAACAGTACAAATATCAATGTGTAAGCTACAAACATGTATATGGTGCTATTATCAATGAGATTAAGTTATAGCAAAAGTCAAAAAACATATTTCTCTATTTACATAAAGGTCAGGTTATTATAACCCAGCCAGCACAGAGTTCCCCCTTATATCAGAGTCTGCAGGATTCCTCCTTACAGTGAAAGGGGAACTCCGATGTAATAGGGAACGCTGTGGATCATGTGATGTAAGGGAGAATGCTGCAGACTTTGGTGCAAAGGGGAACTGTGATGTAAGGGGAGGCTCTGGTGACCAGAGACCACCTTTTATCATAGTCCACTGCGTTCCCCTTTACATCAGAGTTCCAATTTAGATCAGGGACCGTAGAGTTCCCCCTTGCACTTTAAAGGGGAATCCTACAGATTCTAATGTAAAGGGGAATGCCAGGAACTCTGATGTGGTGGTGGGGGACTCTGGAGGCCACAGGCCACCTTCCGCAGAGTGAATACTAAGGTAAGGGGGGGGGGGGTTACTGATATAAGGGGGGATCTTTATATCAGTGCCCCCCTTACCTTACTGTATTCACTTCCCCCTACATCAGTAAGCATCCCCTTCAGATTGGCCTTGCAGCGCTGTCACTGACCTCCTCGGGTGCACCATTCAGGGTTCAGTCAAATGGTCCTCTCTAGGCTCCAGCTTGGCGGCTCTATTCCTGTATTCTCCTCTCCACAGTCCACACACATCTGACTCCTCCTTTGACTCCTGTCCGGATTGCCTTCTGCTCTTGACTCCTCTCCAGGCTCCCCCTCAGAGAGCGCAGACATGATACAAGACAAGAGATGGTCAGAGATTGTGGACATGATAAAAGAGATGGTCAGATATTGTGGACATGATACAAGAGATGGTCAGATATTGTGGACATGATACAAGAGATTGTCAGAGACTGTGGACATGGTACAGCAGATGGTTAGGGGCTGCAGAGATTTTACAGCAGATGGTTAGAGGCTGCGGAGGACATGATACAGCAGATGGTCAGGGGCTGCAGAGGACATGGTTAGAGGCTGCGGAGGACATGATAGCGGATGGTTAGTGGCTGCAGAGATTTTACAGCAGATGGTTAGAGGCTGCAGAGGACATGACACAGCAGATGGTTATGGTTAGAGGCTGAAGAGGACATGATACAGCAGATGGTTAGAGGCTGCGGAGGACATGATACAGCAGATGGTCAGGGGCTGTGGAGGACATGGTTAGAGGCTGCGGAGGACATGATACAGCGAATGGTTAGAGGCTGTGGAGGACATGATACAGGACATAGAGGCTGCGGAAGACATAATACAGCAGAGGGTTAGAGGATGTGGAGGATATGATACAGCGAATGGTTAGCGGGTGCAGAGATTTTACAGCAGATGGTTAGAGGCTGCAGAGGGCATGATAAATCAGATGGTTAGAGGCTGCCGAGGACATGATACAGCAGATGGTTAGAGGCTGCGGAGGACATGATACAGCAGATGGTTAGAGGCTGTGGAGGACAGGATACATCAGATGGTCAGGGGCTGCGGAGGACATGGTTAGAGGCTGCGGAGGACATGATACAGCAAATGGTTAGAGGCTGTGGAGGACATGATACAGTACATAGAGGCTGCAGAGGACATAATACAGCAGAGGGTTAGAGGATGTGGAGGACATGATACAGCAGATGGCTAGTCGCTGCAGAAGACATAATACAGCAGATGAATAGGGGATGCAGAGGACATGATACAGCAGATGGTTGGGGCTTCCCAGGACATGATGCAGCAAATGGGTAGCGGCTGTGGACATGAAATCTCACCAGTGCATTCTGGCTGTTGCCTCCAGTCAGTCCGATGTAACAGTCTGCTGACCTGTCTGTACCTCCTCAAGTCTTGACAAGTCCATCCAGCAGTGCCAGTTTCAACGTCCATCTCCAGCAGTATAAGCCACCTGTGCTGTGCTCACAGTGGTAGAGCAAAAAGCATAGAGGCGGGTGGGCCGACCGCTGAGTCCAGGCCCTAGCCATGGATGGATGCGGGCTTGGGTCAGGTCTCTGGATCCGGACAGGAAACATGTCCGCTGATGTGCGGTCGTTCATTCAAAAATGGTCCCCTGGCAGCGCCATGATGTCATTGATTTACGGCGCATGCGCCCAACTGGCCGAAAATGAGCATGTGCAGTTCCAAAATCGGCCCACAGCCATATTTTTATGGGCAGCCACTGTCTGTCACGAACATTTACATACAGCCCATAAATGGGTTGAAATTTATGGATTGTCGGTAAATTTACGGAGAGTTGGCAACCCTGATCACTGTACCGGCCCACTACCAATCACAGCCAATCACATAACAATTGTAAACAAGTGATAACTTTCAATAGATCGCAGCGAGGTAGCTACTCTGCTACGCACGAAAGCCTGACCCAGAATAAGGTAGTCTACAAATGATTTAGCACCGGGTTCCCAACGAACATGTGATGCGCTCTGGGAGAGAGGCGGCCCGCTTCTGTCCACGTGCTGATCCTGAGGCTACGCATCAGCCCCCGCAAGCGAAGGGGTGGGGGGGCATCTATCCCGGGCCAACCTGGGCTCCGCAGCACTGCGGTATGTCACCTTTAGGGGGGATTCTGACTTAGAGGCGTTTAGTCAAATTCCCACAGATGGTAGGTTCGCCCCATTGGCTCCTCAGCCAATCACATACACCAAATGTCTGAACCTGCGATTTCTCTCGTATTGAGCAGGATTACTATTGCAATAAGACATCATTAGTAGGGCAAAACTAACCTGTCTCACAACGGTTTAAACCCAGCTCACGTTCCCTATTATTTGTAAACAATGAATGGCTTCCTTTCATGCCATCCATTGTTTACAACTGTGCTGCTAGCTGTGATTGGTCATAGTGATCACATGGTACAGATAGGGCCAATCACAGCCCATCTGTACCATGTGATTAGCTGCAGCCAATTACAGCTAATCACAACAATACTCACTGAATAATTCTGTTTCAATTCAGTAAAAATTAAATTCATTGCTATAGGCAATCATATATATTTTTCGCTATGCACCAATTGTATGGTTCAACTGTTTCGTGAGCTGAAAGGGGTACCCCCCTTTGCCCTTTGATACAGGGTCAACACTTGCCCTTACCTGACAATAGATAGGTGCCTGCAAGTGAACTGATCCTCTCAGTATGATAATGCGAGTCATGTTCCTACAAATACTTTTTACCACATGGTAATGTTTTTGTTTTTTCCCATGGTTATCTACTGCCCCGAATTGTTAGTTATGATCTGTTACTATACTGATACTTAGAATACTGTATTACGTGGTTACTGACTAATAACCTCTGTTATTTGAATTTCCATTATGTTAACACTGACAACCTTTCTCAAGAATATGCTGTCATGTCATATTCCTGTATTATGTTGTATACCAATACATAAAGAATAAAAAAATAAAAAAAAATCCTGATCACTTCACCAGAGTAGTACAGTGTTATTCTGGTAACACTGTATTGCTCTGGTCACAGTGTGTTAAAAAAAAATGGGAAAATGTAACAAAAAAAGGCCATTTGCCACCGGGCATCCGCGATCGCTCCCCATGGAGAGAATGGCGGTCTGCTGTTGTAAACACAGCAGACCGTTGTTCTCTTAGGAATCATCACAGGACTCCTATTTAGGAACAAAGGTCCCTGTGATGATTCCACAAGCCCATCCCCCCAACAGTTAGAAAACACCCCCGAGGCTCACATTTAACCTTTTGATCACCCCCCGGGTTAATCCCTTCCCTACCAGTGTCATTATTACAGTAACAGTGCATATTTTTAGCACTAAATACTGTAGTAATGTCACTGGTCCCCCCAAAAGAGTAAAAAATTATAGTTTAAAAAAGACAGAAGCGGAGCTCCTGTAAGTGCAGTAGTATTTATTGATCCAATACACACACAGCGATAATAAACTTACATTTTTTGAATAAAAATAGGCTCAAAGAGGATAAAACGGTCCGGTGGTCTGCAGGTAGAGGCTATGGCTGATCCAGCGTCCGGGGATATGGAGGCCAGGAGATGGACCGGGAGATGAAGAGGCCGGCTGGGAGTCTTCCGGGTTCGGCTGTTCCGGGGACCAAGCTGGAACGCAGCGTGTGCCGCGTGATGTCACCGGGGTCTGGAGAGAAGACACAACGCATTTCAGAGCATGCGCCAGGCTCACAGCGGGCAAGCGCGTTTAGATCAACACTTGAAAAAAGAGCGCGCATGCCCGTTGTGAGCTTGGCACATGCTCTGAAATGCGTTGTGTCTTCTCTCTGGCCCCCCGTGATGTCACGCGGACGCAGTGCACGCTGGGTTCCAGCTTGGTCAATGCTGTGATTCGATCTAGCACAGATCAGTTACCAGTTACCAAAAATTATTGGCCTGGACCATTCCTGGCGAATCAGGGAACAGCATGTCTCTGTATTTACAAAACACAGGCCCAGGAAATGATGTTATCTTCTCTGGTGGAGCCCTTTTCAGTTCCAGAGAGAAGAAAGTACATCATATTGTGAGTTAAAGCACTACACTGACACTGATCACATAGTTAGGCACATTTAACCTTATTACTCCCCCGCACCAGTTAACCCTTTCACTGCCCTGTCACAGTGTCATTAGGTACATTGTACTGTTCACTGTATTAGTGTCACGGGTGACGCCAGATAGCATTAGCGTTACTCCCAGATAGCATCAGTTTGCCCACCACATATTCACTATCACATTTTAATCCCCTGATCGTCCCCAGTTAACCCTTTCACTGCTCTGTCGCGGTGTCATATGTACAGTGTACTAATTTTCTTTACTGATCACTGTATTAGTGTCACGGGCGACATCAGATAGCGTTAGCGTCAGCATTAATCCCAGATAGCGTCAGTTTGCCCGTCACATATTCACTATCACATTTTAACCCGTAGATTGCCAGGAACACTATCACAGACACACTATAAACACAAACACACTATATACCTTTATTACTAGTATAGTATCTGAACAGATCAATATCTTTGATCAGATCAGAACTATACTAGCATCCGCAAAAGTATAGTGTCCCCAAAAATGCAGGGTTAGGAAGATGGACCCTGACACCTGCCATCACCTACGTACAGCCCCCCCCCCCTCTCAACAACTGCAGTGTAAGCGGATCACTGCCGATTCTGCTACATACAAAACCGCAGCGTTCAGAGTTAATCTCTGCTAGCACTAGCAGCTAAATTTTTTTTTGTAGTGGTTCAAGCAGTCCCTGACAGCCAGGTGTTTTTTTTACCCATGACTCCCAGCTGTAAATTTAGTGGTCACAATGCACAATTAAAGGTACACTAATGAAGAGGCCTACAGGATTCTGAGCATAACAGATTAGAGCGAAAGGGAGTCCTCACTGACAGAATTAGGCTCAGAATACGAGCAGTGGCACCCTGACAAATAGCTCAGAGGATGAAAAAGAGATCTCGGCTAAGGTCAGCTGTACCCGACCCCATGCCCAGATTGCTGAGGTGAGGTGGTACAATTGCATGATGATTCCCGTATGCAGCAGAGTACCAGTACTAGTGTCACACTACCTTTTTGTAAACTGTAGAGCACACACCAGCACTGCAGTAACACTTGGTGACTTGGCGGGTCCCAAAAGTGCAGTCCAAGCTGGTGCTGTGGCTAGCAAATGTAGTGTCCCGCAGCAACCAAGAATTAGCACACAGGCCCGTAGAGCAGATAGTGTCCTTCCTGATGCGCTTGCAAATCCTGATTGGCAGCCCACAGATTCTGCAGCACCCGTACTACCCCCATTCACTACCCAAACAGGAATTCAGGTGGAAACAGCAAATTTAACTCCCCTTGATTTTTTTTAGCTATTTTTCACGGAAGATCTGTATCAATCGATTGTGGACCAAAGCAATTTATATGCCGAGCAATTTATCTCTGACAACTCAAATTGCCAGATTGTTCGAAAGGAAGCGTATCACGGTTTCTGAATTTAAAATGTTTTGGGGCCTAACACTTAACATGGGCATTACTAAAAAGTCATGGTCATATTGGTCCACAGACCTGATTCATCACATACCCGTGTTCTCTGCTGCCATGGCCAGGCATAGATACCAGAATATAATGTGATTCATGCATTTTAACAACAATGAACTCTTTCATCTTCGGGGTGACCCTAAATATGATCGGCTTCACAAAATTTGGCTCCTTATAAATCATTTTAACCAAAAATTTGCAGACTTGTATAAGCCCCAACAAGTTGTCTGCGTAGATGAGTCCCTAAGTCATGAGTCATTAATTTTTCTTGCCGCCTTGCATTCAAAAATTTCTCCCCTTTTACTGCCTCTCCTGTCCTGGCCAACCTGGTCTCTGCCTCAAGGACTATTTCCATTGCTACCACATACTAGTGGAGTTTTAGTATAAGGTACAGTTTGGCACAGTCTAGGGCACACATTCACAAAGGGTCTCAAAAGATGTTAGTCAGGAAACTGGTTATTTCATTTTGAGAGTACCCTAGCCTGAAAGGTTTTTACAGGACAACTCTGGACTGTGGTTGTGGGGGTCTGCGGATGGAGGGCTTATCGGAATCTGGAAGCCCCCTTTAACAAGGGAGCCCCCAGATCCCAGCCCCCCCCCATGCGAATGGGTATCGGGTACCCATTCACCAAAAAAGTTTAAAAAAGTGAAAACCCCTCAAAAGCACCCTCCCCATGTTGGTATGGTTAAGGAGGGGAGGGGGCGCTCGCTTGTGTTGCAGAGTGCGATCACTGGGTGCAGCGGAGTCCATTCAGATCAGACATTGTGGAGTAAACAGGAACTGGCTTCTTTATTGGAACATAACACAGATATCAAAGATGTCACCTTCTTGTAATAAGAACACAGACAGGAAGAGATAACCAACAAGTTCAGTACAGTGTACAGGATATTACAACACATCATAGAAATGCATAGCATATCACTGAGCATTAGCGACATCTTGTGTCCTATTTGTGAACTGCAGTTAATCTGCTAAACTGAAAGCTGTTGTATCTCCAACAGCTTGTCCCCCCTAGATAAGAGTCTAGTATGGATTTTGAGGGGTACCCCACGTGTTTTGTTTTTTTTTAAATTTTGGTGTGGAGTTACCCTTAAAATCTGTACCAGATCCAAAGGGCCAGGTATGGATTTTAGGGGGAACCTCACGCCAGTTTTATTTTTACTAATTTTGGTGTGGAGTTTCCCTTAAAATCTGTACCAGACCCGAAGGGCCTGGTATGGATTTTGGGGGGGGGGGGGGCCACATTGTTTTTTTTTTTTTATTTTGGCGTGGAGTTTCCCTTAAAATCTGTACCAGACCCAAAGAGCCTTATAAGTGACAGGGACACAAAACTTGGGGAGCACTGAGAGGGGAGTCAGGACTACAACATATCCATACATTTTAAAACGGAGTATGCCTGTGCACTACACTGACGGCACTAAACTGACTCAACACACTATTTACTAACTAAGTGCCTAATTTCCGTGTAAGCAGCCTGAAGGCGGTCACTGGTTTTTGGCTAGGCTCCCAAAAAGTCTCACACCTGGGGTATTCCCATACTCAGGAGAAGCAGCAGAATGTATTTTGGGGTGTAATTCCACATATACCCATGGCATGTGTGAGCAATATATAATTTAACTGACAACTGTGTGTAAAAAAAAAAAAAAAAAAAATGTTGTCATTTTCCCGAAACTTGTGAGAAAAAATAAAATCTTCCATGAACTCAACATGCCTCTCAGTAAATAGCTTGGGGTGACTGCTTTCAAAAAAGGGGTAATTTGGGGGGGGGGGTTGTACTGCCCTGGCATTTCAGCATCTCAAGAAATGTGATAGGCAGTCAGAAAGTAAAAGCTGCGTAAATCCCAGTATATATATACACCATAGTTTGTAGACTCTATGACTTTCACACAAAACCAATTAATTTACACTTATTGGGATTTTTTTTTTTTTTTTAAACCGAAGACATGTAGAAGAATACATTTTGGCCTAAATTTATGATGCAATTTTAGTTTTTGGGATGTTTTTATAACAGAAACTAGAAAATATATTTTTTTTTTTCAAAAGTTTCTGTCGTTTTTATGTCGTCACAAAAAATAAAAAATCCAGTGGTGATTAAATACCACCAAAACAAATAAATATACATTTTGTTTGGGTACAGCGTTGCATGACTGCTCAATTACCAGTTAAAATAGCACATGGGCCAAATAGCAAAAAATGCCCTGGTCAGGAAGAAACATTTTGGAGGTCAAGTGGGTAAATACCACCAAAAGCTCTATTTGTGTGAAAAAAAAAAAAAAAATGATTAAAATTTCATTTGGGTACAATGTTACATGACTGTGCAGTTGTCATTCAAAGTGCGACATCGATGAAAGCTGAAATATGACCTTAGTAGGTAGGTGGTTAAAGTGACCGGTATTAAAGTGGTTAAATTAACACTTTGTAGTCTCCCATGGAAGCACATGTGACAGGGTGACAACGCCAGATGACACTAGGCTAGAAAGACTGGGACAGAGCATCATCACCCTATAAAACTTAAACAAGGAGCTTCAAGGTAGGTTCACCAGGGATTATTTTAATGGAAGCTGCAGATTTGTGATTAAAAATGACATTGAAAATACATTAAAGCAGAACTTTACCAAAAATATCAGCTCCTAGCAGGTACCTATTTATGGTAGGTACCCGCTCCCACTTCCGCTCAGATCGCCCCAGGCGCCTGTGCATTCGCAGTGGGAAGCCAGCTGTGAAGTCAAAAGGTGTCACAGCCAGCTTCCCACAGGTAATGTGCCGGCACTGGGGACCCGAAGACCAGCGAAGAATGAGCTCTGGTGAGGACAGCCCTGGATCCCTGGACAGGTAGGTTTCTGTTTATTAAAAGTCAGAAGCTACAGTTTTTATAGCTGCTGACTTACATTTTTTTAAACCTGGCTGAAGCTCTTCTTAACCTGTTATGGTCCCCCCCCCCTGTGTAGATATACTGCGGCAGGCCAGCCCTCCTGCGCAAAATCACATACCTGTACGTGATTTAATGCACTACGTAAATTCATGCACTGGGTCTTGGGCGCGCGCGCGCCGCCGGCGATCCGCTCCCGCTGTGATTGGACACAGCAGGAGCCAATCTGCGGGTCCGGCGGGGACACGCTGATCGTTCTCAGGAAAGGCAGAATGGCGGTCTGCCTATGTCAACAAGGCAGACCACTGTTCTGTGAGAGAGGAAGATGGAGATTATGTGTTCCTGCTAAGCAGAAACACAGAAACACGGATCTCTGTCTTTCTTCAGTCAAAGCACCCCCTACAGTTAGAAAGCACTCCCTAGAAGCACATTTAACCCTTTGATTGTCCCAAAATTGTCTCTCCTTTTTTGTTTATAGCGCAAAAAATAAAAACCGCAGAGGTGATCAAATACCACCAAAAGAAAGCTCTATCTGTGAGAGAAAAAGGAAATCAATTTTTTTTGGGTACAGTGTTGCACAACCGGGCAATCGTCAGTAAAAGTAACGCAATGCCGGATCGCATGAAATGGCCTGGTCATGAAGGGGGGTAAATCTTCAGGGGCTGAAGTGGTTAAACGTGTTAAAACATATCTTCTTTCTGATTGGGTTTACATCTATTTAATATGTCTCCACTAAGTCCGATAGTGTCTAGATATACATTACAGTGTGATACTAAATTCACTTTGGGTGTTGTCATATTGAATAATTATCTGCTAGAATAAGTTATAGAGCTCCATATAGCGCTCTATATTTAAATAAAAGTGTCAGAGCCAGTGATTTCCACTGTTTATTACTCATGCACTATTTCTGTCACTGTGAAGCTACATTGCAAGTGACAGATGCCCATAGACTCTTATTATCCCCTGAAGACCAGCTGCAATTTAATATCAGGCTATCAGTAGATCGCCTGCAGTGGCTGTTGTCTTAAAGGAGAAAAAAGGGAGCACCACTTCATGCTAAAAATTAAAATATAACATCTGGGTGTTGTATTCGAGGAACTTCTGTCAGTCTCATCTTTCAGACACTAGTGGAAGGTAAGTGAGATCTTACAGGTAGGCATCAGATATTTTTGACCTTTTTTTTTTTATTACTCTCCATATCTGCAATTATGATATAAGTGTATCCGAAATGCAATGTTTATTATTTTCCTGGTTAGAATTTTCCCTTCCTGACTGAGCTACATTTCCAGGCTCTGAGTTCTCCAATATGCCAAGAAGAAAATCTCATTAGAATTTGCACATTCACAGCAGAAGTGGCTCAGCAGCTCTGCGTTCAGCGGGATTCTGACCTCGTTTTGTCTCCGGCTTACTGTCAGCTCTGGGCAGATATATTGTTGCAGGAATTCTATATATACACGAGAAATGAGGTTAGGCAAAATTAGGCTCATTTCCAGAGGCGTAACTAGAACCTTCAGGGCCCCGATGCGAGAAACCATGAGGGGCCCCCCGGACCCCTGGCCGGGGCCCTTCCCTTGAAGCCTGGGGCTCTTCCCACTGATCCTGGGGCCCTTTACTCTCATTGCGGGGGCCCTTAATTACCGTCCGGCAGTGGGACCCTTTTACAAGTTCTGCAGTGGGCCCCCTTCCTCCATCTTGGGGCCTCCCCATGGTGGTAGAATGCCAGGGCCCGGTTGCAAGTGTGACCTTTGCGATCCTGGAAGTTCACCCACTGGTGTCAGTAGTTTTTATTTTTTGGTATTTTAATTGTATTATTTTTTAGCATTTTATTTAATTTTTTTACAATGTCACTGACTATGACTCTGTCCATTCAGAAAAGGAAGGGGCTGGTAAAACATACAGAGGAACCAATCTCCTCCATTTTTCTCCTGCAGCTACAGGAGGAAAAAGGAGGACAGTGATTTCTCTACATGGTGCCCCCGCCGCCCCTCCTATCCAGGTGTACAGGGGAGCCGCACAGGCCCCCTGGAGCGTGGGGCCCGGTTGCAATTGCAACCCCTGCAACCCCTGTAGTTACGCCCCTGCTCATTTCATATATTACAGCAGATAGAAATTAAAGGGGTTTGCCCCCTTAGACACCAAAACAAGCTTATTACCTTTTAGGCCCAGCTAACTTTACTAAAAAACAGATATTCCAGTTTTTGAAAGGTTGCTGAAACTTCTTCCACTAGTAATTTGCTGTAATGTTAAGTGTCTTGGTGTGATGCTGTACCATTCATTCGAATGGTACCCCAACACACCTTAACCACTTAAGCCCTGGAAGATTTTACCCCCTTCCTGACCAGGCCCTATTTTGTGATTCGGCACTGAGTGATTTTAACGGACAATTGCGTGATCGTGCGACACTGTACCCAAATAAAATTGACGTCCTTTTTTTCCCCACAAACAGAGCTTTCTTTTGGTGGTATTTGATCACCTGTGCGATTTTTACTTTTTGCGCTATAAACAAAAAAAGAGCGACAATTTTGAAAAAATAACAATATTTTTCACATTTTTTATATGAAATTCCCCCCAAAAAAATGTAAAAATCAAAATTTTTTTACATTTTTGGCCAATTTGTTTTCTGCTACATATGTTTGGTAAAAAAAATCGCAATAAGCGTATTTTGATTGGTTTGCGCAAAAGTTATTGCGTTTACTAACTAAGGGAAAGATTTCTGTCATTTTTGGTATTTATTATTTAACGAGTAATGGCGGCGATCTGCGATTTTTTTTGCGGGACTGCGACATTGCGGCAGACAGATCGGACCCTTGACTGACATTTTTGACACTTTTGGGAGTACCAGTGACATTACCACAGTAATCAGTGCTATACATATGCACTGTTACTGTAAAAATTACACTGGCAGGGAAGGGGTTAACTTTATTGGAGAGGCAGGGGTTAAATGTGTCCCTAGGGGCGTGTTTCTAACTGTAAAGGGGATTGGCTTTTCGTGTAACCACAGAGATATACGATCCTACATAGCAGGACCGTATGATCTCTGCAGTTACACAAGGGAGAATGACAGGCAGATTTGTTTACATTAGCCGTCTGCCTTTCTCCCTCTGCAACGGACGATCACGAGTGACTGGCGGACATCGGGTCCGCTGTTCACACGCCCGGACTTGTTAGGGAACGAGCGGGGGCAGGAGCGCGCCTTCGGCGGCGCGCGCTCGCCCCCTAGAGGCTTACAGGCTAGTGACGTAGTCCTACGTCACTTTGCCTGTACGGGGCTGACTGCCGCAGTAAATAGTCGTGCGGCGGTCGGCAAGCGGTTAAAGTGATTTTAGACCTTCTTTTTTTAATCACTTAAAGCGTAACTCCACTTTTGTTGAGAAAAAACATTCCCCTCTGGGTGATCTATGTACATTACAAGGATTTTAGCAAACTTTGTTGCAGATTCCTACCTTTTGTTATTCTGAAGAAATCACGGTTTGTTCCTCTGTGCTGAGTGGGTCTAACGGGAGTGGTTTCATAGTTATCTATCAGCTGTGGCAGCTGCAGGGCTCTAATGAAGAAAGCTGCTGGGCCTGCATCCCTTTAGACGTGCTCTTATTGGGAGTATCTCACCAAAAATGACATTTTTGTTGCAGGGGATGCCAGAAATCGGACTTGTATCTTAGTGCAGACTTCTGGGAAAATTGGTGAGCCAATCACACAAGCAGGAAATGATGTTTCTGGGGTGTGGTCAGTACACATTCTGTGTACAGAACAGCTCCAGGTAGCCATATTGCATTGCATTTTCAGAAAATTAAAACAGCTGCAGATTGAAGAGGAAAGGTGATTTTTAATAACATTGAATTACAATATGATTTGTGTCGCAATTGTATACGCTATATTGTTTTTTCTTTTCCCCACGAAAGTGGAGTTACCCTTTTAAGCAGGTATCCTCAAACTACGGCCCTCCAGCTGTTGAGGAACTACACATCCCATGAGGCATTGTAAAACTCTGACATTCAAAGACATGACTAGGCATGATGGGAATTATAGTTCCTGAACAACTGGAGGGCCATAGTTTGAAGACCCCTGCTTTTAAGGCTTTAGAATCACTTTAACTATACACAACATGCATTGTGGTGTGGTGCAGAAAATGGACTGCACAACAACAAGCATCTGTCAGAAGGAAGGGATGAATGGCACCGCATCGCATTACACATGCATTGATGCACACTGCGATAAATCATGCGGTAATGGGCACATTACAGCAACGTCACAGCGTGAGTGAGCTCTTGCTCTTAAATTATTGGGATTTGGGTGGTGGGATATCTCTGTTTCCACAAGTTCCCACTTTAACAATATATATATAGTATACAGTATATAACAATGGGCTTATTTCTCATTAAAAGTCAGTGGGCAGTAACATGCTAATCAATCTTACATGGTTTGTTGGTCCTTGACCTCCACTTCGCTCTCCGCCTATAATGATAGAGGGCATGTCACAATATACAGCAACAGGATAATTTTTTTCAGAAAAAGTTCCACCTTTTATAATTACAAGCCATCCTTGAACTCCAGTGACTTTGCCTAGGCTGAGATGATGTCATCAGTCTGCTGCAGGCAGGAGGAAGCATTTCCTCACTCTCCTCTCCCCCAGTGATCAGACTGCAATATTGTAACATTGTCTCAAGGTGAGGGACTGCGGGAAAAAGCTGATCAATGTAATTTGTGAACACAGCCAAGAGCTGCACAGACACCAGGATTTACATGATTGTGTCATCTTTAAGCTGGCATCCCAGTCCAGAAAATAGATAGTGACCCTGGATGATGGCTGAACAACAATGGTGCAGTCCTCCTGGAAAGAAAAGCAGAGGAAGGCACTGTCAGGGGGAGTACTGTGATCTCTGAAAGAGACAATATATACTTGGAAGGGTACTCTGACACATTGAATGCAGTTAATATAAAAAATATATCCAATGACAGGTCCACTTTAATTACACACGAATGCAGCACTTGGTAATGTAATAGCATACAGTATACTGGAAAAAATCAGGTGGAATAAAACACATTTACATAACAGCCTCTCCAGGAGAATAGTTATAGCTCTAACGGCGACACAAAGTGGGGAGGGCAGTGGGGACTGTACACAACTCCTAAACTCACCCATAATTTATCTGCTATCCCTGCGATTATTTACTGCAGCCATATAACTGTCTCTGCGGTGGCCCCATTTTTACGTAGAGTGGGTTACATTTCTCTGTCCGACACAGATCTAATTAGAGGAGAGAACACAGATTGCCCCCGGGGCACACTGCCACCGTAAAGACACGCCGACATCAATCCTCGTCCAGGGAACTGGCAATGGCGCCTCTGCAATCTTCCGCCCACCTGCCTGTCCGGCACACATGGACGTTTCCTGCCAGAGAGGAGAGACACAAACCTTTCATGACACCACTGTATTTAAAATGGGTGACGTTACTGGCATTAATGTGCATGCTGCACACGGTCCCTCAGGCAGTCTGGGATGAGTCGCAGCAACCGCCAACTCAAGATGCCATTATTGGTGCCCTATTAGAGCCCATGAAAACAGCTTGGCAGTAGATGCATCTAACAGGCAGGCCTCCCACACACACAGCTGCTGATGTACAATACGATGGATGACAAAGATGCCGCTCAGTGCCATACATGCTCACAGTCTGGCTTTGGGGAACATAAGCCATGGCAGAGTTTCTGTGCTGTGTGATATTCCTCAATGACAGGCCTACAGGCCTCTAGAATTCTGCACATAGACATCAGTTGGGCCTGTAGGACATTCTGTGGTTACCGCAGAGTGCCCACATATCCATGGGCATCCCAAGCGTCATTCTGACGGGTATTCCAGGACACCCAGATTGAGCAACTGTCATTTCACATTTATGAGTAGATTTATACACTTACCGGCCACTTTATTAGGTACACCTGTTCCATTGCTTGGTAACAGAAATTACTAATCAGCCAATCACATGGCAGAAACTCAATACATTTAGGCATCTTTAAGTGGTGCAGACGACTTGCTGAAGTTCAAACCGAGCATTAAATGGGGAAGAAAGGGGATTTAGGTAACTTTGAACGTGGCATGGTTGTTGGTACCAGACGGGCTGGTCTGAGTATTTCAAAAACTGCTGATTTACTGGGATTTTCACGCATAACCATCTCTCAGGTTTACAGAGAATGGTCCAAAAAGGAGAACATATCCAGTGAGCGGCAGTTGTGTGGACAAAAATGCCTTTTTGATGTCAGAGATCAGAGGAGAATGGGCAGCCTGGTTTGAGATGATAGAAGGGCAACATTAACTCAAATAACCGCTTGTTACAACCAAGGTATACAGAATACCATCTCTGAAGGCATGACACATGGAACCTTAAAGAAGATGGGCTACAGCAGAAGTCCATGTCATGTTTTCCATAGAATGTTTGGAAAAACATTGCCTGGTCTGATGAGTCTTGATTTCAGCTGCAACATTCAGATGGTAGGGTCAGAATTTGGCATAAACAACATGAAAGCATGGATCAATCCTGCCTTGTATCAATGGTCCAGGCTGGTGGTGTAGTGGTGTGGGGGATATTTTCTTGGCACACTTTGGGCCCCTTAGTACCAATTGAGCATTGTTTAACCACTTGTCCACTGCTCACTGTGCTGCTACTGTGGCAAAGTTGCTCGTTAAGGTCTGGCAACGTAGACCCACGTCACCAGACTCTCCCCTCTATCGGCGGCCGGAGGCTCGCTCCCGCTGTATTCAGACACAGAAGGAGTCAGGCAGGGGAGGAGAGGCGGTGATCACCGCCGCTCTTCCCCGATTGTCGGGGATCGAGTGAGGAAATCTCCTATGTGACAGACAGTCACAGATTACAGGATTCAGCATAGCTGAACCTGCGATCTGTGTCTGTGTCACACAACCCCTCCCCCCACACACGTCAGTAAGCATGAGGCATACATTTAACCCCTTGATCACCAATAAAGTTAACCCCTTCCCTGCCAGTGTCATTATTACAGTAACAGTGCATATTTATAGCACTGATTACTGTAGTAATGTCACTGGTACCCCCAAAAGTGTCAAAAATGTCAGTCAGGGGTCAGATCTGTCCGCCACAATGTCGCAGTCCCACAAAAAAAATCACAGATCGCCGCCATTACTAGTAAAAGAAAAAAAATGGCAAATCTTTCCCGTAGTTAGTAAACGCAATAACTTTTGCGCAAACCAATCAAAATACGCTTATTATGATTTTTTTTACCAAAAATATGTAGCAAATTGGTCTAAAATGTTAAAAAAATTTGATTAATACATTTTTTGGGGAATGTTATATATCAGAATGTAAAAAATTTTTTTTTTTTTCAAAATTGTCGCTCTTTTTTTCAAAAATTAAAAATCGCACAGGTGATCAAATACCACCAAAAGAAAGCTCTATTTGTGGGGAAACCAAGGACATAAATTTAATTTGGGTACAGCTTCGCACGACAGCGCAATTGTTCGTAAAATATAGCCTGGTCAGGAATGGGGTAAAATCTTCCGGTCTTAAAGCGGTTAAAAATACGCTCATTGAGAATTTTTTTGTCAAAGACATGTAGCTAAATACATTTTGGCCTAAATATATGACAATAATTGAATATATTGGATATTTTTTAACTGTCAAAGTAGAAAATGTCATTTTTTTCGCAAAATTTTTGCTCTTTTTTTATTAATATCGCAAAAAATGAAAAGCGCAGAGGTGATCAAATACCACTAAAAGGAAGCTCTGTTTGTGGGGAAAAAAAGGACGTACATTTAATTTGGGTACAGGGTTGCATAACCGCGCAATTGTCAGTTAAAGTTGCGCAGTGCCAAGTTGCAAAAAGTGGCCTGGACGTTAAGCAGGAAAATCCTCCGGTGGTAAAGTGGTTAAACACCACAGCCTACCTTTGTAGCTTCTGATGGCTATTTCCAGCAGAATAATGCACCATGCCACAAAACTCAAATCATCCCACCACTGGTTTTCTTGAACATGACAATGAGGTCACTGTACTCCAATGGCCTCCACAGTCACCAAATCTCAATCCAATAGAGCACTTTTGGGATGTGGTGGAACGGGAGATTCGCATCATGGATGTGCAGCTGACAAATCTGCAGCAACTGCGTGATGCTATCATGTCAATATGGACCAAAATCTCTGAGGAATGTTTCCAATATCTTGTTGAATCCATGCCATGAAGAATTAAGGCAATTCTGAAAGCACAAGGGGGTCCAACCCGGTGCTAGCATGGTGTACCTAATAAAGTGGCTGGTGAGTGTATATAGGGTGTGAGGGGCAGAAATAATACACAGAATCCTTTGTACGTGTCATGACCATTGTGAACATCTCTCATTAAAGAGGAAGTAAACCCTCCTCTGCAACTTGTACCTATTGGTAAGCCTATGATGAGGCTTACCTATAGGTACTGTAAATATCTCCTAAACATGCACCGTTTAGGAGATATTTACTTTGCATGCAGCCAGTGACATCACTGGTGCCAGGGCCAGATTAACGTAGGGGCTATTGGAGCTGAAGCTCCAGGCCCCTACCTTTATATAGGCCCCGGGTTGGCCATATTCACTGTTACCGCTCTTCTGTCACTTGTAAACACAGAAGTCTGGCTTCTATGCTCGCTTCCCCAGGCAGCTCCCTCAGAACCTCCCCACACAGCACGAAGGCCGGACAAGGAGGGACAGTTGCCGATGCATGGATGTGTTTATGGGCTTCAGAGACAGCATCCCATGTTGAATTAGGCATGCATGGCTGCACCCTTCCTCCTCTGGGTGCATGCCAAGGCACGGCCCTTAAGGCCCTTCAAAATCCTCAGCACCAAGCCCATGATGCTCTTAATCCGGCCCTGACTGGTGCATGTGCTCTGAAGGAACGGCCGCTCGTACTGTTCCTTCAGAGCCATGTGCCGTGAATGTCGACATCGCGGCTCCAGCCAATCAGGTGGCCGGATGCCGCAAAAGCCAGAAGAAGGGCGACTAAACATGTCACCCGTGAGAGAGGTGAGCGGGCGGCCCTGCGGGGCTTCGTTCTAAGGTAGGTATTGCATAATGAGCTAGTATGCGATGTATACTAGCTCATTATGTGTTTGTCTTTCAGGTTTTTGTTTTTTTGTTTTTTTAATTTCTGAGGTTTACAACATCTTTAATAGAAGTTCAGCCTGATGCCATCCTATAGGAAACCATCTTCTTTATTGTGGTCCCTTTAAAGAGAAAAGTACAAAGATCACCAGGATCTTTATATGATAGTATGTTTCAAAGGTAATCTTCTAGATGAGTTGTAATGAAGAAGCTTCAATAGAAGGGTCTGAATTTCTGCTCACAGGGAGTTTTAGACTTAGGGCCAGTTCACACCTGAAATGCAGAGGAACACGGTCCTACTGAGAGAGGGAGTTGAGCTACTGAGGAGGGGAGCAGGGGAACTGAGCTGCTGAGTTGAAGCTGGGAGAAATAGCAGGTGGGGCTAAGCTGCTGAGTTACTTCTTGAGAGAGGGGAGAGGGGGAACTGAGCTGCTGAGTTGGAGCTGGGAGTAATAGCAGGTGGGGCTAAGCTGCTGAGTTACTTCTTGTGAGAGGGGAGCAGGGGAACTGAGCTGCTGAGTTGGAGCTGAGAGAAATAGCATGTGGGGCCAAGCTGCTGAGTTACTTCTTGAGAAAGGGGAGCAGGGGAACTGAGCTGCTGATTTGGAGCTGGGAGTAATAGCAGGTGGGGCTAAGCTGCTGAGTTACTTCTTGTGAGAGGGGAGCGGGGGAACTGAGCTGCTGAGTTGGAGCTGAGAGAAATAGCAGGTGGGGCTAAGCTGATGAGTTACTTCTTGAGAGAGGGGAGCGGGGGAACTGAGCTGCTGAGTTGGTGCTGGGAGAAATAGCAGGTTGAGCTAAGCTGCTGAGTAACTGCTGGGAACTGAGATTCGGAGTCACTGTTATTACTGAAAGGAGGGGGAACTGAGCTATTTAATCACTGCTGGGAGAAGGGAGCAAGTGGAGCTACTTAGAGAACAAATTGAAGGATTTTAGTGCTTCTGCTGTGAAACCTAAAATGGTAAAAAAGGCTTAGCATTTAAAAAAAATAATAATAATAATAATGAGCATGTCATGCTTACAGTACCTGCTCTGTGCAGTGGTTTTGCATAGAGCAGCCTCCATCCTCTTTTTCTCAGGTCCCCTGCCCACGCTTCTGGCTCCTCCCCTATGACCAGTGCCCCCAATAGCAAATAGAAAGTCACTTTCCATGGTGGCATTGGTGCGTGCTCACTCCCGAGCCCTGCTCTATGCGTCCATAAGACACATATAGCCACAGTTTTCCCCTGCATCCCCCCCCCCCCCCTTGCCCTGGCACTTTTCTTATTGGCCCACTGGCTGTGATTGACAGCAGTGGGAGCAAATAAGTGGGAGTCCCGGGACAGCCGAGACCCTCGTGCATGTCGCTGGATCAAGAGGGGGCTCAGGTGAGTATTAGGGGGGAAGGGGCTGTGGGGGGAGCAATTCACAGAAGGTTCATCCAAACCTTCAGCCTTTACAACCATTTTAAAGCAGTATTAAACTCCAAAAGTAAACAATTATTATGTTGCAGCTTACCAATTCTTAGATGTGATGGCTGGCACCTTTGTACAGCAGTTTTGTCAGTCTGGGAAGTGATTAGTGTTAGAGTAGCAGAATTAGATGGGCCTGAATTACAGATAGTGTTACTTAAAGAACAACTACTTAAAGTAGAACTGTAGGCAAAACTTTTCTTTTCATTTTGGATCGAGCAAGGAAGGGTTATAACCCCTGTCAGATTTTCACTATCTGTGTCCCATTGCGGAGATTTACATTCACTTCCTGTCCCATAGCCAATCGGGAAGTGAGAGTAAATCCCTGCAAATAAAGGAATTCCTTGGGGACCCCTAGATTTCCAGAATTAGTGTCTAGGTTTTTCCTCTATAACTTCTCTCTGGACAACCCAAAATTTGGGATTCCACTTTCAATGATAATGGTTAACAGGACAAATAGAGAGGATGACTCTCCCTAACAGGGGCACAGACAGCAATAAAAACTTATAAGTGTTCTAATCCCTCTCCACTGTATCCAAAACTAAAAAAAAAGTTTTGGCACTAGTTATACTTTAAGGACTAAAGCGAGCCATACATGGAGTGCCAAAAATTGCTCAGCGAGTGGCCCCTTTGACCCCTTCCTGCCGGTCATCCCTGGATTTTTATGAAGAACCCATATGGAAAATTGTTGGTCCGAATAGCACCTGCATCAAACTAGCTTGTTTGAAATCTATATGTTTATGGACAATTTAGAGTGGAATTCCAGGCCACATTTAACCAATCTTAAAAAAGCTCTCTTCTGTAGGAAAGATTTATATTTTCTTACCTATTTTTTGGCCACTTTGGTCCAGTCATATCCCCTGTGTGATTGTGGCAGCTGCAGGGGAGAGGAGGGAGCACCACCAATGGATGGACAATAAGAACCTATGGGTTGCGTCACCACTCCCAGGCATTGCCAACCATTGTAGAGCGCTATCTCTCCTCTCCACTGAAGCTGCCACAGGTTGTCATTGGGAAGATCACGTGACCGGAGCGGGCTCAAAATAGGTAAGTATATACACCTTTCTTGGGAGCATTTTTAAGATAAGTTAGGTGTAGCCTAGAATTTCACTTTAAGGTTTGTATAACTTTATTGATGAGCTGAAAAACATACTTCAATTAATGGTTTGAACATAATTTATACTCAGCTTCTAACGTGTGGCTATTATCATTATGTCTTGTATTTGAACCACATGTAGCTATTATTAGGAGAATGGCTCATGACATACAGTATGATACAAGATATATGTCTAATATATCTAGTTCTGGAACAAAGTTACAGTTCAGAGTTCTACATTTCTTATTTGCTTGTTGTACTATACCCTCCATGTATTCAGATTATGGAACTCTGACTATGGAACTCTCCCTACACCACAGGTTTAATCTTCTTTGTTGACTGAACTGCAATATAATACACTGGGGACTTTTTGTGATCCAAGCAAAAGGGGAACTTTAAACTATTGTAGGTGCTTTTCAGACAATTAAAAACCTGAAACATACATACATATATGTATTATATTTATGGACACAAAGGACTCCGATATCCCTCAGAAGACATTCTGCATGACGAAACGCGTAAGTGCGGAGCTACGGGGAACTACGTGGAACGTCATAATTTGTTCATTTTAATATTTGATTTACAATTCCTCGCTTGAATTTGACCTTTTTTTCTTTTTAAACATTGATTGGGAAACTGCTACCATATGTATACGCTTCTTCCTTCTTTTGAATATGAGACCGCTTCTAATGTATGTGGTCATTTACAATCTGAACAGAGGCGAAAGGGATCTATCCATCTGTGGGAAGTATAAAGCCATATTAGACCTCCTGTGTACTGGGGTCTGACCTTCTGGTAAGTTGATTCATGTGGTGGTGGCCAAGAGCACTAGAACTAGTGAGGATAGTGAAATGATTAAACTTAACAGTGGACATTTTTCTTTGGAAATGTATTTTGGACTTATTTTTACAATTCACGTATCAAGTAACATCAACATGACTGGCAGGACCAAGGTTTTCCTGCAGAACATTGCACAAAGCATCACGCTGCCTCCGCAGGCATCCTGGTGCCATTTCTTCCCCAGGTAAATAACACACATGCACCTGGTCATCCACAAGATGTATAAGAAAATGTGAATCATCAGACCAGGCCAACTTCTTCCATTGCTTCGTGATCCAGTTCTGATGCTTATGTGCCGATTTTATACACTTTTGACTGTGGACACGGGTCAGCTTGGGTATCCTAACCAGTCTGCAACTACGTAGCCCCCATACACAACATACTGCGATGCCCATTTTTCTTCTTTCAACACATCAACTTCAGGGAGAACATGTTTCCTTGCTGCCGAATATATCCCATCCACTTTCAGATGCCATTGTAACAAGATAATCAATGTTATTCACCTAAACTTGTGAATTGATACCTAAAGCTTTTCCCCATAAGATTCCATATTAAAATTAATTTAAACATTGTCATACAAGTTTGCTCTATTAAAACAAAAGCAAAAGGCATTTAAGAATTGCTAATGCTAAGGAAGATTTGGAGATATTGGGCTGGAAGGATGGGGCAGCATCTGCATCTGGAATAGTTTAAAAAAAAACTCCCAGGATTAGTCACTGACTGTTCTGTGAAAGGACAGAGGAAATGCTAAATAAAGAAGAATGTGTAATGTTCATTTCCTGCACAGGATTCTGCAGACCATCACCTCCTGCTACAGTCACACAATCCTAGAGGACCATCCTCTGATTGGCTGCTTAGAATTCCCCCTCTTCCTGTTCTCCATAAGATGTCATGGCATAAAAGTCTGAGATTGTCCTGATGGTTCTAGAATCTATCACCAATGATTCTCCAATCAGTCCCTGATAATTCCCAGATATCAACTCTGGACTGGGTCAGTTGACTTTCCAGGGGATCTCCACACTTGTTCTTCAGTGACCCTATTAGGGGGGCACAGAATTTTTGGGTGGCTTAGCTTTTTAAAACCTTTAATTTGTTGGTGGACATACAGCCCATTTTTCATACTGAAAGAGATACACACACCCAATGTGCTCTACCAATGGGGATACTGGACTGACCGCCACTGTTGGGAACAAGAAAATAAAAGCCAACATGCTAAAAGAACGGAAAGAGGAAATTGGGTGAAGGTTATTTTAGGAGGATCTGTTTTTGTATATTGTATATACACTCACTGGCCATTTTATGAGGTACACCTTGCTAGTACCAAGTTGGACCCCCTTTTGCCTTCAGAACTGCCTTAATTCTTAATGGCATAGAGTCAACAAGTTGTTGGAAACATTCCTCATAAAACATTGTCGTTCCACCACATCCCAAACTTGCTCTATTGGATTGAGATCTGGTGACTGTGGAGGCCATTGGAGTACAGTGACCTCATTGTCATGTTGAAGAAAGCAGTGGTGAGATGATTTGAGCTTTGTAACATGGTGCATTATCCTGCTGGAAGGAGCCATCAGAAGATGGGTACACTGTAGTCATAAAGGGATGGACATGGTCAGCAACAATACTCAGGTAGGCCGTGGGGTTTAAACAATGCTCAATTGGTACTAAGGGGCCCAAAGTGTGCCAAGAAAATATCCCCCACACCATTACACCACCAGCCTGAACCGTTGATACAAGGCAGGATGGATCCATGCTTTCTTGTTGTTTACACCAAATTCTGACCCTGCCATCTAAATGTCGCAGCTAAAATCGAGACATATCAGACCAGGCAACATTTTTCCAGTCTTCTATTGTCCAATTTTGGTGAGCCTGTGCAAATAGTAGCCTCAATTTCCTGTTCTTAGCTGACAGGAGTGGCACCCAGTGTGGTCTTCTGCTGCTGTAGCCCATCTGCTTCAAGATCCAATGTGTTGGGCATTCAGTGATGGTATTCTGCATACCTTGGTTGTAACAAATGATTATTTGAGTTACTATTGCCTTTCTATCATCTCAAATTGTCTGCCCATTCTCTTCTGACCTCTGACATAAGCAAGGCATTTTCATCCACACATCTGCCACTCACTGGATAATTTCTCTATCTTCAGACCATTCTCTGTAAACTCTAGAGATGGTTGTGTGTGAAAATCCCAGTAGATCAGCAGTTTTTGAAAAACTCAGACCAGCCGTCTGGAACCAACAACCGTGCCACATTCAAAATCACCTAAATCCACTTTCCTCCCCATTCTGATGCTCGGTTTGAACATCAGCAAGTCGTCTTCACCACATCTAAATGTCTAAATGCATTGAGTTGCTACCATGTGAATGGCTGGTTAGTAATTTGTGTTACCAAGCAATTGAACAGGTGTGCCTAATAAAGTGGCCAGTGAGTGTATTATATTACATTTATATAGAAAAATAGAAAAAATCAGCGCAACTTCTGTGAAATAATACAAAATAAATAGCGTGAATACAAGTAGCTGCTATAACATTTATGCTTATCACTGCATACCCCATGAAGATCCTAAATATTCAACGATACAGCGCTAATTATGCATCATGAACAATAAACATGTGCAAAAATCGGCAAGTAATAAAGTGCATGCAAATAAATCAAAGTGCAAAATATAGTGCATTATTCTGTATCAATAGTGCAAAGAAATGTAAACAAATCACTCGTAAAGTGCAAAAGTAAATGTCCATAAAGTGAATGAATCAGTCCATATTGTTTTCTTCACACTGTGCAAAACTTGGCCATCTTTAGGTGGTGGAGGCAGCAGCACAAGCACTTTAAAGCACCTTTTCAGCCAAGTTTTGCACAGTGTGAAGAAAACAATATGAACTGATTCATTCACTTTATGGACATTTACTTTTGCATTTTATGAGTGATTTGTTTACATTTCTTTGCACTATTTGATACAGAATAATGCACTATATTTTGCACTTTGATTTATTTGCATGCACTTTATTATTTGGCGGTTTTTGCACATGTGTATTGTTCATGATGCATAAGTAGCACTGTAACGTTTAATATTTAGGATATTTATATATATATATATATATATACTGTATATTCGTAGCAATAGCTGTTGACGTGGAAATGAGTGCAGCAAGGTCACATAGCTTGTATATATCCTCTGTAATCACTGCA
This sequence comes from Pelophylax lessonae, assembly GCF_965119305.1. Classification (NCBI taxonomy): domain Eukaryota; kingdom Metazoa; phylum Chordata; class Amphibia; order Anura; family Ranidae; genus Pelophylax; species Pelophylax lessonae. The sequence continues at coordinate 486,819,077 of NC_138771.1, read as the reverse complement.
TTGCACAATATGGAAATGACAAGTATTCCGGGCCATCCTGGGCATACTGATATAAATGTTTGATTTAGGATTCACAGACAGAAATTTGGCACCCACAAGCTGTAACATCTATAAACGCTATTCCGTGCTTCCCTGTATCATGGTGGGACTGGTGCCAATGACTGAAGACAATAAAGGATGATATAAAAATGAATAGTATACAAAAGTGATTGTGAAAGAGATAAATAAATATGTAGGGAGGGAAATACCCTCTCAAGCTGTGTATGCACTAGTAGAATTATGTTTGACATTTTTCATTGTAAGAATGTTTGTTCCTTTTTTCTAATCATTAGTGAGGTCAAATCAACTACAGTGATGAGAGAATTCAAAGTTTTATTTTTTCTTGAATGTACAACTTTCTATCAGTGTAATTGTTCAGTAAAGAACATTAATTCCAAAATCAAATGCTAAAAGCAAACAAAATCTTTATCTACCTTGAAACAACTGTAGCAACCTACAAGGTAGGTGCTAGGCAAAGTATAGTGGGCCTTAGCTGCCTAACAGCAGGGCCATGATTTTCAGCTGGGCTGTCATGTCTCCCAGGTGTAGCTGTTGAGATTGGGGAATCTCCCCACTGTGCTCCATTAAAGGGTTCTCATTGGGCAGTGGAGGAAACCCAGCCAATGGTACACTCAGGCCTGTATCTACCCCAGAAAGGCAGATTCTGCCACACAGGATTCTGGAAGTGGGTATAGGTTTGAGGGGAGCGGATGATGCAGCGTCTTTGGCGGGAAGCAGAGTCCCAGGAGGGACAGTACGGCTGTCTCTCCTCCTGTCAGCAGGATCGGGTGTCCCAGGCAGCTTGCCTGATGGGAGGGAGTGAGCTGAGCTGCAGAGAGGATCCGGTGTGCCAAGGACCAGCGGAGCAGAGGGGGTCCAGTTTCAGGAAAGCATTCCTAGTTCCTGAGTACTGTAAACTGCCCCTGGGGGTCTGCCTAGCAGAGGGGACCACTCTGGTGAAGCTAGCTGAAAAGGGGGTGCCAGTGTTGACCCTGAAGTGTAGATGGGGTGCCTAGTGAGAGGACCCTGAAATGTAGAGGGGGTGCCTAGTGAGGGGACCCTGAAGTTCAGAGGGGGTGCCTAGTGAGAGGACCCTGAATTGTAAAGGGGGTGCCAGCTGTTGGGCCCTTAAAGTGTACAGCATGCAGTGCGCAGTGTACAGTGTGGAGAGTTGCAGCAAGCACAAGCAGTTACAAAGAGCTACCTCAGTCAGTGAAGGGCTGGGGGGAGCTGTTTATAGGACTTTTGCGCTAACAAGAGTGTCAAGAGTCAAATCTCAATACAGTCCAGGACTTTTTGAGCTAACCAGAGTGTCAAAAGTCAAGTTCAAGCACAGTTCAGCAAGTCAGTATTTTTTAAGCGGCAGCAAGCGTTGGTCGGCATCCAGCTGGCGTCAAGACAGCGCTAACAGGCATTTTTCTGCAAAGTGTCCCAGTTGTACCTAGTTGAGACAGAGGAGTATCCCACTCATTCCCTTCTCCCATCCCCTTTAAAAAAACAAAAAAAAACAGACCAAAAATGGTCATTGTCTCCAATGTCACACTTGGGTATTCAGCTTAAATGGGCTGAAGGTGTCACTGGTAACAATGGCAGACCCACATCAGGTCCAATGCCTGAAAAACCTGCTACATTTGGGGGCTCATCTGGGATTTTGCCACTGGTTACTGGGCCGGTTGCCTCTGGCAACGGCAGAGGAAAAAGTCGGAAAAGTACATTTTTGTGCCCAGAACTGTTGTTCAAGTACCAAGCCAAGTGTGAGGCCGGATCTGCAGGAGGCAGAGAGAGTGGGATGAAGATAGAAGTGCACATGGAAGGTAGCTCATAGCAATGCAAGTGTTCAAGCAAAGGCTGCAATATGATGAGAACCTTTGATATGGACTATGATATGTACTCTGCTGTCAGATATTTGAGGGCAGAGGGAAAAAATGTGTAAGTGCATGAATGCTGCAACTGCTTAACAGTAAGAGGTCCCGGTGGGGACGGAGAAGATGGCGTCAGGGGTCCCAGTGGGGGCAGAGAAGAGGACGCCAGTGGTCCCGGTGGGGGGCGGTGAAGATAGAGGCCAGGGGCATGGGAAGAGAGGTGCCAGGGGCCAGGTGTATGTGCATGCTATATGGACTGATGTTGATCGTGCGACCGACAGCGGGACATTTATTCTGAATAGTGAGTGCATGGATACTGTGAGGATCGTAGTCGGCCATGCCGGGAGGGGCAGTGGGGCTAGCCTCGGAGACAGTATGGAAGATGTAAATTGCACATGTATGGCTAGGAAGAGAACTATCGACCGTGCGACAGACAGTGGGATATTACTCTTGCCAAGCAAGAAAGGACAACTGGCTTCAATGAAGGAAGGCGCAGTTGTGGCCTTGGTGCAATTGAGGAGAGTGGATGCATGTCTGGCAAGTGACATGATCCGCGTAGCAGCCACTTCCCTGTGGGCTAAAGTAAGAGAGCATGGCAGGGGAAGAGTTACAGCACCGCGCGGGAAAGCGCACTACATACAGACCTGGCTAACAGGAGGAGTCATTGCCCAATATGGCGAAAGGGTGGAGACAGCGGGAACATCCAGCCAATCAGGAATTACTAAGGGAGCCCTATTAATGCCCCCTCCTTCGGGTGTGGCTGTGAGGGAGACACGTGTAGAAGAGAGAAATATGGCGTTTGTGAGAGAGCCACAGCCACAGCTATCGCTGCCACCGTGGGCGAAGACTCTGCTAGGCAGGCACCGGAGCAGATCCACCAGCCCAATCCATACCTGGTATGGGAAACAGGCATGTGGATGGTGCCTGAAGGCGGACTCGCAATGTGCACGGGAGGCGGCCGGAACTTCCTAGGAGTGGTATGTCCTCAGTGTGCCACTGTAACGTTGAAGGTGCAAGCGTGGGTCCAATGTGGGCAGTGTGGCTACCTGCTGCTCCGGGCAGAGAAGAGTGAGGGCCGACCCAAAAAGCTGTATGTTGCTTGGGAGTCAGGCCTCACTCAGGAGGTGACCAGGACTGAATCCAAGTTCCTCCGTGGAGGCGGATGGGGCATGTTGCTATTGAAGATGCAACTGGAGGCCCTGCCAGCAGCCAGTGGGCCTTCAGTGGTTGTAAGGGGGACTCGGTCGCAGAGCTCCCTAGGGAGAGGATGCAAGCCAGCACCGGTGGCGGGAGGGTGGCTGGAGGATGCATCTACCACAGCAGTAGTGGCAGGATCTGCTCCTATTAGTATTCAGCAGCCTGTAAAGCCTGCAGTATTCCAAGCATCACCCACCAGTACTAGTGGTGAGGAAGAAGCAGGCCTTGTGCCCATCGGATCCCCATCCTTCCAATATGTAATGTTCTGGTACCTCTGGTACCCTTATTCCACTTTCCAATTCAGTGTATGCGTCCCACCATTCTCTTCTGGTAGGTGCGCATACACCTTTAAGACCGATGCTGTCATCACTGAGCGCCGCAGAGCGGCTATTTCAACCGCCGGCGTTCTCACTCACATGTTCGTTTAACCTGCCTTGAAGCTCATATGCTCACAAGCATACCTCGCTGTCGGAACCTCGCTACTGATCCCTGTATCCCGCTACCGGATCACTCGCTCATACCGAACCTCTCTACTACTGCTTGCTATTAGTGATAAGTACCCCGCAGGGGAATCCTCCATAACCTTCCTACTAAGCTTACACTATCTAGCTCTGCATATTAAGGACTGTTACTATCATCTGCACTATTATTTAGATTGCTAGCTCTTGAGCCTACTAACATCTATCCTTGCACTGGGTTAGTCTCTCCTGTATGTCATCTGCTATCCTACCACCTACTACCATACATGATTGCTAACCTATCTGCATCCTACCTGTTACCATCTATACTCTCATGAACATTTCTCTCAAGTGCTGTTCACCTATTGTCACTGTTCATACCTGTCTCTTCAGCTCATCACCACTATACTGCTATATACATCTATCACTCCAGGAACATCTTATTGAGTGTGTATATTTGTATGCTGAATCAGACAGACCACAGTGATGAGTCTTGGGAGTTGGAATTGGTATTTCAACGTATCTCTACATGACTGCTGAGTGGAGTTTTTCTGCAGCTGCAAATCCATCTTGTTTCAGAAAACGCAGGAGCGTTACACAATACAAGTATGGTTCTATACAAGTGGGGATCGATGATTGGGGGTCAGCTGACGAAACCGAGTGGGACTGGGGGTCAGAAGCTGGGAGCAGCTCCCCAGGTCCTGAAGTGGCAGTAACTATTGACAAGGAGGCCAAGGAAGCTAAGGAGAGGGGGGATCTAGCACAAAAGTTGGGATTCTGTGACACTTATGTTGAGAGGATCCCAGATCTCACCCCTCCAGGAAACATTGCTAGAGCGAGAGATCGAAATGCAGCGTATGAAAATATGATACAGCGAGTGTCCACTCCATTTTCTCCACCTGGGAGGGGTAACAGAAAAACTCTTCCCCGGCTGTCCTGGATGCAGAGGTGGCTACAGAAAAAAGTGGCACTTGAGTACGGGTACGATTACCCATATGCTCCCAGAGAAGTTATGTTACTTATAGAGAAACACAGGGATTTTTGGTGTGACAAGATCATATGGGATTTCTTGTTTATTCCCAAACCATACAGAGACTCACCAGAAGAAAAGTTAAAAGAGAGGTTCAATGCTGTAAAAGCTAAGTGGAATTTTGGGGGCTCCATTTACATTGACAGAGTGGAGGTCCGTCGGCCAGATGGGTCAGGTCAGGCCAGGTCAGAGTTAAGGATGAACAAGGCACATATGTCCGGGCTCCCCACCCTGACACATCCACATAAAGGACATAATATTATTATAAATAATCACTACACATGTCAATCAAGCTATGTAGTTTACATCATCAAATGCCCATGTGGTTTATTGTATGTGGGGGAAACTACACAGAAGGTTAAAGACAGAATTGCTAGAAACAAATACTCTATTCGGATAAGTTAGTACAGCTCCCCCTAGCAAGGCTTTTTGTTGAAGAAAAACATTCAGTGTCCCAACCTGAGTTCATGGTTATAGATGGAATTCAAAAAAGCAGAAGAGGTGGAGAGCGTGAATTTTTATTTAGGAAACTTGAGGTACAATGGATACATGCCAGTGACATTATTAGGGTTTGTGTCACCCCGTGCGGAAAAAAAAATTGTGCCACCCCCCGCTCCATCAACTATAGTCCCCCTTCAGTACAGACCCCCCTCCCTCAGTATAGACCCCACCCCACTAAGTGCAGACCCCCCCTCCATTACTATTGACCCCTCTCCATCAGTACAGACCTCCCTCCCCTCAGTGCAGACCCTCCTCTATCAGTATATACCCCCCCACTAAGTACAGACCCCCTCACACAGTATAGATAGCCCTCCCTCGGTACAGACCCTCCCCCACTAAGTACAGACCCCCTCCCGCATTATAGACCCCTCTTGCTCAGTACAGACCCCTCTCCATCAGTGCAGACTCCCCTCCATCAGTAAAGACCCCCCTCCATCAGTGCAGATCACCCCTCCATCAGTGCAGATTCCCCCTCCATCAGTATAAACCCACCCCTTAGTGCAGACCCCCCTACATCAGCATAGACCCCACTCAGTGCAGACCCTTCATCAGTGCAGACCCCCTCCATCAGTGCAGACCCCTCCATCAGTGCAGACCCCCACTCAGAATAGACTCCCCCCTCCATCAGTACAGACCCCCCTCAGTGCAGACCCCACTCCATCAGTGTGATGGGGAAATTGTATATTTTATATTTCCTTATTATTAAAGTGGCTCACTAATGCATTCTATGCCTCCAAATCCAGGTCAAGGAGCCATATAAGGACACAAGCATAGCTTTACCATGTACCAAAGGAATGTTATTGTTAACTGGTCAAGTCCTTGAGGGGTCATATTGCAAAGGGAGTTGGCTTGGGGGGGTATATTCCTTATACACAAGACGAAATACCACTGCCCAAGCTGCTAAGAGTTTAGTCCCATCTCCAGAGCAACATCATGTAAAATGCAAGCGTCTGGTTTGATTAACTGTCCATGCCTTAAAGAGGGACTCCGTGGAAACAAGCAACTTTAGTTAAGTATTCTTGTTATATTTTTTTTATCTTTATCTGTATCTGTCATTACTTTTAATAAATGTGATACTTTTAAGTACTTTTGTGTGATCTCTCTTTGCACATATCCAACACAAACCCCATAAATCTGACAAAACACTTGGTACCAGAAGTGGGGTGTTTGATTTGCGTAAACAAAAGATACAAAATGATGCAGAATTGTGCTAGACTGTTTGTGCTGGGTTTAATGTTGTTTTCTTGTATTGTAAGCCATAGCACATTCAGAAAGCGTAAGAAATGTTTCAGATACTTAGCTGGCTTATTTGAGATGCATTTAGTTGATCAGATGCAAGCTGATTTTTGTTTTCGTGGCCATGACTGGACACCGGCTTGCAATTTTGTTTTTGTTTGATAAATTGGGCAAGAGACTGATATACAAATGAAACTGTTGTATCTTCAGGAAGCCTCAATTTGTAATAGTAATAGCATTGGTCTCTGGATGGTAGAAGTTTCAGACCAATGAGACTTGTTTAAATATCCAAAACGATGAGCTGACCGGTCAGATTGATTGTTACTGCAGTAACATAAGATATGTGTGTATGTCCAAATTGTTCATAGCTAGCTAATGTTGAGTACATGGTACTTGTATGAAAAGATGTTGAGTGCATGATGTGTTGTCTGTGTTAAATGACAATGTTGCCTGAATAAAGACCAGTGGCGGCCGGTGCGTTGGGGGGGCCCCTAATCTGCATGCGGGGCGCCGGACGCATGGAGTTCAATGGGACTATTTTTTTTTAGTCACCTGATTAGAGCCATAGGCTCTAATAGGCTTCAACAAAGGGTGGACCCGGGGCGCAGAGCAGTGTGCCCCAAGCCCACCAATTGTGTGACAATAGCGAATGAAAATTCGCTATTGTCACATGGATCCTCCTCCTGGCCAATCAGGAAGCGGGTCCGATACGCGCTTTCTGATTGGCCGAAGGGCAAACCCCATGCCATTGGCCAAGGAGGAGGCGGGAGGACTGAGGACTCGAGGAGACGCCGGGGGACTGAAGAGAAGCCGCCGCTACAGGTAAGTGCAGTGGTCTCGGGGGGGGGGGGGCTTGGCATGCTGTTCACTCTGCATTGAAAGGGGGCATGCTGGCATCTCTGCATTGAAAGGGGGCAAGCTGGCATCTCTGCATTGAAAGGGTGCACGCTGGCATCTCTGCATTGAGAGGGGGCATGCTGGCATCTCTGCATTGAAAGGGGGCACGCTGGTATCTCTGCATTGAAAGGGGGCACACTGGCATCTCTGCATTGAATGGGGACACGCTGGCATCTCTGCATTGAAAGGGGGCACGCTGGCATCTCTGCATTGAAAGGGGGCATGCTGGCATCTCTGCATTGAAAGGGGGCACGCTGGCATCTCTGCATTGAAAGGGGGCACACTGGCATCTCTGCATCGAAAGGGGACACGCTGGTATCTCTGCATTGAAAGGGGGCACGCTGGCATCTCTGCATTGAAAGGGGGCACGCTGGCATCTCTGCATTGAAAGGGGGCACGCTGGTATCTCTGCATTGAAAGGGGGCACGCTGGCATCTGTGCATTGAAAGGGGGCACGCTGGTATCTCTGCATTGAAAGGGGACACGCTGGCATCTCTGCATTGAAAGGGGGCACGCTGGCATCTCTGCATTGAAAAAAAAATTTTGAGCACCAGCCGCCACTCATAAAGACTGAAGGGTAAGGCTGAAGTATGGCTGATTTGTAAAATACGTTTTGTTACTTATGTTTGAGAGTCTATCTGAATTTGATATTGGAAGAGTTAAGTAATCAAATTAAGGTGACAGTTCTGTAAAGTGTTACTGTATATGAGATAGATAGAAGTCTTTGTTAGAAAGCCTTTGTATGTTTAACTAAGAAATCACTTGTAGCAGAGAGGGATTTGAGAGGAGAGCAGTGAAGAGACAGGCTTCCAGATTCCCCCTTTGACCCCTTGTTATTCTCCTTCTTCGATGGACATATCTTGTGTGAAACGTCTTGTGTAAGGGACTGTGCAGGTCTGTGAAATTTAGGATAATGTGTTCATTTTTGAACAGCTATGAAATGACTAGTATAACATGTGATGTTCAAATGTAGGTAATGTGAAAAACTTTGTTAGGTAAAGGAAGTGATTAAATACTTTTGCACAAATAAAATCCTAGTTGAAATGTTTAGTTTTTGCCATGTAACTCTAGGATTAATTGGAAACAAAGAAAGAAAATAGCTGATTGTGGCGGATACCTTTAAATTCCTAAAAGGTAGCCATGATTATTGTAATTATTTAAATGTTTAGTTCTCCATTCCAGCCTTTTTGTACCAGTTAGTTGAACAAGATGTCAAGCGGCAGCTGCCAAGGCTAGCAGAATATTAGCATGCATAAAGAAAGGGATGTATTCCAGAGATAAGACCATAATCCTTCCACTTTATAAAACTCTGGTCCGACCTCATCTGGAGTATTCGGTCCAGTTCTGGTCACCAGTCCTCAGAAGGGATGTGTTGGAGCTGGAGAGAGTCCAGAGAAGGGCAACTAAACTAATTAGGGGATTGGAGGACCTTGATTATGAGGAGCGTCTGCAATCGCTTGATTTATTCTCCCTGGAGAAGAGACGCCTGAGGGGGGACATGATAGCAATTTTTAAATATCTAAATGGGGATCTAGGCTTAGAAAAAAAGCTGTTCAGTCGAAGGGATTGCATGAGAACTCGGGGGCATGCAATGCGATTAGAGGAGAAGCGTTTTAACCTCAGGCAACGTGGGGGGTTCTTTACTGTTAGGGCTACAAGATTGTGGAATTCTCTACCACATGAGGTGGTTTCTGCGGGTAGTATGGTGGCTTTCAAAAGACTCTTAGACGTACATCTCAAGGATCAGAACATTCAGGGGTATGCAAGATGATTACAGCCACACACATCTACACAGGTTGAACTGGATGGACTTTTGTCTTTATTCAACCTCACCAACTATGTAAGATAGCTGACTAGACAAGTTCTGTATAACATGTTAAATGTATTGCCAAGCTAAGAGTAACAGTATAAGATAGGACAATAAAGAATAATCACTGGTGATAAAATATGTATATCTACTTTGTATTGTCCTTTATTGGTGATTGTATTGAAGTGTGATACTGTAGAATACAACATTAATGATTGTTTTATACGTTTTTTGTTAAAGCGGAGTTCCACCCTGGATTTGTTTTTTTTTTTTTTTTAATACCCCCGGGACAGTCAGGGCTAGTGCATTCCACAATGGCTAGCCTCTGATCTGTCCCGGGTTGCACTTACCTGCAAGACGAAATACTTACCTTGCAAACGTCTTGTCCAGCGCTGCCATCTCAGATGTGGGCAGCTTGAAGCCAGCGCGTCCTCTTCGGCGTCTTCTTCCGCCTTCTGTGGTCCCACGATGCTCTGCGCCGGCCCCGACGTCACTTCCGGGTCGCGCGCGTCACCCCTCCACAGCTTCTGGGCATGCCCAGAAGCTGTTTAGAAGGGGATGACGCGCGCGACCCGGAACTGACGTCGGGGCCGGTGCAGGCGCAATGATTCCTGGGAGCTATGACGTCCAGCTCCCAGGAATCATTGCAGAGCCAGGAAGTGACGACGGGCCGCGGCCGAGGAAGGAGGAAGAAGGAAGTAAGGTAAGTATATTTTGTTCGCTACGAGGTAAGTAAAAAAAAAAAAAATATGCGATTATCCATTTCTTTTTCAGGTGACCCGGAGCGAGAAGATGGAGGTAAGTATAAAAATAGGGTGGAACTCCACTTTAATACAGAAGAACCAAATCTGTTCCCAGAAGTTTCCAAGATCTGTATGGGATTGAACAAGAGATTGAAATGGAAAAATCAATATAGATTTGGTGATGTATAATCTTTGTGCATAATGTGATGAACACACTATAATTGTTATCGTGAATGTAATTTTAACCATGGTGAATTATTGACAACTTTTGATGGACGTCCTTTAATAAAAATCCACTTGGTGATGATTAATTAATTATTATAAGTGCGTTAATTGTGGGTAGAAAAGAGTGCACTCTCATTAAACAACGTGGCCATATGTTTTGTCTGGAAAGTGTTTTGAATATGTGTTCTGTGCTAACCATTTGTTTATTTCTAGGTGGGTAATGTAATGGTAACCCACTAAGTGCCGGTTCACATTTGTGCAACGTGGGAACGCTGCGAATATATAGCGAGTTCCCACATCGCATCCGCACCCCTGGCAGTTCACACTGCCATATGCGATACACTGGGGGTGTCAATTAAAAGTTAACGACACCCCCAGATCAGATCGCATATCGCAGTGCACAGAATTGGATCGCACTAGTGTGACCCACCATGCGATCCGATTCTGCAGCGGGCCAAAAAATGGGTCCTGTGCGTGTTGGGTGCAATTGCGGTGTGAATTCAGCCATACAAACTGTATGGCTGAATTTGCACCGCACAGAGATCGCATGTAATTTTAGGAGCAGTGCACTCCGAATTACATGCAATCTCTGTGATCGCACAAATGTGACCCGGCATTTAGACCATTCATTTTGTTTAGTTCCTAGATAGTACTAAACAGCATCAATCCACCTATCCTATCTGATATGGTTTGGTGTCCAAGAACTAAAGACGAAGATTACAGCATACATTGACAACTTGCGTCGTCTTAATTGTTGATATTTTCTTTGTTTATGTGACTGTAATGACAGTTTTTGTTAGAACTGATTGTAAACAGAGCAGCTAATAATTTTAATGCTGCATGATGGGTATTCAAGTTTTTTCTCTGATTAAGTTGCATTTGAAACAATAGAGAAAAAATACTAGGGTCTTATCAATAGTAATATTGTATGAATACCCAAGCCTAATGTGTATATCTTTCTGTATTGTCCCTTCCTGTGTGTACTTAGCTTGATTTATAGAAGCATCTACTTAAGTATATTCTGCCATAATCAGTGTAGTGGCCTGTAAGGCAGAACCACTTTTGGAGTGCGAAAATGTTTTGAAAACAGAATCCACAGGATGTGCACAGTACAGGAAGAGAGAAGGTTACACTAATTTAAAGGTTTAGAGCCGGTTCACACTGAGGCGATCCGACTTGCCGGGGCGACCTGAGAAGTCGCGGTGCACAGCGCGCACCGCGACCTCGGAGCGACATGCACGGACTTCATATCATTGAAGTCAATGCAGGTCCCTCCAGGTCGCCCCAAAGTAGTACAGGACCCTTTTTCTAAGTCGGAGCGACTTATGTCGCTCCTATTAGAACGAGTCCTGTGCTAATCTATGGCAGGCGACCCACGGTGACTTGTCAGGCGACCAAGTCGCCTGACAAGTCGCCCCAGTGTGAACCGGCTCTTAAACTTAGGTTTTTACATGAATGATAGTTTGAATTCAAGCCAATCATATCATTCATTATGGAAAAGGTAAGTTTCATAATTGTTGGTTTAATCATGATTACTGCAATGGTTGCAAATTTTAAAGCAAGTCCCTCAAAATAAGGTGCTGTAAATATTCATATACACATTGTTACACTCAGCGATCCTTTGGCCACCACGTTTGATACACTTGATTCAATTTTCTTGGTAAACAATTATGAAATTAGATAGGTTCCCACATATGGTTTTCCTCTAATCCCCCCGATTGCTTGGGTTTAGTACTGCCATGTAGAGTATGGTGACAGAATATGGATGGGTCATATGAATGCACATACTGGGGTCAGTGTAGACCCGAGCCAGTTAGCCTGCCAGAATATCTTTAGAGTGTGGGAGGAGACCGGAGTACACAGAGGAAATGCGCACATTAAGTCATTTGAAGTTGGGCCTATAGTTGAACACAGTTTTGTTTAGATACAGAGTAGTGGGTGATGTTCCTGTACCAATATTTCACCCTAAACGAATAAAGCTGAGTTTATCTTTTAGTGTTAGGCCAGTTTGCTAGGGATCATGGATTTAGCTGTTCAGAACTCTATGAGAAGCTATATGGGCATTGTTATTGGCGGAACCACCAGGGTCGCAGCAGTCGCAGTTGCGACGGGGCCCTGGCGTTCCACCACTGTAGGGGGGCCCGCCGCCTCCCGGTAGATGGTCATTGCACTCTCCGCACACACTCCCCGCCTTGTCCCGCTGCCCCGCTGAGTGCACTATCTGCACTCCGAGTCCCAGTGTGTCCTAGGGGCGTGCTTCTAACTGTGATGGGACATGGCTACTATTGTAAAAACAGAGATCAATGGTTCTACATAGTAGAACCGTCTGGTCTCCATTTTTACACAGGGGAGAATGACAAGCGGCTTGTTTACATAAGCCGCCTGCCTTTCTCCCGCTCTACCGTCGATCGTAGTGTGACCGGCGGACATCGGGTCCTCCGGTCACACGCGCGGACTCCTCAGCGCTATTGGCTCACAAGCCGGTCACAGGCTAGTGACGTATATATACGTCACTTTGCCTGGCCGGGGCTGACCGCCGCAGTATATCTACTTGCGGCGGTCGGCAAGTAGTTAAGTTCCCTGGAGAAGAGAGATGTAATGTCGGGACTCGGGAGACTCAGGGCAACAGAACATCAGCTGACCCGGGGCGGCCCAGTGAAGTGAAGGAGCGGGAGCCGAATGATCTGCAAGTGAGTGACACTGATCCCATCCCTCTACTAGCACTGCCACTGATTCCCCCACATCATCCCCCACTGCTGCCATTGACCCCCCCCCAAACCACCACCACTGCTGCTACCGATCCCCCCTCCCACACTACCACCACTGCTGCCACTGACCCCCCCCACTGCTGCCACTGCCCCCCCCAACACCACCACCACTGCTGCCACTGACCCCCCACCACACCACCACCACTGCTGCCAGTGACTCCCCTCCCCCCACACCACCACCACTGCTGCCACTGACCCCCCCCACTGCTGCCACTGACCCCCCCCACACCACCACCACTGCTGCCACTGACCCCCCACACCACCACCACTGCTGCCACTGACCCCCCCACACCACCACCACTGCTGCCACTGACCCCCCCCCCACACCACCACCACTGCTGCCACTGATGCCCCCCCCACACCACCACCACTGCTGCCACTAATCCCCCACACCATTATCACTGCTGCTACTGACCCCCCCCACACCACCACCACTGCTGCCACTGATCCCCCCCCCCCACACCACCACCACTGCTGCTACTAATCCCCCCCACACACACCACCACCACTGCTGCCACTGATCCCCTCCATACCACCACTGCCACTGCTGCCACTGACCCCCCCCCCACCACTGCCACTAACCCCCACACCATTACCACTGCTGCCACTAACCCACCCGCCCCACACCACCACCACTGCTGCCACTGATTCCCCCCCACACCACCACCACTGCTGCCACTGAACCCCCCCCCACTACCACCACTGCTGCTACTGATTCCCCCCCCCCACCACTGCTGCCACTGACCCCCTCCATACCACCACTGCTGCTACTGATCCCCCCATACCACCACCACCACTGCTGCCACAAATCCCCCCCCCCCTACCACTCCCACTGCTGCCACTGATCCCCTGTACACCACCCCCACTGCTGCCACTGATGCCCCCCACACCACCACCACCACTGCTGCCACTGATCCCCCCACACACAACCACTGTCCCCCACCCCTCCATGTCACGACTACTGCTGCCACTCATCCCATTCTCCCACCACCACTACCACTCATCCCATCTCATCCCTCCTAACCACCACCCTTGCCACTGATCCCATGCCCCCTCACCACTGCCACTCATCCCATTCCTACCACCACCACTGCCACTAATCTTATTCCATCCCATCTCCCCACCACAGCTGCCATCATCCCATATCCCCACCACCATCGCTGCCACTGATTCCATCTCCACCCAATTTTTGTTTATTAAAAGTCTTGTAATCAACACGCATAAAATCAATATACATAAATAAATATATACATATTTACATGAAAAGGGAAAAAAATACATAGCAAATTCTGCTCTCAAACAAAGAATGGCTTTACAGCAAAAACAAAACTCACATCATGAACATTTCATTACAGGGGAAAATAATCTTAGTAAGACTCACACCACCACACCAACCAACCCCATCCATCCCCACCCAACCACATCCATCTCCACCCAACCACCACTGCTGCCACTCATCTCAGGGGTGTAACTACAGGGGTCACAATTGCAATGGCCAATGTGTTGCCCCTGTACACCTGGATGGGGGGGGGGCAGAATATAGAGGAAAAATCCCCTCCATTTTTCTACTGCAGCTGCTAAAAGCCAGCTTCTCCTCCTCTCCATCCCATAGGCATTCAGAGACTGCAGGAGGAAAATGGATTTGTTCCTCTATATATCCCCCTAATCCACCCCTCCTATCCAGGTCTTGCTGCCTTCACGCCCGGGATCAATGGGAAGGGCCCTGACCGGGGGACAGGGGGGGCCCTTCATGGTTTCTTGCACCAGGGCCCTGAAGGTTCTAGTTACGTTTCTGGGCATTGTTGTTAGTTATGGAATGTTGAACTGACAGTCTTGGTAATACACCTGCCTTGATGTCAACCACAAGCATATTGGAGAAAGGAGACAAACGTTTTGACAACAGCAACCGTTTATAAAGACTTTGCCACTGATGAGCAGCTAAACTGTTGGTACAAGTTCCACCTGTTCTGGTGGTCAATTACCTGAACTGTTCCATCTGCTATCATGGTCAAGTACCTGAATTGTTCTGATGGTGAAGTACCTGAACTGTTTTTTCTGCTCTGATGGTCAAGTGCCTGAACTGTCTGTAAAGTTCCAGCTACCATTTGTTTATGTGCCTGCACGTTTATAACTTGTGAGCTGCAATAGTCCGGAGGATATGGACTTTGTATTCTACAGTTCTACAGCGTTGCAATTGTTGTGCTGCAGTTGCGATCTGATCACCGAATGTCTAAGACTCTGCTTTCCATCCACAGGTATGGAGGACTTTGACAAGTTTCTATGCTTTGAAACTCTTGGAAAATAAAGTTTGATGTTCATACCTGCTCGCTTCTGTGCTTTCGAAAAGGAAAAGATTGGTGTTCTTCTGTTAGTCCAACATTTATTTTTTTTTATATTTTTGAACTTTGAATATTTTTATATTTTTCAGCCCTAACATAGCCGAATGAGATTTTCTGTACAGGTAAATCAGACAGGGAAAACGGAAGTAAAAGGAGGTATCTACACTTTAGATACATTTTAGATCCCCCATTTTTTATTTAAGATAAACCAAGGGGAGGGAGAATTATTATTTTTGTTTACACTTATCAGGGGCTTTCTACAATGTTGCTTTTATGTAAAGTTGGAGGCATTATATGATATTTGTGAGCCAGGGGGTGGAGTGATGGGGAAATTGTATATTTTATATTTCCTTATTATTAAAGTGGCTCACTAATGCATTCTAGGCCTCCAAATCCTGGTCAAGGAGCCATATAAGGACACAAGCATAGCTTTACCATCTACCAAAGGAATGTTATTGTTAACTGGTCAAGTCCTTGAGGGGTCATATTGCAAAGTGAGTTGGTTTGGGGGTGTGGTATATTCCTTATACACAAGTCTAAATACCACTGTCCAAGCTGCTAAGAGTTTAGTCCCATCTCCAGAGCAGCATCATGTAAAATGCAAGCGTCTGGTTTGATTATTAAAAAAGAATAGCGCAACCATGCAAAAGAAATGACTATTAAATATGGAGACAATCCATAAATAAAAATGGGGGTTTAGTCCCACCATATGGCCATATCGTGCTCAAGCCCACCACTGCGTCAAAGTACCCCATTATCAGTGGGTCCTACACTATCCATAGAAAAGGGGTGAATCCAGCCTCTCCAACCCTTGGAGACAACACTCCTTGCTGGGATGGATGTGCTAATGCACTACAAAGGACTCCTCCTGTATCTACTTGATGGTGGACTCTGATAGAGTACAGGTGTGTGTGGGGGGTGGGATGCTCAACCACAGAAGTCTGGTCAGACTGAATACATAATAAACAAGCAAAAAATTGGGGGAGCAAACCCTGAACATGTATATCTAAAGCCGGTGCAGCTATGGACCAAGCAACATGTATATTAAAAAAGAATAGCGCAACCATGCAAAAGAAATGACTATTAAATATGGAGACAATCCATAAATAAAAATGGGGGTTTAGTCCCACCATATGGCCATATCGTGCTCAAGCCCACCACTGCGTCAAAGTACCCCATTATCAGTGGGTCCTACACTATCCATAGAAAAGGGGTGAATCCAGCCTCTCCAACCCTTGGAGACAACACTCCTTGCTGGGATGGATGTGCTAATGCACTACAAAGGACTCCTCCTGTATCTACTTGATGGTGGACTCTGATAGAGTACAGGTGTGTGTGGGGGGTGGGATGCTCAACCACAGAAGTCTGGTCAGACTGAATACATAATAAACAAGCAAAAAATTGGGGGAGCAAACCCTGAACATGTATATCTAAAGCCGGTGCAGCTATGGACCAAGCAACATGTATATTAAAAAAGAATAGCGCAACCATGCAAAAGAAATGACTATTAAATATGGAGACAATCCATAAATAAAAATGGGGGTTTAGTCCCACCATATGGCCATATCGTGCTCAAGCCCACCACTGCGTCAAAGTACCCCATTATCAGTGGGTCCTACACTATCCATAGAAAAGGGGTGAATCCAGCCTCTCCAACCCTTGGAGACAACACTCCTTGCTGGGATGGATGTGCTAATGCACTACAAAGGACTCCTCCTGTATCTACTTGATGGTGGACTCTGATAGAGTACAGGTGTGTGTGGGGGGTGGGATGCTCAACCACAGAAGTCTGGTCAGACTGAATACATAATAAACAAGCAAAAAATTGGGGGAGCAAACCCTGAACATGTATATCTAAAGCCGGTGCAGCTATGGACCAAGCAACATGTATATTAAAAAAGAATAGCGCAACCATGCAAAAGAAATGACTATTAAATATGGAGACAATCCATAAATAAAAATGGGGGTTTAGTCCCACCATATGGCCATATCGTGCTCAAGCCCACCACTGCGTCAAAGTACCCCATTATCAGTGGGTCCTACACTATCCATAGAAAAGGGGTGAATCCAGCCTCTCCAACCCTTGGAGACAACACTCCTTGCTGGGATGGATGTGCTAATGCACTACAAAGGACTCCTCCTGTATCTACTTGATGGTGGACTCTGATAGAGTACAGGTGTGTGTGGGGGGTGGGATGCTCAACCACAGAAGTCTGGTCAGACTGAATACATAATAAACAAGCAAAAAATTGGGGGAGCAAACCCTGAACATGTATATCTAAAGCCGGTGCAGCTATGGACCAAGCAACATGTATATTAAAAAAGAATAGCGCAACCATGCAAAAGAAATGACTATTAAATATGGAGACAATCCATAAATAAAAATGGGGGTTTAGTCCCACCATATGGCCATATCGTGCTCAAGCCCACCACTGCGTCAAAGTACCCCATTATCAGTGGGTCCTACACTATCCATAGAAAAGGGGTGAATCCAGCCTCTCCAACCCTTGGAGACAACACTCCTTGCTGGGATGGATGTGCTAATGCACTACAAAGGACTCCTCCTGTATCTACTTGATGGTGGACTCTGATAGAGTACAGGTGTGTGTGGGGGGTGGGATGCTCAACCACAGAAGTCTGGTCAGACTGAATACATAATAAACAAGCAAAAAATTGGGGGAGCAAACCCTGAACATGTATATCTAAAGCCGGTGCAGCTATGGACCAAGCAACATGTATATTAAAAAAGAATAGCGCAACCATGCAAAAGAAATGACTATTAAATATGGAGACAATCCATAAATAAAAATGGGGGTTTAGTCCCACCATATGGCCATATCGTGCTCAAGCCCACCACTGCGTCAAAGTACCCCATTATCAGTGGGTCCTACACTATCCATAGAAAAGGGGTGAATCCAGCCTCTCCAACCCTTGGAGACAACACTCCTTGCTGGGATGGATGTGCTAATGCACTACAAAGGACTCCTCCTGTATCTACTTGATGGTGGACTCTGATAGAGTACAGGTGTGTGTGGGGGGTGGGATGCTCAACCACAGAAGTCTGGTCAGACTGAATACATAATAAACAAGCAAAAAATTGGGGGAGCAAACCCTGAACATGTATATCTAAAGCCGGTGCAGCTATGGACCAAGCAACATGTATATTAAAAAAGAATAGCGCAACCATGCAAAAGAAATGACTATTAAATATGGAGACAATCCATAAATAAAAATGGGGGTTTAGTCCCACCATATGGCCATATCGTGCTCAAGCCCACCACTGCGTCAAAGTACCCCATTATCAGTGGGTCCTACACTATCCATAGAAAAGGGGTGAATCCAGCCTCTCCAACCCTTGGAGACAACACTCCTTGCTGGGATGGATGTGCTAATGCACTACAAAGGACTCCTCCTGTATCTACTTGATGGTGGACTCTGATAGAGTACAGGTGTGTGTGGGGGGTGGGATGCTCAACCACAGAAGTCTGGTCAGACTGAATACATAATAAACAAGCAAAAAATTGGGGGAGCAAACCCTGAACATGTATATCTAAAGCCGGTGCAGCTATGGACCAAGCAACATGTATATTAAAAAAGAATAGCGCAACCATGCAAAAGAAATGACTATTAAATATGGAGACAATCCATAAATAAAAATGGGGGTTTAGTCCCACCATATGGCCATATCGTGCTCAAGCCCACCACTGCGTCAAAGTACCCCATTATCAGTGGGTCCTACACTATCCATAGAAAAGGGGTGAATCCAGCCTCTCCAACCCTTGGAGACAACACTCCTTGCTGGGATGGATGTGCTAATGCACTACAAAGGACTCCTCCTGTATCTACTTGATGGTGGACTCTGATAGAGTACAGGTGTGTGTGGGGGGTGGGATGCTCAACCACAGAAGTCTGGTCAGACTGAATACATAATAAACAAGCAAAAAATTGGGGGAGCAAACCCTGAACATGTATATCTAAAGCCGGTGCAGCTATGGACCAAGCAACATGTATATTAAAAAAGAATAGCGCAACCATGCAAAAGAAATGACTATTAAATATGGAGACAATCCATAAATAAAAATGGGGGTTTAGTCCCACCATATGGCCATATCGTGCTCAAGCCCACCACTGCGTCAAAGTACCCCATTATCAGTGGGTCCTACACTATCCATAGAAAAGGGGTGAATCCAGCCTCTCCAACCCTTGGAGACAACACTCCTTGCTGGGATGGATGTGCTAATGCACTACAAAGGACTCCTCCTGTATCTACTTGATGGTGGACTCTGATAGAGTACAGGTGTGTGTGGGGGGTGGGATGCTCAACCACAGAAGTCTGGTCAGACTGAATACATAATAAACAAGCAAAAAATTGGGGGAGCAAACCCTGAACATGTATATCTAAAGCCGGTGCAGCTATGGACCAAGCAACATGTATATTAAAAAAGAATAGCGCAACCATGCAAAAGAAATGACTATTAAATATGGAGACAATCCATAAATAAAAATGGGGGTTTAGTCCCACCATATGGCCATATCGTGCTCAAGCCCACCACTGCGTCAAAGTACCCCATTATCAGTGGGTCCTACACTATCCATAGAAAAGGGGTGAATCCAGCCTCTCCAACCCTTGGAGACAACACTCCTTGCTGGGATGGATGTGCTAATGCACTACAAAGGACTCCTCCTGTATCTACTTGATGGTGGACTCTGATAGAGTACAGGTGTGTGTGGGGGGTGGGATGCTCAACCACAGAAGTCTGGTCAGACTGAATACATAATAAACAAGCAAAAAATTGGGGGAGCAAACCCTGAACATGTATATCTAAAGCCGGTGCAGCTATGGACCAAGCAACATGTATATTAAAAAAGAATAGCGCAACCATGCAAAAGAAATGACTATTAAATATGGAGACAATCCATAAATAAAAATGGGGGTTTAGTCCCACCATATGGCCATATCGTGCTCAAGCCCACCACTGCGTCAAAGTACCCCATTATCAGTGGGTCCTACACTATCCATAGAAAAGGGGTGAATCCAGCCTCTCCAACCCTTGGAGACAACACTCCTTGCTGGGATGGATGTGCTAATGCACTACAAAGGACTCCTCCTGTATCTACTTGATGGTGGACTCTGATAGAGTACAGGTGTGTGTGGGGGGTGGGATGCTCAACCACAGAAGTCTGGTCAGACTGAATACATAATAAACAAGCAAAAAATTGGGGGAGCAAACCCTGAACATGTATATCTAAAGCCGGTGCAGCTATGGACCAAGCAACATGTATATTAAAAAAGAATAGCGCAACCATGCAAAAGAAATGACTATTAAATATGGAGACAATCCATAAATAAAAATGGGGGTTTAGTCCCACCATATGGCCATATCGTGCTCAAGCCCACCACTGCGTCAAAGTACCCCATTATCAGTGGGTCCTACACTATCCATAGAAAAGGGGTGAATCCAGCCTCTCCAACCCTTGGAGACAACACTCCTTGCTGGGATGGATGTGCTAATGCACTACAAAGGACTCCTCCTGTATCTACTTGATGGTGGACTCTGATAGAGTACAGGTGTGTGTGGGGGGTGGGATGCTCAACCACAGAAGTCTGGTCAGACTGAATACATAATAAACAAGCAAAAAATTGGGGGAGCAAACCCTGAACATGTATATCTAAAGCCGGTGCAACTATGGACCAAGCAACATGTATATTAAAAAAGAATAGCGCAACCATGCAAAAGAAATGACTATTAAATATGGAGACAATCCATAAATAAAAATGGGGGTTTAGTCCCACCATATGGCCATATCGTGCTCAAGCCCACCACTGCGTCAAAGTACCCCATTATCAGTGGGTCCTACACTATCCATAGAAAAGGGGTGAATCCAGCCTCTCCAACCCTTGGAGACAACACTCCTTGCTGGGATGGATGTGCTAATGCACTACAAAGGACTCCTCCTGTATCTACTTGATGGTGGACTCTGATAGAGTACAGGTGTGTGTGGGGGGTGGGATGCTCAACCACAGAAGTCTGGTCAGACTGAATACATAATAAACAAGCAAAAAATTGGGGGAGCAAACCCTGAACATGTATATCTAAAGCCGGTGCAGCTATGGACCAAGCAACATGTATATTAAAAAAGAATAGCGCAACCATGCAAAAGAAATGACTATTAAATATGGAGACAATCCATAAATAAAAATGGGGGTTTAGTCCCACCATATGGCCATATCGTGCTCAAGCCCACCACTGCGTCAAAGTACCCCATTATCAGTGGGTCCTACACTATCCATAGAAAAGGGGTGAATCCAGCCTCTCCAACCCTTGGAGACAACACTCCTTGCTGGGATGGATGTGCTAATGCACTACAAAGGACTCCTCCTGTATCTACTTGATGGTGGACTCTGATAGAGTACAGGTGTGTGTGGGGGGTGGGATGCTCAACCACAGAAGTCTGGTCAGACTGAATACATAATAAACAAGCAAAAAATTGGGGGAGCAAACCCTGAACATGTATATCTAAAGCCGGTGCAGCTATGGACCAAGCAACATGTATATTAAAAAAGAATAGCGCAACCATGCAAAAGAAATGACTATTAAATATGGAGACAATCCATAAATAAAAATGGGGGTTTAGTCCCACCATATGGCCATATCGTGCTCAAGCCCACCACTGCGTCAAAGTACCCCATTATCAGTGGGTCCTACACTATCCATAGAAAAGGGGTGAATCCAGCCTCTCCAACCCTTGGAGACAACACTCCTTGCTGGGATGGATGTGCTAATGCACTACAAAGGACTCCTCCTGTATCTACTTGATGGTGGACTCTGATAGAGTACAGGTGTGTGTGGGGGGTGGGATGCTCAACCACAGAAGTCTGGTCAGACTGAATACATAATAAACAAGCAAAAAATTGGGGGAGCAAACCCTGAACATGTATATCTAAAGCCGGTGCAGCTATGGACCAAGCAACATGTATATTAAAAAAGAATAGCGCAACCATGCAAAAGAAATGACTATTAAATATGGAGACAATCCATAAATAAAAATGGGGGTTTAGTCCCACCATATGGCCATATCGTGCTCAAGCCCACCACTGCGTCAAAGTACCCCATTATCAGTGGGTCCTACACTATCCATAGAAAAGGGGTGAATCCAGCCTCTCCAACCCTTGGAGACAACACTCCTTGCTGGGATGGATGTGCTAATGCACTACAAAGGACTCCTCCTGTATCTACTTGATGGTGGACTCTGATAGAGTACAGGTGTGTGTGGGGGGTGGGATGCTCAACCACAGAAGTCTGGTCAGACTGAATACATAATAAACAAGCAAAAAATTGGGGGAGCAAACCCTGAACATGTATATCTAAAGCCGGTGCAGCTATGGACCAAGCAACATGTATATTAAAAAAGAATAGCGCAACCATGCAAAAGAAATGACTATTAAATATGGAGACAATCCATAAATAAAAATGGGGGTTTAGTCCCACCATATGGCCATATCGTGCTCAAGCCCACCACTGCGTCAAAGTACCCCATTATCAGTGGGTCCTACACTATCCATAGAAAAGGGGTGAATCCAGCCTCTCCAACCCTTGGAGACAACACTCCTTGCTGGGATGGATGTGCTAATGCACTACAAAGGACTCCTCCTGTATCTACTTGATGGTGGACTCTGATAGAGTACAGGTGTGTGTGGGGGGTGGGATGCTCAACCACAGAAGTCTGGTCAGACTGAATACATAATAAACAAGCAAAAAATTGGGGGAGCAAACCCTGAACATGTATATCTAAAGCCGGTGCAGCTATGGACCTGGTTTGATTACCTTTCCATGCCTTAAAGGGGGACTCCGTGGAAACAAGCAACTTTAGTTAAGTATTCTTGTTATATTTTCTTTATCTTTATCTGTATCTGTCATTATTTTTAATAAATGTTATACTTTTAAGTATTTGTGTGATCTCTATTTGCACATATCCAACACAAACCCTAAAAATGTGCAAACCCTCCCCCCTCAGTACAGACCCCCCTCAGTGCAGACCCCTCCCTTCAGTGCAGACCCCTCTCCATCAGTGCAGACCTTCCCCCCTCAGTGCAGACCCCCCCCAGTATAGACCCCCCTTCCATCAGTATAGACCCCTCTCAAACAGAACAGACCCCCCCTTTCCCTCAGTGCAAACCCTCCTCCATCAGTACAGACCCTCTCCCTCATTGCAGACCCCTCTCCATCAGTGCAGACCCCCCTTTAGGACAGACCCCCTCCATCAATGCAGACCCCCCTCTGTACAGACCCCCCTCCATCAGTGCAGGCCCCCCCACCATCAGTATAGACCTCCCTCCCTCAGTATAGACCTCCCCATTAAGTACAGACCCCCCTCCACTAAGTACAGACCTCCCTCAGTATAGAACCCCTCCTACTAAGTACAGACCCCCCTCCCACACTATAAATCCCCCCCAGTACAGACCTCCCTCCATCAGTATAGACCTCCCCTTCAGTATAGACCCCTCTCCATCAGTATAGACCCCTCTCCATCAATACAGAACCCTCTCCATCAGTGCAGACCCCCCTCAGCACAGACCCTCCTCCATCAGTACAGACCCCCCTCAGTGCAGACCCCCCTCCACCAGTGAAGACCCCCCTCCAACAGTGCAGACCCCCCCTCAGTATAGACCCCTGTACATCAGTACAGACCCCCATCCCCTCAGTGAAGACCCCCTTCCTTCCATCAGTGCAGACCCTCCTCCATCAGTAAAGACTACCCCATCAGTGCAGACCCCCCTATATCAGTGCTGACTCCCTCTCAGTACAGACTCCCCCCTATCAGTGCAGACCTTCCCCCCTCACTGCAGACCCACCCCTTCCATCAGTATAGACCCCTCTCCATCAGTACAGACCCTCCTCCATCAGTACAGACCCCCCTCAGTGCAGACCCCCCTCTACCAGTGAAGACCCCTCTCCATCAGTACAGACCCTCCTCCATCAGTATAGACCCCCTCAGTGCAGACTCCCCTCACCACTTGTGCTAGTAAGGAGGTGAGGGTTTAGATATGTGCTGGGGTGGGCACTATGGGAGGGGAGAGGGCTTGTGCTCTTTTGGAGGATTGGATTTCAAATCCAACCCCCATTTCTAGCATAGGACCTTCCTCTCCTCTCCAATACTGCCCCTCAGCACATGTCCTCTTAACCCCCCCCCCCCCAATCCCTCCCAAATATTTTTTTTTAATTTGCCCCCCTTCCTGGTCACTGTCCCCTCCTCTGTCCATCTACATTACAATGTACATACCTCAGATCAGCGTGGAACATGCACAGCGGTATCCCTCCTCCTGTGTAGATGTAAACCGCTAGGAGGGGGAGTCCGCTCCACAGCATGAGACAGGGAGACAGCAGTGAGAGATGCACATCAGTGTAGGGGTGCGGTGCCACTGCCAGCAGGTGTCGCCAGGGCCGGTGCTAGACTTTTTTGTACCCTAGGCAAGACCAGCTACTTGCACCACCCCCCCCCCCCAATAAAAATTCTTTACCTCTATACGGTATGGAAAGGGCGCTAAATAGTCTGGCACTGGCTCTGTCTATATCCCCTGTGATGTTTGTTGCCCCCTCATTAACTACTTCCCGCAAACCAACGTAGCTCTAGGTCGGCTGCAAGAAGAGGTTGTACTGGGATGATGCCTGCAGCTAGAGGCATCCTCCCGGTACCATTTTTTAGAGCCAGAGGACGGCTTTCAGGCTGTAATGGGCGATGCGGCTCAGAAGCCACTCCATAATTACCCCGGCGAGCGGGAGGGTATGGCCCCCCTCCCACCGCCTTCCACGGCTCTGCACGGGTCTCCCTCCCGTCTCCCGTGCAGTTTTCGGCATTTTCAATACATTGAAGTGCAGTGGAGGGGTCTGGGGTATTTTAGACCCCCGATTTCTCCAAAAAGAGTACCTGTCACTACATATTGCTGTAACAAGGGATGTTTACATTGCTTGTGACAGCAATAAAAGTGATCAGGTTTTATTTATTTTTTTTAAATCTGTGCTAAAATTAAAAATAAATAAAAGAAATAGCTTGCGCACAAAAGAAAACGTATACGGAAGTCGCGCCCGCAAATGAAATCGCTGTTTAAACTACACATGTGAGGTATCACCGCGATCGCCAGAGCAAGAGCAATAATTTAAAAAAAGAGCTACTCTGTAACTCTAAACTGGTAACCGTTAAACATTTCTAAAGCACTGCCCATGGAGATCTTAATTGACTGTAGTTTGTTGCCATTCCGCAGGTGTGCGCAATTTTAAACCGTAAAATGTTAGGTATCTATTTACTCAGCGTGACATCATCTTTCACAATATACAAAAAAAATGGGCTAACTTTATTGTTTAGTTTTTTTTAAATGCAGTGAAATGTATTTTTTCCAAAAAAAATGGCGTTTGAAAGACTGCTGCGCAAATACTGTGTTACAAAAAATATTGCCATTTTATTCTCCAGAGTCTAAAAAAATAAATATAATGTGTGGGGGTTCTAAGTAATTTTCTAGCAAAAAATACTGATTTTAACTTGTAAACAGGATGTGTCAGAAATGGGCTCGGCCCTTAAGTGGTTAAACTGCCGGATACAGCTAACATAGTTTCCAACATTTAAAAAAACATTTTAGGCAGTGCAGAGGACTGAGTGACAGCAGGGCAGAGAACTGGGTAACAGCAAAGGACTGGGTGACAGCAGGGCTGAGGACTGGGTGACAGCAGAGGATTAAGTGACAGCAGGGCAGAGGACCGGGTGACAGCAGGGCAGAGCACTGGGTGACTGCAGGGCAGAGGACTGGGTGACAGCAGAGGATTGAGTGACAGCAGGGCAGAGGACTGGGTGAGAGCAGGGCAGAGGACTGGGTGAGAGCAGGGCAGAGGACTAAGTGAAAGCAGGGTAGAGGACTGGGTGACAGCAGAGGACTGGGTGACAGCAGTGGATTGAGTGACAGCAGGGCAGAGGACTGGGTGACCGCAGAGAACTGGGTGAGAGCAGGGCAGAGGCCTGGGTGAAAGCAGGGCAGAGGACTGGGTGACAGCAGGGAAGGAGGACTGCGTAACCGCAGAGGACTGGGTGACAGCAGGGCACAGAACTGGGGGACAGCAGGGCAGAGGACTGGGTAACTTCAGAGGACTGGGTGAGAGCAGGGCAGAAGACTGGGTGACAGCAGAGGACTCAGTGACAGCAGGGAAGAGAAGTGGGTGACCGCAGGGCAGAGGACTGGGTGACCGCAGAGGAATGGGTGACAGCAGGGCAGAGAAATGGGTGACCGCAGGGCAGAGGACTGGGTGACAGCAGAGGACTGGATGACAGCAGGGCAGAGAACTGGATGACAGCAGAGGACTGGGTGACAGCAGGGCAGAGCACTGGGTGACAGCAGAGGACTGGGTGAAAACAGGACAGGGGACTGGGTGAAAGTAGGACAGGGGACTGGGTGAAAACAGGGCAGAGGACTGGGTGAGAGCAGAGGCAGAGGACTGGGTGAAAGCAGAGGCAGAGGACTATAGGAAATTGGGTTGAAAACTGCTCTGCAAAAATCCTCACAGTCAGGACACTGCTATATGAAATACCAGATGCTATCTTGATCTTTGTCAGCTAACAGCACTTTTTACTTCTATTTAAAAGTTTAAAAATAGAAGTAAAAAAGCTGACAAAGGTCAAGGTGGTATCTGATTTCTCATGTAGCACTGTCCTGACTGTGAGAATTTGGGCAGAGCAGTTTCCTACCCAATTTCTTACAGGTTAGTGGCTGCATAAAAAAAAAAGCCTTCATTTTACCTCCATGCCCCTCTGTGCCCCAGGAGAACCACGCAATCATCCCTGAGGCCGGCCGCCCCCTTACCCCCAGTGACAGGCGGGAACACCCCTTGGCTAGCCACGCCCCCTCACAAGTCCAGACCAGTGACAATGAAGGAGGGGCCAGCTCCTCGACATCAATCAGAGACCTAAACCGCTGAATAGCTCTACAGCTGGGGGAGCCAGAGGAGGGATCTGTCAATGTACCGCCCCAGCACGATCCTCCGTAGCGGACAATCCCTCTCCTCTCCTCCTCCAGAGGTGACATACACCAGGGATGAGGAGGTGACAGGCCATGGCTGCGCCCTAGGCAGCAGTGCACCCTAGGCAGCTGCCTAGTTTGCCTAGTGGTAGCGCCGGCCATGGTTGTTATCCCCCTTTAATGACGCCACTGATACATTCTCTTGATAGTTTACAGCCAGAAGGGTTAAACTCGAAATTGGCTCTTTATCTTTTTATTTAATTTTTTTTTTGTTAAAATTTTTGCGGTTTAATTTTGATGGTTTATACATGTATGTGATTTGGTGACAAGTGGTTATACCCAGCTACAGACTGTTTTATCTGAAGTAGCTCTAAATTGCAATCTGTAAATAGGCAGTTGATGTGTTTGCTGGTTCCCTACCAAACATACTGAAACATTTGTGGGACAGCACAGCCATGGACAAGAAGCTTCAGTCAAAGTGTTGGTTCACATTGGTGAGATGTGGGAACCCTGCGAATCCACTGCGGGTTCCCGCATGGCACCTGACTCGAACGCCATTCACACTGCCATATGTGAACTGCTGGGAGTGTCAATACAAAGTTAATGACACCCTCAGATTAGTTTGCATATCGCAGTGTGAACTGTCAGTTCAGACAGGAATTGGATCGCATAGGTGTGAACACCCATGCAATCTGATTCTGCTGCGGACCAAAAAAAGGATCCTGCACAACTTTGGTCCGAATGGGATGCAAATTCAGCCATACAATCCGTATGGCTGAATTCGCATTGCACAGACATTGCATGTGATTTGCATAGAAGTACGGTGCGAATCACATGCGATGTCTGACATTGCTGAAGTGTGAACTGGCACTTAAAGCACTGTGAGAAGCCTGCTGAATTTGGCTGCAATAGATTGTACAGATGAGGGCTAAAGTACAACCAGGGCTCCTGTAATCTAGAGAAGGGCAACTAAATTAATATGGGGACAGGAGGACCTAAATTATGAGGAACGACAACAAGTACTAAATTTATTCTTCCTAGAGAAGAGATGCTTGAGAGGAGATATGATAGCAATATACAAATATCTCAATGATGATCCCAGCGTACATATGAAACTTTTCAGTCCTAGGGAGTGTAAGAGGACATGGGGCCACACGATGAGACTGGAAGAGAAGCGGTTTAACCTTAA
This sequence comes from Pelophylax lessonae, assembly GCF_965119305.1. NCBI lineage: Eukaryota > Metazoa > Chordata > Amphibia > Anura > Ranidae > Pelophylax > Pelophylax lessonae. The sequence goes on along the minus strand of NC_138771.1, from coordinate 486,790,785 downwards.
AGCGGAGTTCCGGCCTCAAATACCTTTTTTAACTAAAAATACTACTATAATACTAATCCATCGCCCTTTACAGAACCGCTATGCTCATACTTACAAGGTGTACAGTATTGGATTTTAGTCAAAATCTTACTTTTAAAAACGCTATCTGGGCGTGGCCATCTTAGACGTGGGCATCTGAAGCTGCAGTGTAATCTGCTGTGTCCTTCTTCCTGATTCCAGGGAGTGTTCTGGGAGTTCTTCCTGATTCCAGTCTCCTGGGAGTGATGACAAACAGCTCCCAGGATGCAATGCAAAGGTGGAAGTGATGTCGGTGGCCGTGGCCACAGAGGGGGGAGAAGGAGGAAGTACAATCAAAAATGCCCTGAAAATAAAGTAAGGGACCCCCGAAAAAAATTGAAAATACCCAATTGTTGATCAGCATAGCGAGCACTCCAGGAATAACTAAAGTTGCAAAATAGGCCGGAACACCGCTTTTAGCTGCGTAGGGGGTTTTTCATCGTCAGGGCGGTAAGGATGTAGAACTCTTTTTCACAATCGGTAATGTCAGCAGAAAGTATGGATAGTTTGAAAAGACTCTTGAATGTGCATCTTAGCCAAAACGATACATGGGGATATGAGATATGATTTTCTATACACACACACACACACACACACTTTGAACTGGATGGACTGTTGTCTTTATTCAACCTTACCAACTATGTAACTATGTGTAGTCAGGTGCTGGTTGATAAGCTACAGGCTTGTGATTGTGAATCAGCAGTGACAATGCTGATAGCCACACCCCCTAAAACAACTTCTCATCCCACTGTAGTTCAAGCAGGTATAGTCTACATGGACAACTCTGCTCTGAATTAAGGAGCAGTGCAGCATCGTTGTCATGCCACCACAGAAGGCTGCATTAGGTGGATCTTCGCTGGCAGAATCAGCATGTATTTGTGGGACTTTCCAGGGGGACAAAGAATAAAATTATATTATAAATACATTTTTTTCTCTTTTTTTATAAGTGATCACATTCCCTCTGTTCTCAGCTGCATAAGAGCTAGGGGGAGGAGAGGCAGCAACACACTTACCTTTCCAGTAAATGGATGTGCAGCAGGGGCATGTCAGGACAAGTCTGATCATTGGTGGAGAGCAGGCTGAGTTCCCAGCATAGCTAGAGAACTGACCCCGCTGTGCTCTCATGCCTAGTTAGGATTACCACCTCATCCCTTTACACCAGGACACATAATAATTACACAGGTTCTGCAGCTGATTAAGATGGTAATTAAACTCACTTAGTGCGTTAAGTGCATTAGCCTCAGAACCTGTGTAATTAATATGTGTCCTGGATTAAAGTAATAAGGTGGCAACCCTATGCCTAGATTGGTCAGTTTTTTATAGGAAAGCAGAGAGACTGGCAGGAACACCAGGGGTTTCACACAAAGAAAGAAATACAAAAAGGGAACAGGAGGCTTTCCCATACAAGTAAATGGTACTGCAGCCACATATCAGGAATATGAAGTTTTGGGGTAACAAACGATTTATTAGGGCTCTTTCACACGGTCCGCCTCCGTAGACAGCTCCGTCTCCGCTTGCAGAGCAGAGAGGGAGGTGTCTCAGCACCCGCTGCCCTCTATGGGGGATCGGATGAGAGCGGACCGCTTGTCCGTTCTCATCAGATCCGCTCCGCTCCGATAACTGAATGGATGGAAAAATAGGGTCTAGATTTCAGCACAGGATCGGATGCGGATGGCAGCGGGTGTCAGCAGAGGTGTCTCCGCTGACACCCGCTGCCCCATAGAGCTGCATAGAGGATCCGATCAGATCCGCCTAAAAAACTGACAGGCGGATCTGATCGGACCGCCCGTGTGAAAGAGCCCTTAGGAGGCTATAGTTCTGGTTTAAATGAATAGACTTACTGACTTCACGTTTTATGGACAGCATCAGTGATGTTCTGTCTAGGGATGATCGAACTTTTGAAAAGTTCGGTTCGACCAGAACACCCGAATTTCCCGAAAGTTCGTTTCGGATTCCAGAACCCCATTGAAATCAATGAGACCCGAACTTTGGTAATCAAAAAACACCATTTTGAAGCCCTAGAACCCAATAAATGCCCCTAAAAAAGTGCCTAGGGTTCTGGGTCATGCCCCAGGGACTATGAATCAGGCAAAAAAAAGTTCTTAGAAATTGTCGTTTTTGATAGAGAGCCAATTATTGAAAAAATTATTGGAAAAAGAAAATGAGATTTCTTTGGATTTAGTGTCTGGGAGTCTAAAAAGGGTACCTGTGAAGTTTCAGTTCTGTAGCATGTCCAGAACCAGAAAAAAATGATTATTTTTCTTAGAATTTCAGTAGTGCAGGGATGGTGTTACCCTCCTTTCACACCTGGGCGTTTTTGTTTCAGGCGTTTTTTGGACGTTTTTTGAAGGCGTTTGGAGGCAGGGATGACATCTGAACTTCTGTATAGGGGTATATATATATATATATATATTAGGGCTGTCACACGCCCCCTGGCCGGCCGCCGCTTGAAATTCCCCCGCCGGGCTCCGTCCACACCGATGCCGGAGACAAGACCGTCCACACCGATGCCGGAGACAAGAGGTGAGCGCTGACCGTCTCCAGCACCCCTGTACTCCGCCACAGCTTCTGCCACAACGCCATCCTCCCCGATCACCCAGCTAATTAAGAGATGTCACATGTGCGGCACTACACCGGCTTGTACTGTACTGTGGCGGCTTGTAATGGCCTGTACTAGGTGGGAGGGCTTACTGGGGGGTCTGTACTGGGAGGGGGCTTACTAAGTGGTCTGTACAGTACAGACCACTTAGTAAGCCCACCTCCCAGTGCAGACCCCTCAGTAAGCCCTCCCACCTAGTACAGACCCCTTAGTAAGCCCCCCTCCCAGTGCAGACCCCTCAGTACGCCCTCCCACCTAGTACAGTCTGTACTAGGTGGGAGGGCTTACTGAGGGGTCTGCACTGGGAGGGGGGCTTACTAAGGGGTTTGTACTAGGTTGGAGGGCTTACTGAGTGGTCTGTACTAGTGTACTGGGAGGGGGGCTTACTAAGTGGTCTGTACAGTACAGACCACTTAGTAAGCCCCCCTTCCAGTACAGACCCCTCAGTAAGCCCTCCCACCTAGTACATACCACTAAGTAAGCCCCCCTCCCAGTAAAGACCCCTCAGTAAGCCCTCCCACCTAGTACATACTGTACTAGGTGAGAGGGCTTACTGAGGGGTCTGCACTGGGAGGGGGGGGGCTTACTAAGTGGTATATGTACTAGGTGGGAGGGCTTACTGAGGGGTCTGTACTGGGAGGGGGGCTTAGTAAGTGGTCTGTACTAGGTGGGAGGGCTTACTGAGGGGTCTGTACTGGGAGGGGGGCTTAGTAAGTGGTCTGTACTAGGTGGGAGCGCTTACTGAGGGGTCTGTACTGGGAGGGGGGCTTAGTAAGTGGTCTGTACTAGGTGGGAGGGCTTACTGAGGGGTCTGTACTGGGAGGGGGGGGCTTACTAAGGGGTTTGTACTAGGTTGGAGGGCTTACAGAGTGGTCTGTACTAGTGTACTGGGAGGGGGGCTTACTAAGTGGTCTGTACAGTACAGACCACTTAGTAAGCCCCCCTTCCAGTACAGACCCCTCAGTAAGCCCTCCCACCTAGTACATATACCACTTAGTAAGCCCCCCTTCCAGTACAGACCCCTCAGTAAGCCCTCCCACCTAGTACATACTGTACTAGGTGGGAGGGCTTACTGAGGGGGTCTGCACTGGGAGGGGGGGCTTACTAAGTGGTCTGTACTAGGTGGAAGGGCTTACTGAGGGGTCTGCACTGGGAGGGGGGCTTACTAAGTGGTCTGTACTAGGTGGGAGGGCTTACTGTGGGGTCTGTACTGGTAGGGGGCTTACTGAGGGGTCTGTATTAATTACAGGATTAATTAGCTAATCAAAAAAACACTCAATTAAGCAAAAAAAATAAAATAAAAATAATCGTTAGATTAGTTGACTAATCGTAAAATAATCGATGAGTTAGTCGACAGACAAATTAATCGTTAGTTGCAGCCCTAATATATATATATATATATGTGTGTATGTGTGTATACATATATATATATATATATATATATATATATATGTATGTGTGTATATATATATATATATATATATATATATATATACACATGTGTGTGTGTATATATATATATATATATATATATATATATACACATGTGTGTGTGTATATATACATATATATATAAATATATATATATATATATATATATATATGTATACCCCTAACCCAAAATCTGCATAGTGGGGTCACCCTGACATGGCAGAGTTTGGTCACCCTGGTATGGCAGAGTCAGCTAAACTACACTACGGTCACCCTGACATGGCAGAGTTCGGTCACCCTGGTATGGCAGGCAGAGTCAGTTAAACTACACTACGGTCACCCTGACATGGCAGAGTTCAGTCACCCTGGTATGGCAGGCAGAGTCAGCTAAACTACACTACGGTCACCTTGACATGTCAGAGTTCGGTCACCCTGGTATGGCAGAATCAGCTAAACTACACTACGGTCACCCTGACATAGCAGAGTTCGGTCACCCTGGTATGGCAGGCAGAGTCAGCTAAACTACACTACGGTCACCCTGACATAGCAGAGTTAGGTCACCAAGGCATGGCAGAGTCAGGTCACCCTAAACTCCGGTCACCCTGACACTTAAAAGTATCCCTACAAAAACTAGATTATTGAATCTAACTATAGTGGTATATAGTACCCAGGTTCGGTTTTAGACAAAGTGTGGCCCTGGGCAAACCTAAAAGCGGGGCCCCAAATATTTTTATATTCTGCCAAAAATATAGGCGCCATATATGGTGATATGCTGCGCGGCACCCAATTGCACCAACCGGCAAGGGAAAGGGAAGAGAGGGGCCGTGTCCTTCCACAGGTACGCTAGGAATCTGTAAGATCGGTGATATGGGCTCCTGACAGTGACGTGGCCCCTTTGTAAAATCTTTAGACACAAGGAACAAAAGTGCAATAATTTATAAACAAGTGCAATATAAATAATTCACAAACCAAGACCAGTGCATTACAAAAATCATACATAGACAAAACCAGAGCATTACAATAGTAAATTGCCAGGTCTAGGTGGGGTAGGGTTGCTACCTCACCCCTTTAATCATGGACACATACGAATTACCAGTGGCGGCTGGTGCTCAAAAAATTTTTTTTGGGGGGGGGGGGGGGGGGCGCAAACAGAAAAATGTAATAGGCATTACTTTGTGGCAAAAAACGCTGTAAAAAATTGCGTGACTTAACAAACAATCATTAGGTTGGTTCAAGATTGACCAGCGTGTCCCGATTCACTGCACAGTGACCAGCATGTCCCCCATCAATGCACAGTGTCCACAATGCACAGTGACCAGCATGTCCCCCATCAATGCACAGTGACCAGCATGTCCCCATTCAATGCACAGTGACCAGCATGTCCCCATTCAATGCATAGTGACCAGCATGTCCCCATTCAATGCACAGTGTCCAGCATGTCCCCCATCAATGCACAGTGACCAGCATGTCCCCCATCAATGCACAGTGTCCAGCATGTCCCCCATCAATGCACAGTGTCCAGCATGTCCCCCATCAATGCACAGTGTCCAGCATGTTCCCCATCAATGCACAGTGACCAGCATGTCCCCCATCAATGCACAGTGTCCAGCATGTCCCCATTCAATGCACAGTGTGCAGCATGTCCCCATTCAATGCACAGTGACCAGCATGTCCCCCGCCAATGCACAGTGACCAGCATGTCCCCCACCAATGCACAGTGACCAGCATGTCCCCCACCAATGCACAGTGACCAGCATGTCCACATTCAATGCACAGTGACCAGAATGTCCCCATTCAATGCACAGTGTCCAGCATGTCCCCATTCAATGCACAGTGACCAGCATGTCCCCATTCAATGCACAGTGACCAGCATGTCCCCATTCAATGCACAGTGACCAGCATGTCCCCCACCAATGCACAGTGACCAGCATGTCCCCCACCAATGCACAGTGACCAGAATGTCCCCCACCAATGCACAGTGACCAGCATGTCCACATTCAATGCACAGTGACCAGAATGTCCCCATTCAATGCACAGTGTCCAGCATGTCCCCATTCAATGCACAGTGTCCAGCATGTTCCCCATCAATGCACAGTGTCCAGCATGTCCCCCATCAATGCACAGTGTCCAGCATGTCCCCCACCAATGCACAGTGACCAGCATGTCCCCATTCAATGCACAGTGACCAGCATGTCCCCATCAATGCACAGTGTCCAGCATGTCCCCCATCAATGCACAGTGTCCAGCATGTCCCCCATCAATGCACAGTGTCCAGCATGTCCCCCATCAATGCACAGTGTCCAGCATGTCCCCCATCAATGCACAGTGTCCAGCATGTTCCCCATCAATGCACAGTGACCAGCATGCCCCCCATCAATGCACAGTGTCCAGCATGTCCCCATTCAATGCACAGTGTGCAGCATGTCCCCCATCAATGCACAGTGTCCAGCATGTCCCCCATCAATGCACAGTGTCCAGCATGTCCCCCATCAATGCACAGTGTCCAGCATGTTCCCCATCAATGCACAGTGTCCAGCATGTCCCCCATCAATGCACAGTGTCCAGCATGTCCCCATTCAATGCACAGTGACCAGCATGTCCCCCACCAATGCACAGTGACCAGCATGTCCCCATTCAATGCACAGTGACCAGCATGTCCCCATCAATGCACAGTGACCAGCATGTCCCCCATCAATGCACAGTGACCTGACCAGCATGTCCCCATCAATGCACAGTGACCAGCATGTCCCCCATCAATGCACAGTGACCTGACCAGCATGTCCCCTATCAATGCACAGTGACCTGACCAGCACGTCCCCATCAATGCACAGTGACCAGCATGTCCCCCATCAATGCACAGTGACCTGACCAGCATGTCCCCCATCAATGCACAGTGACCTGACCAGCATGTCCCCATTCAATGCACAGTGACCTGACCAGCATGTCCCCCATCAATGCACAGTGACCTAACCATTATGTCCCCCATCAATGCAGTGTCCAGCATGTCCCCATCAATGCGTGACCCCCCCCAGAGGACTTCACTTACCTCTGGTGCCACTGCCGTCACCGTGTCTGGCGTGCTGCTCGGGACTCAGTCGGACGTCTTCTCCCTCCGAGTCCTCGTCTCGACCTGCATGTGCGCCGCCCGTCACTGTCCCGACTCCCTGGCGACCGTGCTGCTCGGGAGTCGACTTCTTCCTCCTCCATGGCGCTGCGACTCGGTCGGCGCCGCCCGCTGTCTCTTCTCTGACGGCGTACAGGAAGGTGTGGTGAATTTGGTGGGGGGATCACATATTAGGGTGGGGGTGTCAGTGGTGAATTGTGTGGTTTTGGGGGGGGGGGGGCTACACCGCCACTGTATCATACCCCCCCTCGCACACAATTCACCACTGATCTCCTCAACAAATTCACCACTACTGTGTCATTCCCTCCGAATGACACAGCAGTGGTGAATTTGGTGAGATTACATATTGGTGGGGGTGTCAGTGGTAAATTGTGTGGTGGTGGGGGGTGGGAATGACACAGCGGTGGTGAATTTTGTGGGGAAATCACATATTGGTAGGGGGTTTGTGCCACAGACAGACCCCCTACCAATATGTGATTTCCCCACAAAATTCACCACCGCTGTGTCATTCCCACCCCTACACCACCACTGACACCCCCACCAATATGTGATCATGTCCCCCAAATTCCCCACTGCTGTGTCATACCCCCCACACCACCACCAATATGTGATGTCCCCCAAGTTCACCACTGCTGTGTGTGTCGTTGTCCCCCCCATCACACAATTCACCACTGACACCCCCACCAATATGTGCTCTCCCCCAAGTTCACCACTGGCACTATGGTGAATTTAGGGGAGATCACATGTTGGTGGGGGTGTCAGTGGATGTGGTAGTTAGCTGGGCTTGCTTATTATCTACTCACTGACCTCTGTCACCACTTATGAGGACACCATAGAAAGACAGCGCCGCCGGGCCCCTCCTCCCACAGATGCAGCGCTGGCCACCGGACTCCTCCTCCCACTTCCATAGCACGGCCGCCGGGTCCCTCCCCTCCTCCCACTTCAATGCCATTGGCCGCCGGGTCCCTTCCCTCCTCCCACTTCAGTAGTGACAGCCGCCGGGCCCCTCCCCTCCTCACACTTCAACATAGAACTGGCCGCCGGGCCCCGCCCCCTAATTCTATAGCGGCGGACGCAGGGCCCCTCCACTCCTCCCACTTAGCGCTGGTCGCCGAGCGGCAGTTCCCGGCGATAGCCCGATGTTGTCTCACTCTGAGACAACATCGGGTGAATTAGTGCTGTACTGGGCGGCGGGTTCCCTTCCCGTCCGAAGTGCCCGACCGACCGGCGACCGCTCAGTCTGCCCCTGGAGCCCGCTGGCCGCTGCTGACAGTGGCCCGGGGCCCCTGGACATTCGGGGGCCCTGGGCAGTTGCCCAGTTTGCCCCCCCTAACGCCGGCCCTGATAGTACCCTAACTACACTGCATAGCCCTTTCCTCACACTAAAAGAACAGCTCCATACAGCAGGAGAAACACAAATGCTTCCACTCTCTTCAAAAGCCTCTGTATTACAGTGCTAGAGGTTAGGCGGAGCTATATTATATACTGGGGGGCTTATTCACTCCTGATTGGCCTCTGGACCCCGTAGTCACTCCAATCACGTTCCTAGCAGACACCTGCCCCCTTCATTGGCTTTTACTGACATTTCTGGGCCAATCACGGGCTTTTAAAGCCCACTTCCTGACCCATTGCATTTTTGACGGTTCTGGTGACCGAATTCCGAACTTTTACCGCAAAAAGTTCAGAAATAGTCCAAATTTCGAACACCCAATCATCCCTAGTTCTGTCCCCGCTACATGTTTCCCTGTGTGTAGTTCGACATGCAGCTTTAAGCCCTTCTATTCTGCAATAAGCCAGTCTTAGTGGCATTTTGAAGCTTTATTACCAAAACAGGTTGGGTCAAACTATTGAGAAAAAACAATTACAGATACATATAATAAGCTAGGCTGTAGATGGCGGTAAGTAATTCTCACCAGTGATGCTGCATCTAGGAGATGCAAGCGGATGTAAGTTTTAGTCCAGCATGTGCTCTAATAGCTGGTTCCTCCTTTCAGTCTCTAAGATAGAGTCTGAGCTCCCAGGATGCACCTGTTTCTTTTCCTTAGGCTGGAGAATGATCAGAACTTTGTTAAAGGTAAACAGTTTCTAGTTTTGCAAAAACAATACATTTAGCACCGGCCCCATCTTGTGGTCAAATCTGATATTGCAGCCAAACCACTTGATTATCCTGCTGGAGGCAGAACAAGTGGTTTTCTTGTTGAATGTTCAGAGCTGCAGTTCTGTCAGTGTACTGGTGACTGATGTGACCACAGTGCTAATGAATGTTCATAGATATGGACCCCCCAAAACAGTTCCATACACTGGAGCAAAAGAAAACATAATAAGACAGTATATTCATGTAGCATCGACTATAACAGATTATCCTAGATACCTTTTACAGATTTGCACAATTCTGCTATTGAACAGATATGTATTAATGCTCTGCAGAATGCCCTGCTATTTACCGGCACAAAGCATGCTTTTTGAACTTTTTGGATTTTCCAGAGATTATTTAATAAATATATAATATATAAGCTGCACTTATTTTGGCACTTTTTAATTTTTTGATACTTCAATATTTTATTTATTTAGTTGCGCTGATATACATTACACCTTTTTAGAGTTTCCAGAGATTACCTCTGAGTCATATGAAGTTTTCGGTAAAAGCTTTTAATACAAAGAAACTTTTAAAGAAAGGTCTGCGTCACAGAAAATGCACACACTTATCTATTAATAGGCGCTACTTCAATTTTCCATCATCAATCACCCTTCTCAAATGTATCCAGTAAGTGACACAGCAAGTTCTTGGTCTGAGAGTTTTCATTTGCCACAAAAACAACATAAACTAATTTTTTTTTATTTTTTGCTTTCATTTGCAATTTAGAGAAATTTGCAACATAACACAGATCTTTGAATACCTATAGAATGATTAGTGAGCCCCTAAATGCCCTTTGCTCAAATTAGCAAATATTGTACATTGTATATGGGTGACAAAGTACTGCGTAGCTCCCCCTGTGGAAAATATTGAAAATGTCTTCAATTCCCACAGCTGCCAATGATGAGGGAACCACATGGAACAGATATTGGCATTTGTAAAACCTCAGCATAAACACAAAAGAAGAGAGAGCAAAGCTGCCCTAGTGTAAATTTTCGTACACACTACACACTATAAGAAAATCGGCGAACATTTTCGTCCAAAGAATTTTCGTACGATTTTCGTATAGTGTGTACAGATTTTTCTACAGCCGATTCTGAATTTTCGTACGATGATTCTCGAGGGGACAAACTCCAAAATGTTTCTCGTACGGGCAAAAAAGGAACGATTTTCATTCAATGTTTACAGTTTTCGTACAATTTTTATTCAAGAAAAATCAGAAAAGAAAGACTGCGCATGATCAGAAACAATAAAAAACAAAAAAAAACCCTTGTCTTATGAGAATTTTCGTACGAATGTTCGTTCATCGGTTACGATTTGATATGAAACAAAAAATGAAATGAAATTGGACGATCGTTCGCCCCAATTTCCTTGTAGTGTGTACCCCACTTTACTCGGCTTTAATATGGTAAAGTTAAAAACACTACAATGGTCAAACTCACATTGCGTGAAGATAGATACAGCATAAGGATTCCACTGTGGCCGCACTCCTAAAACCACCTCAAAATCCCGACAGGGTAGGGGGAGCCATGGACATTCAACCTAGCTGCCCAAATCCTGGCAGCACACCTAAGGCTATCCACCACTAGGCTCCATGTGCAAATCCTAATGCGCATGCGCCCGATCCAGCCAGCACTGCTCTCTGAGGACACAAAAACCCAAACCAGCAGGATACAGGGGGGAAGAGAGTGTGGGCATCACACCATTGCCATGACATAGAGGAAGGAGGCCATGCCCCTGAAACGCGTTGTCTTGGCAACAGTGTAATGTCCACACCATTCTCCCCTGTATCCTGCTCTTGTTGGTGTGTGTTTCCTGGGAGTGCAGCGCCAGCTGGACCAGACACATGCGCATAAGTATCTGCAAATGGAGCGTGGTGGTGAGTAGCCTCGGATGTGCTGCAAGGATCTGGGCAGCCAGGTTGAACCTCTATGGCTCCCCCCTCCCCTGTCGGGATCTTGGGGTAGATTTAGGAGTACGGTCACTGTGGAATCCTTATGCTGTATCTATCTTCATACAATGTTAGATTGACCATTGTAGCATAGGCGTGCGCACAGGGTGTGCCGGGTGTGCCTGGGCACACCCTAATTACGTAGGGCACATTAGCATTATCACTCTGTTTGCCAGTGAGGAGATGGGAAAGATCTCCCTCGGACCTGCTCTGCCATAAGAGAAGTGCCACACACTTCTATTTCACTTTGCCAGCAGGGAGAGTAATGTACCGGGGCCATATACATGTAGGCAAACACATGCATGTGTATTTAAACTTTGGGGTGCACACCCTAATGCAGTAGGCTGCGCACACCTATGCATTGTAGTGTTTTTAACTCTGCTATGTTAAAGCTGATTTACACTAGGGCGGCTTTGCGCTCTCTTCTTTTGTGTTTTTGTCTAGATGTGTTCCTGCCACCCAAAGGATCCGTAGAGAGCAGCAACACCCTTGTCTAATTGTCTAACTGACTTGTCTAGATATCACCAATAGCCAGCTGCAGGACTATACTAAACTGTTGATTAGTGCACCAGCTAGTTTTTTCTTTTGTGTATAAAACCTCAGCAGCCACTTAGAAGAACAATGACAAATCTTTACTGAACCAAGTGGCACAAAATACACAGTCAAGTCCTTGGATAATTTGTAATGAGTTATTTAACAGTGAGGGTTCCAAATCCTCTGAAATGGTGAATCACAGGTCAAGAAAAGCACATGGGGCCAGAAGGAGAATAGGGGACATGGAGAGTGTATAATAGATATGAATTGTGTGCAGGAGACATGGGGAGAGCACAAGGATGCAAGGGGTGTGCAGAGGAATTGGAGTGAGCATGAGGGACACAGAAGGAGCATAAGGGACATGAAGGGTGTGCAGGGGACACGGGGGAGCACACGGGACACATAAAAAGTATAGGGGACATGAAGGGTGTGCAGGAAACATGGAGAACACAGAAGACATGGAGGGAGCACAGGGACATGATAGGCGTGCAGGAGACATGGGAGAGTGCAACAGACATAGAGGGAATATAGGGACATGAAGGGTTTGCGACCTTGCAGGGGATTTGAGAAGTGCACAGAAGACATAGAGGGAGCACAGGGACGTGAAAGGTGTGCAGGAGGCATGGGGGGAGCACAAGGGACATGGAGGGAGTACAGGGACATCAAGGGTTTGTGGAGGGATTAGGAAAATGCACAGAAGTCATGGAGGGAGCACGGGACATGGAAGGTTTGCAGGAGGCATGGGGGGAGCACAAGGGACATGGAGGGAGTACAGGAACATGAAGAGTTTGCGGGGGGATTAGGAAAATGCACAGAAGACATGGAGGGAGCACAGGGACATGAAAGGTGTACAGGGCACATGAAGAGAGCACAGGGGACATTGAAGGAGCACAAAGAACCAGGAATGGTGTGCAGGGGGGGAATGGGGAGTGCACAAAGGACACAGAGGGAGCACAAAGGGTATTGAGAGAGACATAGGTGAGTAGTGTAAATGTTAACTGAGCATGATTGTGTAGGTGGTAAAAATGGATTTGCAAAAGTCCATTTGAAAAGTACTGGTCTTTGTGGGGATAGGGAACTATAATCCACAATCCTGTTGCTCCACAATGGATCGAGTTAATTTGGTTCAAAAGATATAAGAGTCCAAAGGAGTGGCATTAAATCCATCTATGATCAACTGTCCTTTTGGGTAACAGTACTGCAATATCCTGCTGCTCCTATAATGGATCAGGGTGAACCAGCTTGTACAGACACCAGAAACAGAAAACAGAAGGACGCAGGAGTGGTTAAAGATCAATAGATTTATTAAAACATCAAAAGCAATATCCACTTACAAAGTGATTTTCTCCAGCATGGACCAGGATACAGCACAAGAGTTACTACTTGTCATCTCGGCTCCCACGTTCTTGCTGTGCTGTATCTTCATCCTGATGCATGCTGAAGATAATCACCTTGTAAGTGGATATCGTTTTTGATGTTTTAATAAATGTATTGATCTTTAACCACTCCTGAGTCCTTCTGCTTTCTGTTTTTGGGGACACGGAGAGAGCACAGGGACAGGAGGAGAGTGTAGAGAACATGGAGGAATACTAGGGACATGAAGGGCGTTCAGGAAACTTGGAGAGAGTACCGGGGGCATGGGGGGGATATTAAAGGTGTGCAGGAGGGAACATAGGGAGAGAACAGCAGACATGGAGGTAGCACAGGGACATGGAGAGAAACATATATAAGTAGTGTACATTTTAAACTGGGATATGTGCAGGTGGTAACTCAAATAAAAAGAATCCAATGGAGTGGCATAAAGTCCATCTGAAAACGACTGATCCATTTGGGGAACTATGATCCACAGTCCTGCGACTGCTTTAACCACTTGCAGACCGCCCACCGCAGGAAAACGGATCAATGCCTTTCCCTAGCCAAAGCACCTCCCACACAGTGAGAAAACACAGGCTAGGCACAAAGGTAACCCTTTGGTCATCCCTGATGTTAGCCCCTTCCCAACCAGTGTCATCAGTACAGTGACAGTACTCCCCCCCCCCCTTTCTCCCTGTTTTCTTTCCACCTTTTCCCTTTTTTCCTTTACATTGATCCAGTCCATCCTCTTTCCCCTTTGTATATATTGTAGACTATAGGGGAGATCTCTATATGATCATTTGTACAATGCTGGAGGGTGTTCAGGGGATATGAAGGGAGTACAAGGAACATAGAGAAAGCAAAGGACATGGAGAGTGTGCAGGAGTATAGGGGACATAAAAAGAGCACAGGGAAATGGAGGGTGTGCAGGGAACATGAAGAAAGCACAGGAGACATGGAGGGAGTACAAGGGACATGAAGGGTATCCATGAGACAAGGAGAAAGCACAGGGGAAATGGAGAGAGCACAGGAACATGAAGAATGTTCAGGAGACATAGAGCGCGCACAAGAAGGCATAAAAGGAACACATTTTGAGTGTGTAGGGCGCATGGAGAGAGCACAGGGGGCATAAAGGAAGCTCAGGAACATAAAGGATGTGCAGGGGACATAGCGGGAGCATATCGTGATTGTGTAAAGGGCCGGTGCTACCACTAGGCAAACTAGGCTGCTGCCTAGGGCGCACTGGCGTCTAGGGGGCAGCCACAGCCAGTTGTTGTTGGGAACAAATCCCCCGGAACCTGTGGCGTGGACGACCTGTTGGTTCCTCCATGGAATCCGACAGGAATCAAGGACTTGACAGAGCGTGGTGGGCGGGCCGCAACGTACTTTCGGAGGTCCTCCTCCTTCATCAGGCAGCTCTGTCCAGTCCTTGATTCCTGTCGGATTCCATGGAGGAACCGACAGGTTGTCCACGTCACTTCCGGTTCTGGGTTATCGCCTCCATCGGCTCTGCTGCACATTGGACACTTGCGAGGCTGCCCAACCAGGGAGCCTACTCCAGCTACAGCATCAGCCGGCACCTGGAACTGGTTCACCGCTACACAGCAAAGGACTGCCATGTAGGCTCTTTGATCTGGCTATCCCTCACGTGTCCTACTGCGGGAACTGTCGATTCACATCCCATTGGTTGTCCTCTGGATTGTTTGTTTTTAACATGTAAGTTGCTGCAATAAATTGTCATCTGTTTATTCTCAATTGTGACCTGGCGCCCTTGTTCTTCTTTTTTCCTGCTGCATGTTTGGAGGGATTCCCTACCTCTTGAGGAGCTGCCTGCACAACATATACCCTATATACCCTGATTTGGACTTTATGACCCTCTACCACAAGGAACCGTCACCATTGTGATCACCAGATGATTGAAGAAGGACTTTGTTTACAGATGAGGTTTATGTACTCTTACCATTGTTTTGTTTGTATCCCATTTTGTATCACTATTCTATTTATTCCATCACCTATGGGGATTGTTCCATTGTGTAACAGTGAGCGCTGACTTACTGATTTAGGTCAGTATTTTTTGTTTACAGCTCTGATGTAAGGGGGTCAGCCCAGGGGGATCCAGGCCTATAGCTGTGTAAGGGGCCCCAACATTTCTGATGCCTCCCCCCCACACACAGCTTCAATGTTCTACGCTGTAGGGTTGGATGATGTTAGTTCTAGACAAGGCCGTTTCCGGAAAACTTCAGCCATTCTGTGGTATCCAGCCAATGAGGTGCCATGCAAGCCTTTCTGGATGCAAAACATCAGTTCCGCTCTTCTCCCCAGTGAGTCTCTACAGTGAGCTAACGTTGGCAGCCTGTGTTTTTTTTTTTTTTTGGGGGGGGGGGGGGGGGGTTGCGTGTAACTGCAAAATAGTGCACCGGGGACATATAAGGAGCACTGGGACATGGAAAGAGCACAGGGGACAAGAAAGGAGCATAAGGACATAAAGAATGTGCAGGGGACATAGAGGGAGCACAAAGAACATGGACAATATAAAGGAGACATGGAGGATGTGCAAGGGACATAGAAGGTATTCAGCAGACATGGGGGACACTGGAGGAGCACAAGGGACATAAAGGGTGTGCAGGGAATTAGGCAATGTGCAAAATTTATAAGGTAAAACACAGTAGCCAGGGGCTGATCTGTATCAGATTTTGTATACAGGGCCAAGAGCTGCAAAGACACCAGGGTTTACCCAGGATTTACTTGATTGTGTCAGAAAAGCAGATGAAGGCATTGTCTGGGATGGGGGTACTGTGTTCTCCATGCAAGGTAATAAGTTCCTGGAAGTGTTACCCTGACACATTACTGAACATGCTGCATTTGAAAAACGATATCTGATGATAGGTCCACTTTAAGACAACCAGGGATCATTCATTAAGGGCTGGTTCACACCATACATACATGAAAACTGATGGAAACCATGTAGATTTCACTTGCAGAGACATGAGTTTACATCAGTCCTCATGCGTATTTCAGTGAGCTTTTATGCACACTGACATCAGTTTTTATGCACGTCACTTAAGTACCCTATTCACACCAGAGTGTTGATGTCATGGCAGGTTTTTGTTTTTTTCACGCAGAAAACTGCATACACAGTGCAGATTCCTTTGCAGAAAAAATCTGCGCGTGATACCAATGTTGTGGTGGGTCCAGGGCACATAGAGAACTATTTTCTTTGTGCCCTTGCAGAACACATGCAGAAAACTTGACGTCTTTGTACCATGGTGTGAAAAAGATCTAAAACCTGAAAATCCTTAAATAGATTGGTAGGATACTTTTTTATCTCTTTTCTCTTCCCTTTCAGAATGGGATTGGCAATTGCTGCCCAGTTTAACCACTTGCCGACCGCCAGCAGTACATATACTACGGCAAGTCGGCTCTGTCTCACAAAATGACGTAACTGTACGTCGTTTCGTGGGACCGCTAGTGGGGGTGTGCACAAGCACCGATTGGCTACAGGGGGAGCCAATCAGCGGGTCTGGCGGCCGCGACGGGTCACGGCAGACCGCTGTTCTGCCAGCAACGAACACAGGGATCCTGTGTTCCTCCTATTTAGGAACACAGGTCTTGGTGTTCATTCAGCAAGCCCATTCCCCACACAGTTAGAAAGCACCCCATAGGGACACATTTAACCCTTTGATCGCCCCTGGTGCCCCCCTTTCCTGCTAGTGTCATTAGTACATTAAAAGTGCATATTTTTAGCACTGATTACTGTAGTAATGTCACTGGTCCCCCCCAAAAGTGTCAAAAATGTCAGTTAGGTGTCCAATGTGTCCTCCGCAATGTCGCAGTCCCGCTAAAAATCGCTGATCGCTGCTTTGACAAAAGTCACTTTGGTTGGGGGGGCCTGTGGATCACAGCTTACTTAGAGAGGTTGGGAAATCCCTGTCTTAGCTCCCTAGGTTCCTCTTATGTGTAAGTCACCGTGTGTCTATTAGGGGCACAGGGTGACCGAAAAAATGATGGACAACTACTTAATGCAGTAATGTATCCTGGCCTAGGCCAACAAGGCCCAGGCCCAAGGCGGCACTTTGCAGGGGGCAGGAAAAAAGCTGCTCCCCTTATGAGAAAAAAACAGCCTCCTCCCGGCTCCCACACGAAAAGCGTCCCCCTTGGCTTGCGCTACAGTTTTAGTAAATTACCAGTTTCTTGGGGTGAATTGGGGGGCCAGAGGGCAGGGTCCAAGAAGCAAATCAGTCTGGCACCCCTATAAAGCGGTCACACTGCTACCTGCCGGTACAAAAATACCGGCCGGTGAGGACATGTGGACAGACAGCAGGCTGCCGACCACACGTAATACAACTGGCCCGACGGCCGCCAATGCTAATAAGTGTGGCACTGCAGCCTAACACTCTGCCTACTCTCCTCTGCCCCCAGGTATGGCGGGCATCATGTCAATAATATAATTTAATTTCTTTAAACATTCTTGTCCTTGAGCGAGCATATTGAATTGCATCATATACAAAAAAATACTTTTAATTGTATATGATGGCAATAATATTTTGGACCTGCTCACCTTATATGTGCTATTGCAATATGTCTCTGGGTTAGTAAGATTACTCCAATCTTATAATATATTTGGACTTATGTTTGGTGCCACTGATTATTTGACTTATTTGTATAATGACTATGGACTTCCTATTCATTATACAAATAAGTGAAATAATCCTATGATTACAATCAGTGGCAGCAAACACAAGTCCAAATATCTTAAAAGAAAGGAGTAATCCTACTAATCCCATGACATAAGGCTGAACTAATGGGCACTGATAAGGCTGCATTAATGGCCACTGATGAGGTGGCACTGATGGGCACTGATATGCTGCACTGATGGGCACTGATATGCTGTACCAATGGGCACTGATATGCTGCACTAATGAGGCTGCACTGATGGGCACGTGGCGGCACTGATAAGCTTCACTGATGGGGCTGCACTGATATGCTGCCCTGATGGGCACTGATGAGCACTAATAGGTTGCACTAATGGCTGCTGATGATGCTGGGCTGATGGCCACTGATGAGGCTGCACAGATAAGGCAGCACTGATGGGCACTAATATGATGCACAGATAGGCTGCACTAATGGGCACTGATAGGCTGCACTGGTGGCCACTGATGGGTCTGTACTGATGGCCATTGATGAGGCCACACTGATATGCTGCACTGATGGGCAGTAATGAGGTGGCACTGATAAGGCTGCACTGATGATGCTACGCTGATGGGCACTGATAGACTGTGGTTGTGGTCTGTGGTTTACAGATGACAGGGCGGGTCATAAACAGGAAGGGGTGTGGCCTTCACAGGAAGGGTGGGTCATATTTAAATTTGGGGGTGCACAAGTTTAGTCAGGCCTAGGGCAGCACAAAACCTAAATACATCACTGACTTAATGGACACTGAGAATATGGTTTGGATTACTTCAAATGGGACAGTAATATTTATCAATATCTATCAAGAAATATATGAAGACTATTCCTGATTTGTTTGATTCTGAACATATACATTGAACGAGCTGGTCACATGGCCTTTGCTCCATGTTCTTCAATGTAATGTTACTGGTGGTCTCCTGCTATTTTCTGTGTAATAAGGTGGTATGTGTTTTCTGCTAAGCATGTCTGTCCCATTGTTAATTGTTAATTAACTCACCTATTGTTTACTGCAGGAATGTGTTTACACTTATAATAATGTGTATTGTAGTTTTGGAGCTCTATGCTGAGAAGTCTGTCCTGAAGTGAGACCCTGATTAATCTAAGCATTGTCTAAATGTGGATTCCCATTCATTCATATAGTTTCTGTCTGGTGGCTAACTTAATTAACTCTTGGAGGATCCTCTATGATGGAATTAGCCTTGTATCAGCTGTACCTTGTTATCGAAACCATTGTGTGATGTTTTGGGTAAATATTTGGATGGTCACTGACATACTTCTCAAGTGTACAAAAGCCTGTATTCTTGTTCAATAAAGGTTCCAGATCATATACAAGCTAAGTCTTGGCTAGCTTTGTATGTAGGGCGGCTGTAATATCTGATATCTACTGTATGTTCAAGACTGGAGGAAACCGTAGACTGACGGAAGAACGCAAGCACATTGTGGGTCGTGGTTCCATTACAGCCGTCATTACTAGTAAAAAATAAATAAATAAATAAAAAATGACATAAACCTTTCCCCTAGTTTGCAATAACTTTTGCGCAAACTAATCAATATACACTTATTTGGGTTTTCTTTTTTTACCAAAAATATGTAGCAGAATACATATTGGCCTAAAATGATTTTTACATTTTTTTTTATTGTTTTATAGCAGAAAGTAAAAAATATTGTTTTTTTTTCAGAGTTGTCACTCTTTTTTGTTTATAGCGCAAAAAAAAAAAAAAAAAAACGCACAGGTGATCAAATACCACCAAAAGAATGCTCTATTTGTGGGGAAAAAAGGACATCAATTTTATTTGGGTACAGCGTTGCACGACCGCACAATTGTCAGTTAAATTAACGCAAAGCCGTATCGCAAAAAATGTCCTGGTCATTAAGGGGGGGGGGGAACCTTTCGGTCCAGAAGTGGTTAGAGCGGTTGCTAAAAAAAACCTGTAAGACAATGGCACCATGTGCTAGTATGAATTGCATACTAGCACATTATAGAACAAAGCCCTTCCCACAGCGCCCACTCACTGCAGGGAGGCCTAACATCAGTCCTTTCTTCTGGGATCGAGGGCTCCAGCGCTGTGAGTAGATGGAGCAGCAATGACGTCACACCCGCACATGTGTGCGGGAGCTCTCTGTTTCGACATGAAGCTCTGAAGTCCTGGCACAGTATACCAGATCTTCAGAGCGCATGTGCCCCTGATGTCAGCGGCTGCATGCAGGGTGAATATTTCTTAAACAGTGCACAATTAGGAGATATTCATTTTACCTACAGGTAAGCCTTATTATAGGCTTACCTGTAGGTAAAAATACCAAAGCAGGATTTAAAATTGCTTTAACTTGAAGTGTTAGGTTCCCACTTGTCCAGCTGTGGTTTGCAGTCTGGAGTCCAGTGCTTTTCTGTTCACCAGTTCAGCTGTAATCCAGGGCCAAATTTTTCCCTAAATTCTTACCTGAACCAGACACAAATCAAAACAAGAAAATTGGCCCGTGGGACTTTATATGAGGTCGTGCTCAGTGGCTGGAAATAATGACATGCACAGTATATGAATAAAAACAACATAACATTTTATTGCAATATAAACCAACATGGCAATATATGCTCAAAGACACATGATATAGCTCAAAGGCTCAAATATGAATGGCATATGACATGAATGATATATTCACAACTTTTTTGATATGCATCTTGGTGTATCCTCTCGATGAAAAATACCATCATTGATACTGTAAGAATGTACATTGTGGTCTGACGCGTTTCGGGAGCAACATCTCCCTTCCTCAGAGACCAATACGTTCAAGGTATCTCTATGGAAAATAATGATATATTAAAGTCTACAGTAGGGATGGAATTAGAATAAAAGAGTTCAATCAAAAAAATGGGAGCTAAAGGGAGTACTGTATACTCACAAATCAACGGAGCTCAAATAGCAAAAGTAAACTCCTGTGTGGCAGCGGTGCGTCTCGTCTAACCCGGGAGCTGAAGGGTCCCAATATGACAGCAGCCAGAGAGGGGGGGGTACCATGGCAGGCAATTGTGTGTGTGATGGGAGACCTTCCATACCTATTGTGTATATATAAGTAACAAAGTATTCAAGGTGTAGCGTGTAGGCTACCATTAATGAAAAGCATACGTGATATTAAATCAGGTGGGAAGGGCTAGTGTGAAAGATATGTAAGGAGAGGGAAGTGACCAAGTGAGGGTGAGGAAAGTGTAGGAAAGGAAAATTGATGGGAAATTGGGGGGGGGGAGGAAAAGAATGGAAAAAAGGAGGAAGGAATTGGGAAGAGGGGAAAGGGATGGGGGGGAAAGGGAAGGAAGGAGGGGGGAAAACGAGAAGAGGAAAAAGGAGAGAAAAAGGGAGAGGGGGGAGGGGGGAAAGACAGGAAAGGGGGGGGGGAGGAAGGAAGAAGGAATGGGGGAGAGGGGAAGGGGGGGGGGGGCTAGGGGGGGGATGGGGAGGAAGGGAAGGTAAGAGGGGGAAGAGGGGGGAAGGGAAGGAAGAGAGGGGAAAGAGGAGGGGGGAGAGAAGATGGAAGAGGGGAAGCCCAAAGCCATAAAGTGATAGCAGAGGGTAAGGTGGAAATGTGTGGCAGGGGAGAGGTGATGTGAGGAATATAGGTGAGTGAAGAGTCAAAGTAGAGTGCTTAGCTGTGGAAAGTGGGTGAGGGAGAAAGTGAAGCCGTGGGGAGAATGGTGGGGAAAGGGGTCGGTGGCTCACCTGTCAGGTATCTCCATGGCTGGCAGCAAAAGAGGGACCCTAACGTCATGTCGCGGGTGTATGCAGATCTGACAGAGCCTGAGCAACTGTGATCGCATGTAGGAGAGGAACGCTGGGATGCAGACCTCTCCGTCCCGCAGATATGACGGCACGCAGCAGCGTGGGCACGTCAGTGAGGATGCAGACGTGCGGCGCTGAAGGTGCGGCATGACGCCGATGTAAGGGTGGACCCGCTCCTCCCAATGGGGGGGGAGGGGCGGGGACAGCAAGGGAGGCGGGGCCTCCCTCTTTATACATCGCAGCTCCCGGGATATAGGCTAAACACCACCTGATACAAGGAGCCAGTGTGTCAAAATCTATTGGTACCACATTGATAGTATAAAAAAAGAGGACTCTATAGTAGTGAGATGTTGCCTACTGATAGCAGAAGAAAAAAAAAGGTAAATTGTATGTATATAACTTATGATATAACAACAATGAAAATAAGGCGACAAAGATACAGAGGGGGGGGCCACCAAGATTGCATTATTAGCCGGGAGGAAACCAGATCATTGATGGGCACAATGGGTGTCTTCCACCCTAAATATAAGTACAAAAGGGGTAATGGTCTGGTTTCTTCCAGAGCACTCCTCCATCCCTAAATATAAATCAAAACAAGAAAATTGGCCCGTGGGACTTTATATGAGGTCGTGCTCAGTGGCTGGAAATAATGACATGCACAGTATATGAATAAAAACCATAACATTTTATTGCAATATAAACCAACATGGCAATATATGCTCAAAGACACATGATATAGCTCAAAGGCTCAAATATGAATGGCATATGACATGAATGATATATTCACAACTTTTTTGATATGCATCTTGGTGTATCCTCTCGATGAAAAATACCATCATTGATACTGTAAGAATGTACATTGTGGTCTGACGCGTTTCGGGAGCAACATCTCCCTTCCTCAGAGACCAATACGTTCAAGGTATCTCTATGGAAAATAATGATATATTAAAGTCTACAGTAGGGATGGAATTAGAATAAAAGAGTTCAATCAAAAAAATGGGAGCTAAAGGGAGTACTGTATACTCACAAATCAACGGAGCTCAAATAGCAAAAGTAAACTCCTGTGTGGCAGCGGTGCGTCTCGTCTAACCCGGGAGCTGAAGGGTCCCAATATGACAGCAGCCAGAGAGGGGGGGGTACCATGGCAGGCAATTGTGTGTGTGATGGGAGACCTTCCATACCTATTGTGTATATATAAGTAACAAAGTATTCAAGGTGTAGCGTGTAGGCTACCATTAATGAAAAGCATACGTGATATTAAATCAGGTGGGAAGGGCTAGTGTGAAAGATATGTAAGGAGAGGGAAGTGACCAAGTGAGGGTGAGGAAAGTGTAGGAAAGGAAAATTGATGGGAAATTGGGGGGGGGGAGGAAAAGAATGGAAAAAAGGAGGAAGGAATTGGGAAGAGGGGAAAGGGATGGGGGGGAAAGGGAAGGAAGGAGGGGGGAAAACGAGAAGAGGAAAAAGGAGAGAAAAAGGGAGAGGGGGGAGGGGGGAAAGACAGGAAAGGGGGGGGGGAGGAAGGAAGAAGGAATGGGGGAGAGGGGAAGGGGGGAGGGGGGGGCTAGGGGGGGGATGGGGAGGAAGGGAAGGTAAGAGGGGGAAGAGGGGGGAAGGGAAGGAAGAGAGGGGAAAGAGGAGGGGGGAGAGAAGATGGAAGAGGGGAAGCCCAAAGCCATAAAGTGATAGCAGAGGGTAAGGTGGAAATGTGTGGCAGGGGAGAGGTGATGT
This sequence comes from Pelophylax lessonae, assembly GCF_965119305.1. Classification (NCBI taxonomy): domain Eukaryota; kingdom Metazoa; phylum Chordata; class Amphibia; order Anura; family Ranidae; genus Pelophylax; species Pelophylax lessonae. Next base: position 486,767,415 of record NC_138771.1, on the reverse strand, counting down.
GAGGAATATAGGTGAGTGAAGAGTCAAAGTAGAGTGCTTAGCTGTGGAAAGTGGGTGAGGGAGAAAGTGAAGCCGTGGGGAGAATGGTGGGGAAAGGGGTCGGTGGCTCACCTGTCAGGTATCTCCATGGCTGGCAGCAAAAGAGGGACCCTAACGTCATGTCGCGGGTGTATGCAGATCTGACAGAGCCTGAGCAACTGTGATCGCATGTAGGAGAGGAACGCTGGGATGCAGACCTCTCCGTCCCGCAGATATGACGGCACGCAGCAGCGTGGGCACGTCAGTGAGGATGCAGACGTGCGGCGCTGAAGGTGCGGCATGACGCCGATGTAAGGGTGGACCCGCTCCTCCCAATGGGGGGGGAGGGGCGGGGACAGCAAGGGAGGCGGGGCCTCCCTCTTTATACATCGCAGCTCCCGGGATATAGGCTAAACACCACCTGATACAAGGAGCCAGTGTGTCAAAATCTATTGGTACCACATTGATAGTATAAAAAAAGAGGACTCTATAGTAGTGAGATGTTGCCTACTGATAGCAGAAGAAAAAAAAAGGTAAATTGTATGTATATAACTTATGATATAACAACAATGAAAATAAGGCGACAAAGATACAGAGGGGGGGGCCACCAAGATTGCATTATTAGCCGGGAGGAAACCAGATCATTGATGGGCACAATGGGTGTCTTCCACCCTAAATATAAGTACAAAAGGGGTAATGGTCTGGTTTCTTCCAGAGCACTCCTCCATCCCTAAATATAAATCAAAACAAGAAAATTGGCCCGTGGGACTTTATATGAGGTCGTGCTCAGTGGCTGGAAATAATGACATGCACAGTATATGAATAAAAACAACATAACATTTTATTGCAATATAAACCAACATGGCAATATATGCTCAAAGACACATGATATAGCTCAAAGGCTCAAATATGAATGGCATATGACATGAATGATATATTCACAACTTTTTTGATATGCATCTTGGTGTATCCTCTCGATGAAAAATACCATCATTGATACTGTAAGAATGTACATTGTGGTCTGACGCGTTTCGGGAGCAACATCTCCCTTCCTCAGAGACCAATACGTTCAAGGTATCTCTATGGAAAATAATGATATATTAAAGTCTACAGTAGGGATGGAATTAGAATAAAAGAGTTCAATCAAAAAAATGGGAGCTAAAGGGAGTACTGTATACTCACAAATCAACGGAGCTCAAATAGCAAAAGTAAACTCCTGTGTGGCAGCGGTGCGTCTCGTCTAACCCGGGAGCTGAAGGGTCCCAATATGACAGCAGCCAGAGAGGGGGGGGTACCATGGCAGGCAATTGTGTGTGTGATGGGAGACCTTCCATACCTATTGTGTATATATAAGTAACAAAGTATTCAAGGTGTAGCGTGTAGGCTACCATTAATGAAAAGCATACGTGATATTAAATCAGGTGGGAAGGGCTAGTGTGAAAGATATGTAAGGAGAGGGAAGTGACCAAGTGAGGGTGAGGAAAGTGTAGGAAAGGAAAATTGATGGGAAATTGGGGGGGGGGAGGAAAAGAATGGAAAAAAGGAGGAAGGAATTGGGAAGAGGGGAAAGGGATGGGGGGGAAAGGGAAGGAAGGAGGGGGGAAAACGAGAAGAGGAAAAAGGAGAGAAAAAGGGAGAGGGGGGAGGGGGGAAAGACAGGAAAGGGGGGGGGGAGGAAGGAAGAAGGAATGGGGGAGAGGGGAAGGGGGGAGGGGGGGGCTAGGGGGGGGATGGGGAGGAAGGGAAGGTAAGAGGGGGAAGAGGGGGGAAGGGAAGGAAGAGAGGGGAAAGAGGAGGGGGGAGAGAAGATGGAAGAGGGGAAGCCCAAAGCCATAAAGTGATAGCAGAGGGTAAGGTGGAAATGTGTGGCAGGGGAGAGGTGATGTGAGGAATATAGGTGAGTGAAGAGTCAAAGTAGAGTGCTTAGCTGTGGAAAGTGGGTGAGGGAGAAAGTGAAGCCGTGGGGAGAATGGTGGGGAAAGGGGTCGGTGGCTCACCTGTCAGGTATCTCCATGGCTGGCAGCAAAAGAGGGACCCTAACGTCATGTCGCGGGTGTATGCAGATCTGACAGAGCCTGAGCAACTGTGATCGCATGTAGGAGAGGAACGCTGGGATGCAGACCTCTCCGTCCCGCAGATATGACGGCACGCAGCAGCGTGGGCACGTCAGTGAGGATGCAGACGTGCGGCGCTGAAGGTGCGGCATGACGCCGATGTAAGGGTGGACCCGCTCCTCCCAATGGGGGGGGAGGGGCGGGGACAGCAAGGGAGGCGGGGCCTCCCTCTTTATACATCGCAGCTCCCGGGATATAGGCTAAACACCACCTGATACAAGGAGCCAGTGTGTCAAAATCTATTGGTACCACATTGATAGTATAAAAAAAGAGGACTCTATAGTAGTGAGATGTTGCCTACTGATAGCAGAAGAAAAAAAAAGGTAAATTGTATGTATATAACTTATGATATAACAACAATGAAAATAAGGCGACAAAGATACAGAGGGGGGGGCCACCAAGATTGCATTATTAGCCGGGAGGAAACCAGATCATTGATGGGCACAATGGGTGTCTTCCACCCTAAATATAAGTACAAAAGGGGTAATGGTCTGGTTTCTTCCAGAGCACTCCTCCATCCCTAAATATAAATCAAAACAAGAAAATTGGCCCGTGGGACTTTATATGAGGTCGTGCTCAGTGGCTGGAAATAATGACATGCACAGTATATGAATAAAAACAACATAACATTTTATTGCAATATAAACCAACATGGCAATATATGCTCAAAGACACATGATATAGCTCAAAGGCTCAAATATGAATGGCATATGACATGAATGATATATTCACAACTTTTTTGATATGCATCTTGGTGTATCCTCTCGATGAAAAATACCATCATTGATACTGTAAGAATGTACATTGTGGTCTGACGCGTTTCGGGAGCAACATCTCCCTTCCTCAGAGACCAATACGTTCAAGGTATCTCTATGGAAAATAATGATATATTAAAGTCTACAGTAGGGATGGAATTAGAATAAAAGAGTTCAATCAAAAAAATGGGAGCTAAAGGGAGTACTGTATACTCACAAATCAACGGAGCTCAAATAGCAAAAGTAAACTCCTGTGTGGCAGCGGTGCGTCTCGTCTAACCCGGGAGCTGAAGGGTCCCAATATGACAGCAGCCAGAGAGGGGGGGGTACCATGGCAGGCAATTGTGTGTGTGATGGGAGACCTTCCATACCTATTGTGTATATATAAGTAACAAAGTATTCAAGTATATTTGTATAACTATTCAAAGTATATTGCCATGTTGGTTTATATTGCAATAAAATGTTATGTTGTTTTTATTCATATACTGTGCATTTCTTAAGCACGACCTCATATAAAGTCCCACGGGCCAATTTTCTTGTTTTGATTTATATTTAGGGATGGAGGAGTGCTCTGGAAGAAACCAGACCATTACCCCTTTTGTACTTATATTTAGGGTGGAAGACACCCATTGTGCCCATCAATGATCTGGTTTCCTCCCGGCTAATAATGCAATCTTGGTGGCCCCCCCCTCTGTATCTTTGTCGCCTTATTTTCATTGTTGTTATATCATAAGTTATATACATACAATTTACCTTTTTTTTTCTTCTGCTATCAGTAGGCAACATCTCACTACTATAGAGTCCTCTTTTTTTTTATACTATCAATGTGGTACCAATAGATTTTGACACACTGGCTCCTTGTATCAGGTGGTGTTTAGCCTATATCCCGGGAGCTGCGATGTATAAAGAGGGAGGCCCCGCCTCCCTTGCTGTCCCCGCCCCTCCCCCCCCATTGGGAGGAGCGGGTCCACCCTTACATCGGCGTCATGCCGCACCTTCAGCGCCGCACGTCTGCATCCTCACTGACGTGCCCACGCTGCTGCGTGCCGTCATATCTGCGGGACGGAGAGGTCTGCATCCCAGCGTTCCTCTCCTACATGCGATCACAGTTGCTCAGGCTCTGTCAGATCTGCATACACCCGCGACATGACGTTAGGGTCCCTCTTTTGCTGCCAGCCATGGAGATACCTGACAGGTGAGCCACCGACCCCTTCCCTTCCCCCCTCTTCCCCCTCTTACCTTCCCTTCCTCCCCATCCCCCCCCTAGCCCCCCCCTCCCCCCTTCCCCTCTCCCCCATTCCTTCTTCCTTCCTCCCCCCCCCCCTTTCCTGTCTTTCCCCCCTCCCCCCTCTCCCTTTTTCTCTCCTTTTTCCTCTTCTCGTTTTCCCCCCTCCTTCCTTCCCTTTCCCCCCCATCCCTTTCCCCTCTTCCCAATTCCTTCCTCCTTTTTTCCATTCTTTTCCTCCCCCCCCCCAATTTCCCATCAATTTTCCTTTCCTACACTTTCCTCACCCTCACTTGGTCACTTCCCTCTCCTTACATATCTTTCACACTAGCCCTTCCCACCTGATTTAATATCACGTATGCTTTTCATTAATGGTAGCCTACACGCTACACCTTGAATACTTTGTTACTTATATATACACAATAGGTATGGAAGGTCTCCCATCACACACACAATTGCCTGCCATGGTACCCCCCCCTCTCTGGCTGCTGTCATATTGGGACCCTTCAGCTCCCGGGTTAGACGAGACGCACCGCTGCCACACAGGAGTTTACTTTTGCTATTTGAGCTCCGTTGATTTGTGAGTATACAGTACTCCCTTTAGCTCCCATTTTTTTGATTGAACTCTTTTATTCTAATTCCATCCCTACTGTAGACTTTAATATATCATTATTTTCCATAGAGATACCTTGAACGTATTGGTCTCTGAGGAAGGGAGATGTTGCTCCCGAAACGCGTCAGACCACAATGTACATTCTTACAGTATCAATGATGGTATTTTTCATCGAGAGGATACACCAAGATGCATATCAAAAAAGTTGTGAATATATCATTCATGTCATATGCCATTCATATTTGAGCCTTTGAGCTATATCATGTGTCTTTGAGCATATATTGCCATGTTGGTTTATATTGCAATAAAATGTTATGTTGTTTTTATTCATATACTGTGCATGTCATTATTTCCAGCCACTGAGCACGACCTCATATAAAGTCCCACGGGCCAATTTTCTTGTTTTGATTTATATTTAGGGATGGAGGAGTGCTCTGGAAGAAACCAGACCATTACCCCTTTTGTACTTGAACCAGACACAAGAACGCACAGGACCCTTTTCAAAACCGCCCCGCGGTCGCCCGGACATGTGTGAACCGGCTCTATTGAAAGACGGTCACATTCACATGTTATGCAAATTGGATGTGTGTAAAAATGCATCCAATTCGCATATACATGAACCCAGCCTAGCGAAGGCAATACTAATTATCCCCTGATATAAAAAATAAGAAACAGCAAACAAATAAAATGGAAAGTACACCTTAGAAGTGAATTTCAGGCAAGTACAAATGTGTCCTTACTCAGAAGATACTGGAGTTATGTTTTAAATGCGTTGATGGTGAGGACTGCAGAGAAAAAACATCTCTAGTAAAAACATCTTTCTAGCTCAAGGTTCAGGAATATGAAGGATCTCCAATAATTCAGTCATTTTCTGTGGCGCACACTTTATTGCTGGATGACGCCATACACTCTCAGTATACGATATAGTTATAAAGGGGCCCCTGGCTGCGACTGGCAGACATAAAGCAGACTGGTAAACAATACAGACAGAAATGTTATGTATTTCAGGCAGCGCATCTCACGCTGGCGTTATATTAGTGGGTAAAGCATGAAGTGCAGGCCGATAATTGGCCGCTTCACCCAGCAGACATCTCAGACTGAACCAGGAAAAGTTTATTAAGACCTCAACAGGGACAAGTCCCCTGACCAGCAGCTGCAAAATTCAATTAGGAATGTCTGGAAGGCAGATTTTTATCTCCTGGTTGTGAGTCGTCTGCTGCTTGACAGAGGCCAGACAGGAAATGAATTCTAATAGCATTGTTAGAGGATAATAATTGTTTTTCAGTTCTTGGGCTTAAAGGGGACTTGCTGTGCGTTTTCTAGGTTTCATTCCCTTATTATCTTTATAACCAGTGGCGGCTGGTGCTCCATGGGCCGGGGGGGGCAACAGACGGACCGCACCATACCCCCCCCCCCCTCCAGACCATAGAGAGACAGGAGAGATGGGAGACAGGACAGGAGAGACAGGAGACAGAACAGGACAGGACCCCCCTCCCCTCACTCACCCTGCCTGGATGCAGCAGCAGGCGGCCGCGGCTTCGGCTTCTTCCCCCTGTCTTCTGCGTCTCCTCCCTCCTCCTCCATGCCCAATGGCATAGATTCTCCTTTCGGCCAATCGGGAAACGTGTCTCAAAACCCACTTCGTGATTGGCCAGGAGGAGGATCCGTGTGACAATAGCGAATTTTCATTCGCTATTGTCACACAACCGGGTGGGCTCGGGCGCACTGTTCTGCGCCCTGAGCCCACCCTTTTTTTTAGCCTGTGAGAGCATCTGGCTCTAATCACATGGTAAAAAAAAAAAGCCCCATTGAACTCCATGCGTCCGGCGCCCCACATGTAGATTAGGGGGCCGGACGCATGGATAGGGGGGGTGGCGCCCCTGCGCCCCATATACACCAGCCGCCACTGTTCATAACACTTTTCCTGGAGATCATTTTTCAGGAAGTTTGACGTGTTATGCCCTTGCTGTGCCATATTTCCTGTCTGGATTTTCACCGATCAGACATAACATGATGACCACCCACCTTAACATGAGGACCCCCACCAAATATTGAGTGAGTTCCCCCTTTGCTGACAAAACAGCCCTGAGATATGTCGAGATATGGACTCCACATAATTGGTAGGACCCAAGGCTTCTCAGCAGAACATTGCCTAAAAAGCATCACCCTGCATCTGCCGGCTTGCTTTCTTTCCAAACTGCATCCTGGTGCCATCTCTTCCCCAGGTAAGAGACCCACAGGCACTCGGCCTTCTGCATGATGTAAAAGAAAATTTGATACATCAGACTAGGCCTCCTTCTTCCTTTGCTCCGTGGTCCAGTTCTGATGCTCACATGCCCATTGTAGGCACTTTTGGCTTTTGGCAAGGGTCAGCATGGGAACCCTGACCAGTCTGTGGCTATACAGCCCTATACACAACAAACCGGGATGCACTGTATTTTCTGACACCTTTCTATCAGAACCAGCACAGGCTAATCTTCGTTCTACATGTGCATCAAGGAGCCTTGGCTGTCCATGACCCTGTTGCCCGTTCTCTGTCCTTGGACCACTTCCGGGAGGTCCTGACCACTGCAGACCAGGAACATCCCACAAGAAATGCATTTATGAGTTGCTCCGACCCGGTCGTCTGGCCATTACAATTTGGCCGATGTTAATGCCACTCAAATCCTTGCACTTGTCCATTTTTTCACTTTCCATACATCTACTTTCATGGACAACATGTTCACTTGTTACCTAACATATCCCACCCACTTTCAGATGCCACTGTAATTAAATAATTAATGTTATTCACTTCATCTGTCAGTGGTTGTAATGTTATGGCTAATCTGTGTATTTTTGCAGGGGAGGGCGCGGGAGGGTGCCCCCCCCCGCCCCCCACCTAATTGGATGTCAGACAATGCAGTATGTATAGTCACTGAAAAGCTGCAAGACCACCTAGGGGGTGTACAGCATTGCACCCTGCGGGGCTGAATTACTAAAGGAGTCATTTTATGGTGAAGTGAGTTAGTGTTCATTTTGAAGTGTGAAAATTTACTTTTAAAAGAGAACAAAGCTGAATTGTGCCACATCCCCCAACCAATTACTTATTACTTGATTGAATATAAGTTTTAATTTATTAAAGGTTGTATTATAAGTTTCATATTTCCACTCTCAGATTATGACACCATAAGGCTTAGTTTACACTTGCAGTTACACGGCTCCCCAATCACCCCTCCTTAGGCTGCAAAGGCAATTGGACAAAGGTGTACATATGCTACAATGCTTTACTCCACAGCACGGCAAAAATAATCCCGATTCTCAAATTCCGCAGGCAGCACCAGTGATGAGTGCGACATATCAAGTGAATAGGGCCACATTGCAACTGTGAGCCAAACCTTAAGCCTAGTACACACGCAACGATTATCGGCCGACCGATCATCCGTCTTTTGTCCAGAGTGGTGTTTTGTTGGTTGGAATGTGCGTAGACTGCACACGAATTTTCTCGCCCGACAAAATTCTACTTCAGAAGTGATGTCATGTGTTGGTTTGCTTTCTTTGTGTTCTTTCTTCACTGAGCATGCCCAGACTTGCTCATTAGATTTTTCCCTGTCGAAATCTGTACTGACTGCACGAAAATCGGCCGTGTTTTGACGGCAGACAAAAATTTTATAGCCTGTACACCAGATTTTTTTCGGCCGAAAAGTCGGAGTCGGTTGGTTCGAAAATCGGCCGATTGGTCGTCGGACGAAAATTCCCTGCCGATTTTCGACGCGTGTGTACGAGGCTTTAGGCTTTTGGTTGCAAGGTGTTATTTCTATTTAGAAAGCTAGTTTGATTGTCAAAGAAAAAAAAAAACAGACATTTAGGAAGCAATGGTGTCTCCTCTTGAATGCCTTTTAGCTGCATCTGTGCCACTCTGGAAAAAGCAATTCACAACAGATTGCTCTTCAAAGGAAGTAATGCAGGTGTAAACGAGATGAGAGTTTGATTTGATTTAACCGATGAACGAACAACCAAAAATACACACCCAACAGTGCAGAGAGATCAATGTATGGACACCCAGGTTGAACTCTTTATCCAGTTCCCCATTGGTCCACCTGTCCATGTCCCAGCACATGTCTGCTCAAAGATATGATATGTGAATGTCATAGGAGAAGAAAGTCTCTTTGCAGGCTAATTGTTTCTGAATGTCCAAGCACCATCTCTCATGTATGGCCAAATTTTGGTCGAAATGCAGCAAAATAAATGTATTTCGGAATAGAGAACAACATTGAATCTGACGAAAAATTCCAGTATGGCTAACCACCATTTTTTTTTTCAAAGTTACTTTAAAAAAAAAAAAAAAGTGTGGTTTTCAAAGGTGCTACATCCTTAGTGGTCATCTACATAGAGACCTATATGCCACAGCTAGAAGTTGGCCGCCAGTCAGTGGCGGAGCCAGAGGGTTAGCTGGGGTGGCAATTGACACCCCAGAAAAAGTCCCTGCCACCCCTGTTGCCACCCCGATCCTGGACAGGTGCATGGCTGGCAGCGGAGGAATCACAGGCAGTGGTGGGATCAGCCGGTTCCCAGAACCGGCTGATCCCTCTAAGCTGGCGGCCAGGGTCAGGGAGCAGCAGAGCTGTGCGTCCCGAGGCCGAGCCCGCCCATTCTGTGACAATAGCGAATGAAAATTCGTATTGTCACATGGATCCTCCTCCGGCCAATCAGGGAGCGGGTCCTCCCGCTTCCTGATTGGCCGAATGGCAAACGCCGTGCCATTGGTCGAGGAGGCACCGGCGGGAGGACTGAGAAGATGCAGGGAGCCGCGGACCGATGAGAAACTGCTGTGATGGCCGTCCGTCCGTGAGGTAAGTAAGCCGGTCTCACGGGGGGGGGGGACGGACGCTGGCACTCTGCAATGATTGCGGGCAAATGCTGTGGCTGTGGCACTCTGCAATAATCATTGGGGGCATTGCTGTCTCACTCTGCAATAATCATTGGGGGCTTTGCTGTCTCACTCTGCAATAATCATTGGGGGCATTGCTGTCTCACTCTGCAATAATAATTGGGGGCATTACTGTGGCACTCTGCAATAATCATTGGGGGGATTACTGTGGCACTCTGCAATAATCATTGGGGGCATTGCTGTGGCACTCTGCAATAATCATTGGGGGCAAGGCTGTGGCACTCTGCAATAATAATTGGGGGCATTGCTGTCTCACTCTGCAATAATAATTGGGGGCATTACTGTGGCACTCTGCAATAATCATTGGGGGCAAGGCTGTGGCACTCTGCAATAATCATTGGGGGCATTGCTGTCTCACTCTGCAATAATAATTGGGGGCATTACTGTGGCACTCTGCAATAATCATTGGGGGCAAGGCTGTGGCACTCTGCAATAATCATTGGGGGCAAGGCTGTGGCACTCTGCAATAATCATTGGGGGCAAGGCTGTGGCACTCTGAAATAATCATTGGGGGCATTGCTGTGTCACTCTGCAATAATCATTGGGGGCATTGCTGTGGCACTCTGCAATAATCATTGGGGGCATTGCTGTGGCACTCTGCAATAATCATTGGGGGCAAACCTGTATCCTCTGATCGCCACCTGTATCCTGTCTGTATCCTCTGATCACCACCACCTGTATCCTGTCTTTACTAGTAATGGCAGTGATCAGCGATTATTAGAGGGACTGCGACATTGCGGTGGACGAATCTGACACTAAATTACACTTTGTATATTGACCCCCCAAAATAATACCTAGCCACCCCTTTGCCACCCCTGTTTTAAAAGTCTAGCTCCGCCACTGCCGCCAGTTATACGCATTTAAAAAAAAAAAATGATAGACATTGATCAAAAAAAGACGAAGTAAAAAAACAAAGTGAAAACCCCAGATTTGGTTATCTCAGGGATCAGATTTGTCTCTTCCACTTTGACTTCCTCTCCAGCTGCACTCTCTGCATTTCACAGAGCTGACGAGATCCCAACCTAGTAAAATATTCATGATGTCACTCATACAAGCTGCCCCCTCTCCGCCAAATCCTCATCTATTATTCATCGCCTAACATATGTGTAGAGAACGCTGTGATTGGAGGGAGCGCCATGAAGGACCAGGTGCCACTGTGTGCAATCAGGGTGACTCTTCCTGAACCCCCTCCTGCCTCATTTACAGAGACTAGGGAGGAGTGGGGGGATATTGGCCAAACTGGTTTTGCCTTCAAATATTATTTTTGATTATTGAGCTGCTTAGGCAAAATTTGTGTGAGAAAAAAAAAACTCTTTTTAATGTCCTTTTTATTTGTTAGATTGTAAGCTCTCACGCTCTTGTCTTTAATGGTATTGAAACTGTGCTGTCTTTCTTTATAATGTAAAGTGGCGCACACAAACTGTTATAAATCCCATATAATTATATTTTATGTAATCTAGCCATACACGTATGAATTTCTCTCGTTCAGCTTGCCATTCACACTAAATAGCCTGGATGAACGAATCTCTTCTATTGTATTCAAACATCCAGCAGCCATGGCTATCAGAATACTTGAACAGTGACTGCATCTGATTGACCAACAATTTTCTTTCAACAAAAGCCAATTGAAAAGTGGAATTTTGTTGAGCTGGGTGGTGACAAGACCAACCACAGCTTAGATTTCAGCCAACTCAAAATTAATTAGTTGAAATTCAAGCCATCTATGACAACCCAAAGGGTAGATTCAGACATGCGTCTAAATCTCCCTTTCCTTTGAAGTTCAGATTGCGCTGAAGAGGCTACTGACAGGTGGTGAGGAAGCGATGCTACGCCTCCTTACTGCCTATTTTAACCTCATTTTTGCTGACAACTGATCCGCATCCGTGTACATTGCACGCATTTGTTTGTGGCGCTTCCCATTTCCTAATTGTGTAGCAATTGTAGCAATGTGATCTCTACATTTCAGGTGAAATTTGCTGCAGGTGCAAAGTGAAGCATCACGGTATTTCCCTGAGGAAGCCACATAGCCCTGTGGCGCAACGCGTAGGGGAGGGGCTTGATGTCACGATGCTCATACTGGACACCGAGGACTGCTTTGGTAACTTTTATCTCTATACCCTGGAAAATAGTTCTGGTGGAAGTAGCGGTACTGCTGGTGTTTTATGTGATTATAGTATGGTGCACTGGGAGCACCAGGAGAATGTGAGTTTTTTTCTTGGAGTTGTTTTTTAGAAATAAAGTTATGTGATTTTAAGGATAAAGCACTAGGTAAGGTTTTTCTTTACATCTATGTGGTTTAGTGGAGGAGTGAGTAGAAAGTGGAGGAAGCTTTAGCACCATTGACATCCTGAAGGATTTCCGTAAGTCCCCTATGCAGGTACAAAAGCACAATTAGACCATTTTATTACTATTATTATATATAGTCCATTACCCCAGGTGAGAGCACATCCAGTGAAGAGGTTGTAACACAGTGTGAAGCATGCATGTGTCACTGGATTTTTGGAGTGTGTTAAGCACATCTAGGAGTATACATCATTGAGGTGTATATGCAGTATCACTTTGGATAGTGACCTCAAGGACTTGTTGTCTTACTTATACATAGCATCACTGGGATCACAGTTTCTATATATTTTTTATTTTTGTTGGATGCTTCACACAGATATACATACAGTATACTGATCGACTGATATCATTTTTTTACCGCCGATACTGATATTTTGGTCATCGGATATCGGTATCGGCCGATATTTTCGGACATTACAATTTTTTTTTTTTTTTTTTTTATGTTTACAGGTACTGTGGTGGAGTGATCTGGGAGTCTAAAAGACCCCAAACCCCTCCTCTGCACTTAAAGCATTCAAAACGCCAAGTTTGGCTGTTTTGAATGCTGTAAGATTTTTAATTTGGCGCCGCCAGTACCCAGAAGTGATGTCATGTCATGACATCACTTCCGGGTACGCGGTGGCGCTGAATGCAAAGAAATGGAGACCCGGGTCAGACGGCGGCGGTGAAGGTAGTATTCCTGGGTCTTCCGGTGGGACGGGAGACCCAGGCAAGCCGCGGAAGGCAGTGGGAGGGGGGACATCCGCATCAGTTGTCATTACAAGACACCTGACTGTCGGCTATGGACACCGGTACCAGGGTGATGCCTCTAGCTGCAGGCATCACCCCGGTACAAGCACTTTCCGTGAAATATCGGCAAATCAAAAGCCGATTCCGATATATTGGGGAAAGTGCAGATCGGCCCCTGATATATCGGTGTTGCCCGATATGCTCATTCACTTGAATAGGCTGCCTCATGCACGACAAATACACCACACCATTTTGTACGTAGAGCATCATGCGTCTATTCAGCATGTGCTTTGTTTTGTTTGTAGCATGTGTGCATCCAGTAACTGAGTTTGGGGTGCCATTAGGAATGAATGACACCCTAAAGACGTCATTCATTTTGCCGTGATTTTAATGCAATGCAGAATCGCTTTTAAAATCATGCTTTTCTGCCTGTGATTCTGCATCACTCATATGTGAACGAGGCCTCAAATCTGAGCAATCGCAGTGGAAGTAGAGATATATTTTAGTAGTTGATACTACTACAGTGACCGCTGTAATCTTCTGGATCCTGTGCATTCTCAGGCATTCTCTGATTGGATAAGGTGGAGAAGAGGGGTAGTGACATCAGGTTCTCCCCTTATCCAATCAGAGAATGCCTTTTATTACCCATTTCAGCCCCGGAAGGTTTTACCCCCTTAATGACCAGGCCATTTTTGCAATTCGGCACTGCGTTGTTTTAACTAACAATTGCACAGTCGCACGATGCTGTACCCAAATACAATTGATGTCCCTTTTCCCACAAATAGAGCTTTCTTTTGGTGGTATTTGATACCAATAGATTTTGTGCTATAAACAAAAAATGAGCGACAATTTTGAAAAAGAAAAAAACTATATTTTTTACTTTCTGCTATAAAACATTTCCCAAAAAAAAAAATAATGTAAAAAAATAAAACATTATTTTATCAGTTTAGGCCAATTTGTATTCTGCTACATATTTTTGGTAAAAAAGAATTCCTAAAAGCGTATATTAATTGGTTTGCGCAAAAGTTATAGCGTTTACAAACTATGGGATAGATTTTTGGACTTTTTTGTTTTTAGGCGGCGATCAGTGATTTTTAGCGGGACTACGACATTGCTGCAGACAAATCTGACACAAAGGGCCGGATTTAAAGAAACTGCAGCTTCAAACCTCTATGACGTGTTTCAGTTTCGCCGCGTTCAAATCAATTAACTGGCGCTGCGGCGAATTGGCGAGTAAAACAGCAATAATGAATTCCGCCGTCAGCGGGATTCACTTACGATCGCGGCTTCGCCAATTCGCAAACTTATGTCTTCGTGCTTATAGCAGTTTCACATAGCGATGTGGGCTAGTGGATTAGTGCACACATCACATGTCTGTAATTCATCTCCCTCTGCTGTAGGTTCGAGGCTTACCATCTCCACCTACTTTTTTTATTTTCTTTTTTTGTTTATATTGCTAAAATGTAACGGATTACATCATATATATTGCTAAATAATGTTACACTCAGAAGCGCTTGCAAGCTTACACCATTTTAAGTGTTTTTTTGATCTTGTCTGTGTGTCGAATCGATCTTATGAAGGAAAGTACCAAAGGCAAGTGACCAAACCCCTACCCTACTTCAGGGCAAGATGAAACCTCACAATTTTACCATGGTCTTCTTCCCACATTCCATACAATGTTTAGTTCTTTAGCTATATGTGCTTTTTAGCCTTAACACACTCCTTTTTTTCCACCATACAGCTTTATTCTGCACAATAGCTAAGTGCTTTGCAACTTCACTGCAGTTCACAACGTCATGGGTTCAAATCACATCACTACACTTGGGATCTCTTTTCACTCTCATTTTTTTAAACAGTTTTTTTAAACTATCTTGAATTTGGGGGGGGAGGGGGGTGTCCTACCCAAATTTCAAGCACATCAATGGAAACAACACAATTTTGATTTTATGAGTGTGGTCCTAGTTTTATCGAGATGCAATTCTTTACATATTTACCATGGTTCTTACAATTTCTTGACCAATAAACATAGGTGTCTGATATTGGACTCTCTCCATATTTCAACAACACAGGCCCTCATAGTCCAACACTACATTTGCCTCACACCTCAACACAACACTGTCACATCCCTACTCTACATTACAACCCCTCACATCACCAGTACAAGCAGCATGCAAAGTGCAAAACTCCGGCCTTGGCAGCTTAATGGGCCATACACTAACAATTTGTCTAGACTTTTTCCTGTAGACTTAACCAAACCATATAATAGAAGCTCAAACCTCAACACTTTCAATTTGGATGCAATCAGGCAGGCCCTTGCACTACATAGAAAATGTCAATCGGAAGGATAAAGTCTTCTCTAAATCTTACAGTGTGGATGGCCCTTTTGTCTGTAGGCACCCACACAAAACAAAAAAACACATGTTCAATTCTAATGTATTTATTTATTTGAGAATGACAGCAGAAGGAGGGATGCAGCAAAAGAATATTGTCACTCTCCAGTCCGTGTGCCTTTACAGCGCCAGACCACGATCTTTGCTCCATGGCTACGGGATTCTGATGTCTTCCACAACTTCCGGCAGAGTTCAGAATCCATTCTGCACCTCTACCAGCTCATAGGGGACAGGCATGGCAAGGTTGCTGGGCAGCTTCCAAGCCACTTTCGAAGTTCCAGGGTGTTCATGTTGGTCATTGGCCATGTGCCTTACCAAATATCCACTGACCACAAAAGAAAATGAGTGGAGTCCATCAAGGTGGGTTTCTACCACCTACACCCGCAAGCAGTACCACTCCTGGAAAAATAAAACAAAGGATAAGACATTTCATTATGAAAATCACATCTTAATGCCTGTTTGCTTCATTCTGAACTTCATTTAATTTCGACATCACGAGTGAAATAACACATTTTATGCCAACTTACACAAACCAGAAATCATTAATGTAAACATTTGAATACACACCTGTGACGCCAGACAGCCCATCACCACAGGCTTCCCATGGTACGTGCCATGATTCCAAGATGTTGATGTTCTGGAAAATTACAACACCATAAGATACCAAGCAGCCGTTCATGTTATCAATAACTACACAGGTGGCATAGACACAAATAAACACCTGCCAGCTCTTCTCAGCCCTTTACACTATTCACAATACCAACATGTTTATGGTTAGAGGTGCATGTTTTTGCTCAAGTAACACAATTTTACCAATGTTGACTACACTTTATCTACAATGGCAAGTGTCATTGGCAGATGATAATCACCCTCTGTCTCCCTGTGAGTGGCACCTCTGCTAACTAGCTAATTAATACACATGCCCTATCTTGACCGGTTACAGTACTTACATGTAAAGTGGCTAGCAACCAGGGTATTCCGGGTGGCCATACCGGCAGCGGTGCTCCGCCGCCTGGGGGCCGCCGGCTGACGGACCTCTGGCTCCCTCTCCTCCGTCAGCTCCCAAGAATCATCCCGGGCAACGCACATGTTGTGCAACACGCAGCACGCCAGGATGATCTTGGAAGCCTTTGTAGGAGAGTACAGGAGTTCACCCCCAGGCCGGGCCAAGCAGAGAAACCGGGACTTGAGAAGACCTATGGTCAACTCAATGATACTCCGGCTTCTCCGCAAGGCCCTGTTGTAATTCCTCTCTGCTGGGCCCTGGGGGTACCTGATTGGAGCCATCAGCCACGTCAGCTGCGGGTAACCAGCATCCCCTGAAAAATAAGAAAAATATACATTAGTTCTTCCTATCATGTGACTTTAGATGACTCCTCAAAATGGGAGACAATTAGGCATTTTACTAAACAACCTGCTCGTCTGTTTGCAAAAAATCATATGAAACATCTCAACTCTGTCTAACTGCCTAAATCACTAATACAAATGGGAAAAAGGACACACAAAGTGGTGGGTTTCTCTTGCAAGTTCCAACTTGGCCCCTATTTTGTTCCTATTACATTAGCCTAGGTCTTACTTCTGGAATATATCTGCAACTAGAGTGAGGAAACCAATATTGACTCACTTATGCAAAGTACTTTGGGGATATGGCAATACCATTGGAATCATTTGTAGGTTTTCTTTGGGTGGCTAGAGGACACCATTTACACATTGGTTAACCACCTTCATTGGATTCAAAGACAACTTTGCAAATCTTTCTTTTGTGAGCTGCTAAGCTGCTGATCTGGTTGTGTGTGAACAGCCTGACAACTAATAACACATCCATTTTAGGTAGGCTTTGCTTAAATCAGGGTGTACACCGATGTAGCTTATTCCTATGTCTATGTAATCTTACAGTTTATGTTGTTAAGACAAAATACTTTACCAATAAGCCACCCTTCGGGCATTTGTCCACTTTCAAACACCTCGTACAGAGTACTTGTTCTTAACATACTGGAATCATGGCACGACCCTGGGTGACCAGTGTTGACACTCATGATGCGCTGTTTGGCGTCACACACTAATTGGACGTTCACAGAGTGGTACTGCTTGCGGTTCCGGTATTCACTTTCGTGGCTCCTTGGGGGCCTAATGGCTATGTGGGTGCCATCGATTGCCCCTAGGATTTGCGGCATGTGTGCCCGCCGGTAGAAACCCAACTTGACTTCATTCCACTCATTTTCATTCTGTGGCCAGTGGATAAAATTGGGCACTATATCCACTATGGCATTAATGACCAACATGAACACCCTTGAAACTGTGGGCTGGCTAATGCCCATGATACTTCCCGAAGTGGCTTGGAAGCTGCCACGCCCTAAAATATACAAAGTGGCCAGCAATCTGGCCATGCCGGGCACCGCATGGCCGCGCTGTGTGTCCGGGTCAATTTTCTCTGCTATGAGCTGGTAGAGGTGTAGAATAGTTCCTCGCTCGAGCCGGAACTTCCTCCTGACATCAGAATCCCGCAGCTTGTCCAAATAGATCCTTGGAGCAAAAATGCGTGGCTGGCGAGGTAAGGGCACACGGACTGGAGGTGCTGCTGCTGGAGGTGCTGCTGCTGCTGCTGCTGCAGCTTCCCCACCTTCTGCTGCCTCCTGTGCCAGGGCCTCCTCAAACAAGGCACCAATAAATGCCAGCATTGCACCATCTAATGCGTCTGGGATATCGTCCTCCATTTTGAACGCGCATATTCGCGAATGCGCAGATATATATAGAAACGGCCGCTAATTATCACACCTGTGAGCCAGCTATAAAAGGAGCACATGGCCAATATGGCTGCTGGATGTTATAGATCGATGTTTCTTATGTGCTAGCAAGACCCTGTGACCCACAACCTACATTATCTGGAGGTAAGACAATTGTATCTCTCTCTCCCAAAAAAAAGGAAGGAGACAATTTGTACTTATCTTGGGTGTGCTTAAGTTGTCTATGGTGAATCCCCTCCAACCCACAATAGCTTGGGAACCCCTCAAGTGTCTTTTAATCATTGGCAGTTGGCCCCATGTGCATGTGGTTTGGACATGTGTTTTCTCATGTTTGTTAAAGGTGTGCAGTCTAGATTTGGCATCTAAACCTGCCCCCTTACCTTCCCAGCTTCCAAAGACACCATTTTTGCTTTCCTGATAACTGTAATTTATTATGTGCACGTATGTAGGTCATGCGATTTCTCATGTATGTTTAATGTTTGCAGCCTCCTTTTGCCTATAAAGGATTACACCACCACCACCACCACCACTGTGTTTGTGCCATTAGGTAAGTGTTTGGAGGGCCTCGTGTGATTTGTACCCCTATGCGTTTTCTTATGTGTATTTTTTGTACATTTCTTTGCAGCCTCTTCTGCTCTTTGCCACCACCACCACCACCACTGTGTTTGTGCCATTAGGTAAGTGTTTGGAGGGCCTCGTGTGATTTGTACCCCTATGCGTTTTCTTATGTGTATTTTTTGTACATTTCTTTGCAGCCTCTTCTGCTCTTTAACACCACCACCACCACCACCACCACCACTGTGTTTGTGCCATTAGGTAAGTGTTTGGAGGGCCTCGTGTGATTTGTACCCCTATGCGTTTTCTTATGTGTATTTTTTGTACATTTCTTTGCAGCCTCTTCTGCTCTTTAACACCACCACCACCACCACCACCACCACTGTGTTTGTGCCATTAGGTAAGTGTTTGGAGGGCCTCGTGTGATTTGTACCCCTATGCGTTTTCTTATGTGTATTTTTTGTACATTTCTTTGCAGCCTCTTCTGCTCTTTGCCACCACCACCACCACCACTGTGTTTGTGCCATTAGGTAAGTGTTTGGAGGGCCTCGTGTGATTTGTACCCCTATGCGTTTTCTTATGTGTATTTTTTGTACATTTCTTTGCAGCCTCTTCTGCTCTTTAACACCACCACCACCACCACCACCACCACTGTGTTTGTGCCATTAGGTAAGTGTTTGGAGGGCCTCGTGTGATTTGTACCCCTATGCGTTTTCTTATGTGTATTTTTTGTACATTTCTTTGCAGCCTCTTCTGCTCTTTGCCACCACCACCACCACCACCACCACCACTGTGTTTGTGCCATTAGGTAAGTGTTTGGAGGGCCTCGTGTGATTTGTACCCCTATGAGTTTTCTTATGTGTTTTTTTTTTACATTTCTTTGCAGCCTCTTCTGCTCTTTGCCACCACCACCACCACCACCACTGTGTTTGTGCCATTAGGTAAGTGTTTGGAGGGCCTCGTGTGATTTGTACCCCTATGAGTTTTCTTATGTGTTTTTTTTTTACATTTCTTTGCAGCCTCTTCTGCTCTTTGCCACCACCACCACCACCACCACCACCACCACTGTGTTTGTGCCATTAGGTAAGTGTTTGGAGGGCCTCGTGTGATTTGTACCCCTATGAGTTTTCTTATGTGTTTTTTTTTTACATTTCTTTGCAGCCTCTTCTGCTCTTTGCCACCACCACCACCACCACCACCACCACCACTGTGTTTGTGCCATTAGGTAAGTGTTTGGAGGGCCTCGTGTGATTTGTACCCCTATGAGTTTTCTTATGTGTTTTTTTTTTACATTTCTTTGCAGCCTCTTCTGCTCTTTGCCACCACCACCACCACCACCACCACCACTGTGTTTGTGCCATTAGGTAAGTGTTTGGAGGGCCTCGTGTGATTTGTACCCCTATGCGTTTTCTTATGTGTTTTTTTTGTACATTTCTTTGCAACCTCTTCTGCTTTTTTTGCCACCACCACCACCACCACCGTGTTTGTGCCATTAGGTAAGTGTTTGGAGGGCCTCGTGTGATTTGTACCCATATGCGTTTTCTTATGTGTTTTTTTTTTTCCTTTTCTTTGCAGCCTCTTCTGCTCTTTGCCCACTACTACCACCACCACCACGACCAAGTCTGTTTGTGCCATTAGGTAAGTGTGTTCTGTAACTGTTCACTAATTATACTGTATATGAAGAGCAATCTGCAAATCCTGTTTTTTCTGTTTTCTCTTTTGTCATTTCAGATTTAGGAGTTTGGGGCTCTTTGCTGCTGCTGGACAGCCAGATTCTCTGCCCACCTCGTGCTCCCATGGCCCCACCCACTGGAAGGATGAGAAGGGCCAGGGGGGCCAGGGGGGCCAGGGGGGCCAGGGGGGGCAGGGGGGGCAGGGGGGGCAGGGTGGGCAGATCGTCTGGCTCTGGTGTGAGGGAGGCTCCAGCTGTATCCATGAGGGAGTCCACCATCCCCATCCCGGAGGAGGAAGCCGGGGGAGGTGTTAACACACCAAGTGGACAAGCTGGCTCTTCTGACAGTAGTCCTGGAGCGGGTCCGTCCACCAGAGTCAGCTTGTCCACATTACCCCGGCTTCCCCGTTTCACCCACAATCAGTGCTGTGCCCTGGTCCACGCCTATATGGCCAGATATCAGGCGATACATGGGACCAGGGCCGCGTCTTACTCAGTAACAGAGAAGAACAGATTGTGGGATGAAATCCGGGATGCTGTAAATGCACTGGGTGAAGCACCTCGCCACCGTGACAGTGTGCGGAAGAAGGTCAACGACATCTGTGGGTCCGTTCGGAAGAAGCTAATTGCATGGGCTGCGGAGGGTCTTTATGACCGTCAAGGTCGGCTGGATGAACGTGCACGAAGTTCTCTCTGGGATTATCAATTACCTTTCTTGAACATCATAGGACCCGATACCATCTTTCCCAGAGAGGACTTAGATTCGGATGCTTTGCACCGAGGTAGGATATTATCTTGGATGTCAATTGTGTGAGTTGTTTGGAAAAGATTAACTACTATCCTATGTGTGACATTAAGAGAATGTGATACTTGCCCTTCCAATTGTCCTTTTTTTGTTTTCCCCAACCTGCAATTTGTTCATCTGTAGCACGGATCTCAGCCCCTCCACAGCCCATGCAGCTTGGCGAACCAGACGGACTCACAGGTGTTGACATCAGTGCTGACCCTCCTCCTGGTAGGTCCAATATCATACTGTGCCAAACAATGTAGATGTTTTTTTTTGGCCAAGATAGCTCATATTGCTATGTCCTTTACAGAAGATCCGCAGCAGGGAACACACCCAGTGCAGCTAGGCCTGGAGGAAGGTGTTGGTATGTCTAGTCAAATAATGTTTTTTTGAATCTTATTAACCCCATTAACACACATGTTTTTTCTTAGGAAAGAGTGTTGCCTTTTAGATGTTTACCCTGCAAAACACAGTTGACAGCATTAATGGGTGCCGTCATTAGTAGGCAGACCAAGCCTTCTTAACCTTTGGGAGGGTTTAGCAAGTGTCCTATGAGCCCAGGAAAGCACTTTTGAATGTTTGGCCTCAATGCTTCATTCATGAAGCTAGGAGGGCAATCTGGCCATAATCATTACTGACTAAGGTTATGTACTAAACATGTTTTTTTTTTTTTTTTTTTAAAAGAACATCAGGCCCCTCTTGACGTTGCAGCTGGAGTTGGATCAGGAGCTGGCGACGATTCTGCATCCAGTGCTGTGGTATGTGATATAAGGGAACAAGGTGCACATGTAACATTTCAATGGTAGCATTGATTTTGGACTAGATGTGGCTTACATTGTGTGTGTTAAATTAGTGCTATGACATTCTGACGATGCACCAGCACAACAAGAGTTCTATCTTGAACATCAGGGAATTATGTTATAATTTGGTGTGCCACTAATGTTCCAAAAACATCCAGGATCTTTAAAGTCCGGCCCGTCTTTGATTTTCCAGGTCCAAATTCATGGGTATCGTTTGGTTGGGTTGTCCTGTAGCCGATTGATGGCAAGATTTTAGACAACATACGTAGATGTATAAAGTCATTGGTGTAGTAACAGATTTACCAAAAGCATAAACAACCTACCACACCAGGGTTAATTGGGAACACCTTCATGTTGAATCTTTTTTGCCTTTGTCATATTAGTCACACCAATATAATATGTACCCATTATCAGAAGTGTTGCTAGCTTGGATAATCTTACAATGAACAAGTACTCATTAGAAGCACATCAAACTTTTCAACGTTCTGCTTGGGGTGTTAAGTTGTCAAACTAATCTGAAATATTTAGTCATGATGTTTGATAATGATTTGGTCTATTTCTTCTGCTTTCAGGTAGCCTTAGATGCAGAGGGATTGTCACCTACCCAACTTCGTCCATCTATGCTGGATGTAGCCGAGAGGCTGCTTGATGAGTATCAGGTCCAAAATGAGTTAAGGAGGCGTACTCAGCAATCTACTGAGGCAGTACGTCTGCTCGGGCTCATACAGGAATCTGTAGCAACAATGGTACAGGTTCACCAGGATATGTTACAGGTTCAACAGGATATGCGTAACAGCTTGGTAAGTTTAGCAGACCAGCATCAACGGGATCGGCAAAGTGTTGACACTCAGGTGCTGGCCACACGCCAATGCCTGTTTGGATCTGAAGATGCCCCATTGGCAGAGCCCTCCCAAACATCTCACTCACCTGCCACTGCAGGTTGTGGTAGTGGGAGGGTAATGCCAGTGTTGGCCACTTGTCAGGCAGCTGGGGATGGGACAATTCCTCCTGTAGCCACTCCTAGCACTTCACACTCCGTTCGGACTCCCACACCCCTCAATGAGCAATCCTCCTGCACAACCTCAATGCGCACTGGTTCCACAGTACCCCTTCCACCTGACTACATTCCCTCCACACCTTTATCACTTCACTCCTCCCCAGGCCGTTCTTCTTTTTTGTCACCAATGCGACATGTCGTTTGCCCCCGCACCGTGGACCACAACAAACAATCAACCACCACTCCCCACACATCTTCACAACCCTTGCACCACCAGCAGCATCAAATAGCCTTGGAGCAGCAACGATCCCATCTCATGGTAATGGCACACGTTGCCCAAATGCTTAGGCTGACCCCAGAGCAGATGACACTATTGGCCGAACATCTTCTGTCTGGGACATTTCCAACGTTCAACACCCTGCATCATCAGCAGCCTCAGACAGAAGATATGATCCTAATGGGCCACTTGAGCACAACTCTACAGTTAACCCCAGACCAGATGGAACTCTTGGCACACCATTTGATGGCAGGAAACTTAACAATGCTCACCACACTGCTTCAGGCACGACCACCAACTTGATTTTTTGTTTTTTTGTTTAATTTGGTTTAGTTTTGTTAATGATTTACATTGGCCAATTTTTTGGGCCATTTTTTTTTTTAATTTGAGGGTGGCACAATATGATTTATTATAGTGCTTCTTTTGGGGATGAAATAAAATTTTATGCAAAATGATTAGTTTGTGTTTGCTCTTTGGTTTTTTAGGAGTGTTGGTGGCCAAGTAATGGCCCTGGTTAATGTAGGCATTTATACACACGTGCTTCTCTATCTCCAAACATATGATTTCATGTAAATTTAGATAACTCAATGTTCACATAACGACCCAAGAAAAGGTCTCCCTTCAAATGTAGCTTCAAAACAAGTCTCAAGGCTAACATAAACCAAAGCCAACATACTAACAATTACAGACCACACCACTCAAGTAAACAAATACAACACAAAAGACATTCGATGTGTACACCAAAAAGAAAACTTGGGTAATAAAATAAATGTTTTAATAACACATGTGGGTGTCTACCAACTGTAGCGTACAAAAAATATATTACAATATATAATAGAATGAACTAAATTGCCAATGTAACATTTGTGTTGCAAAGAGCAACATACTTAAATTTAATTTAGATAAACATTTTAAACATTTTTTATGTTTTGACATCATTTTTTGGAAGGTTTGCACAAAAACAATTCTTTTTTGTAAACATTTGTGTTTTTTTCCGTTGCCATAAAAACAACAAGGCTTATTTGTAAACATTTGTGGTTTTGTCGGTTGCCATAAAAACAACAAGGCTTATTTGTAAACATTTTTGGTTTAGTTTG
Organism: Pelophylax lessonae; assembly: GCF_965119305.1. Lineage (NCBI taxonomy): Eukaryota > Metazoa > Chordata > Amphibia > Anura > Ranidae > Pelophylax > Pelophylax lessonae. The sequence goes on along the minus strand of NC_138771.1, from coordinate 486,743,372 downwards.
TTACCAAAAACAACAAGGCTTTTTTGTAAACATTTTTGGTTTAGTTTGTTACCAAAAACAACAAGGCTTTTTTGTAAACATTTTTGGTTTAGTTTGTTACCAAAAACAACAAGGCTTTTTTGTAAACATTTGTGGTTTTGTCCGTTGCCATAAAAACAACAAGGCTTTTTTGTAAACATTTGTGGTTTTGTCCGTTGCCATAAAAACAACAAGGCTTTTTTGTAAACATTTGTGGTTTTGTCCGTTGCCATAAAAACAACAAGGCTTATTTGTAAACATTTGTGGTTTTGTCGGTTGCCATAAAAACAACAAGGCTTATTTGTAAACATTTTTGGTTTAGTTTGTTACCAAAAACAACAAGGCTTTTTTGTAAACATTTTTGGTTTAGTTTGTTACCAAAAACAACAAGGCTTTTTTGTAAACATTTTTGGTTTAGTTTGTTACCAAAAACAACAAGGCTTTTTTGTAAACATTTGTGGTTTTGTCCGTTGCCATAAAAACAACAAGGCTTTTTTGTAAACATTTGTGGTTTTGTCCGTTGCCATAAAAACAACAAGGCTTTTTTGTAAACATTTTTGGTTTAGTTTGTTACCAAAAACAACAAGGCTTTTTTGTAAACATTTTTGGTTTTGTCCGTTGCCATAAAAACAACAAGGCTTTTTTGTAAACATTTTTGGTTTAGTTTGTTACCAAAAACAACAAGGCTTTTTTGTAAACATTTTTGGTTTAGTTTGTTACCAAAAACAACAAGGCTTTTTTGTAAACATTTGTGGTTTTGTCCGTTGCCATAAAAACAACAAGGCTTTTTTGTAAACATTTGTGGTTTTGTCCGTTGCCATAAAAACAACAAGGCTTATTTGTAAACATTTTTGGTTTAGTTTGTTACCAAAAACAACAAGGCTTTTTTGTAAACATTTTTGGTTTAGTTTGTTACCAAAAACAACAAGGCTTTTTTGTAAACATTTTTGGTTTAGTTTGTTACCAAAAACAACAAGGCTTTTTTGTAAACATTTGTGGTTTAGTTTGTTACCAAAAACAACAAGGCTTTTTTGTAAACATTTTTGGTTTAGTTTGTTACCAAAAACAACAAGGCTTTTTTGTAAACATTTTTGGTTTAGTTTGTTACCAAAAACAACAAGGCTTTTTTGTAAACATTTTTGGTTTAGTTTGTTACCAAAAACAATAAGGCTTTTTTGTAAACATTTGTGGTTTTGTCCGTTGCCATAAAAACAACAAGGCTTTTTTGTAAACATTTGTGGTTTTGTCCGTTGCCATAAAAACAACAAGGCTTATTTGTAAACATTTTTGGTTTAGTTTGTTACCAAAAACAACAAGGCTTTTTTGTAAACATTTTTGGTTTAGTTTGTTACCAAAAACAACAAGGCTTTTTTGTAAACATTTTTGGTTTAGTTTGTTACCAAAAACAACAAGGCTTTTTTGTAAACATTTGTGGTTTAGTTTGTTACCAAAAACAACAAGGCTTTTTTGTAAACATTTTTGGTTTAGTTTGTTACCAAAAACAACAAGGCTTTTTTGTAAACATTTTTGGTTTAGTTTGTTACCAAAAACAACAAGGCTTTTTTGTAAACATTTGTGGTTTTGTCCGTTGCCATAAAAACAACAAGGCTTTTTTGTAAACATTTGTGGTTTTGTCCGTTGCCATAAAAACAACAAGGCTTATTTGTAAACATTTTTGGTTTAGTTTGTTACCAAAAACAACAAGGCTTTTTTGTAAACATTTTTGGTTTAGTTTGTTACCAAAAACAACAAGGCTTTTTTGTAAACATTTGTGGTTTTGTCCGTTGCCATAAAAACAACAAGGCTTTTTTGTAAACATTTGTGGTTTTGTCCGTTGCCATAAAAACAACAAGGCTTTTTTGTAAACATTTGTGGTTTTGTCCGTTGCCATAAAAACAACAAGGCTTTTTTGTAAACATTTGTGGTTTAGTTTGTTACCAAAAACAACAAGGCTTTTTTGTAAACATTTTTGGTTTAGTTTGTTACCAAAAACAACAAGGCTTTTTTGTAAACATTTTTGGTTTAGTTTGTTACCAAAAACAACAAGGCTTTTTTGTAAACATTTGTGGTTTTGTCCGTTGCCATAAAAACAACAAGGCTTTTTTGTAAACATTTGTGGTTTTGTCCGTTGCCATAAAAACAACAAGGCTTTTTTGTAAACATTTGTGGTTTTGTCCGTTGCCATAAAAACAACAAGGCTTATTTGTAAACATTTGTGGTTTTGTCGGTTGCCATAAAAACAACAAGGCTTATTTGTAAACATTTTTGGTTTAGTTTGTTACCAAAAACAACAAGGCTTTTTTGTAAACATTTTTGGTTTAGTTTGTTACCAAAAACAACAAGGCTTTTTTGTAAACATTTTTGGTTTAGTTTGTTACCAAAAACAACAAGGCTTTTTTGTAAACATTTGTGGTTTTGTCCGTTGCCATAAAAACAACAAGGCTTTTTTGTAAACATTTGTGGTTTTGTCCGTTGCCATAAAAACAACAAGGCTTTTTTGTAAACATTTTTGGTTTAGTTTGTTACCAAAAACAACAAGGCTTTTTTGTAAACATTTTTGGTTTTGTCCGTTGCCATAAAAACAACAAGGCTTTTTTGTAAACATTTTTGGTTTAGTTTGTTACCAAAAACAACAAGGCTTTTTTGTAAACATTTTTGGTTTAGTTTGTTACCAAAAACAACAAGGCTTTTTTGTAAACATTTGTGGTTTTGTCCGTTGCCATAAAAACAACAAGGCTTTTTTGTAAACATTTGTGGTTTTGTCCGTTGCCATAAAAACAACAAGGCTTATTTGTAAACATTTTTGGTTTAGTTTGTTACCAAAAACAACAAGGCTTTTTTGTAAACATTTTTGGTTTAGTTTGTTACCAAAAACAACAAGGCTTTTTTGTAAACATTTTTGGTTTAGTTTGTTACCAAAAACAACAAGGCTTTTTTGTAAACATTTGTGGTTTTGTCCGTTGCCATAAAAACAACAAGGCTTTTTTGTAAACATTTGTGGTTTTGTCCGTTGCCATAAAAACAACAAGGCTTTTTTGTAAACATTTTTGGTTTAGTTTGTTACCATAAAAACAACAAGGCTTTTTTGTAAACATTTGTGGTTTTGTCCGTTGCCATAAAAACAACAAGGCTTTTTTGTAAACATTTGTGGTTTTGTCCGTTGCCATAAAAACAACAAGGCTTTTTTGTAAACATTTGTGGTTTTGTCCGTTGCCATAAAAACAACAAGGCTTTTTTGTAAACATTTTTTTTTTGGTTGCCAAAAACAAGGCTTTTTTTTGTTTTTTTTGTTTTTTTGGGTCCCAAAAAAAGGGTTTTTTTATAAATTTTTATATTTTTTTTGGTGGCCAAAAACAAGGCTTTTTTTGTTTTTTTTGTTTTTTTTGGGTCCCAAAAAAAGGGTTTTTTTATAAATTTTTATATTTTTTTTGGTGGCCAAAAACAAGGCTTTTTTTTTTTTTGTTTTTTTGGGTCCCAAAAAAAGGGTTTTTTTATAAATTTTTATATTTTTTTTGGTTGCCAAAAACAAGGCTTTTTTTTTTTTTTTTTTTTTTTTTTTGGGTCCCAAAAAAAGGGTATTTTTTTAAACTGTTTTTGATTTTTTTGTTAGATTTTTGTTTATAATGGGCAACAATTACAAATGTGTCATTTCTTTGTGTTGCAACGTGCAACATAAGTAAACAAACAACAAAAAAAAAAAAAAGGATCTTTTTAAAGGTGTGACATTCCTAACGAATGGCTCCTTAGGGTCTGGATCCACGCCACAAAGGTGTTCCAAATATAGAATTCGGTCTCCGCACCACCTCATATAATCCAGGAGGACCTCGTAGGTGAGGTGGGTGTGCCCTGGGTAGAAAAAAACATGACAATTAGTTTTAGGCAAAATGATCCAAACAAGGATTGTAATTAATGTGCCTCAACAAATATGCTTAGGAGTCTATTGGTTGGCTTTTATCAACACTCTGAAGCAAATATGCTAAATTGCTGTTGTAAACCTTAAACTCAAACTTTCACAGCAAATTGTTCAAAAGGTTACATAAGATGGCTTGGAATGTTAGTAGCAGTTCCACCAAAGCTAAGTAAAATGCTTTTCTGCATGTAAACACAAGCAATCATTTTGAAGAATGTAAGGTGTTTTGGGTTCAATTGGTCAACACGATACATGTGCACACATTTATCTCTATCACCATTGGAATCTGTGGAGCGTTCTCTCTCACTCTTACTGTCTATAGATTGAACCTGACACATAGTAGAGACTCACCCTTAGGAATTTTGAGGGCCAGTTCTGGACGGAGCAGATGTGTCTGCTCCCCTGATCTCCTTTCCGCCATCCCAGCTGTGTTAAGAGAGAAGAAAAAGTTTATCAACAAATGGACTCACGCTAACTGTAGGTTACGCAGTCATGAAAACGCTCTAACACCCACTCATTACCCCTCCACATTTCCCTGAAAGTTTTATTTAGACATTGATATGGTGGTGATGCAGATTTGTACAGTGCAAGCGTCATTCTTCTGGGTGAAGCTTGTAGCGTTAAGGATACGTACTCCCTGCTTTTGTGCTGATTGTGTTTTTCTGATGTTTTTGGTGCCTCAGCCCTGCCTGTTCTAAGTGTTGGAAACATATCATTTTGGGAGGGCTGCGGAAAACTAATCAGGTTAGACTTACACTCTCTAGGTTTTTGGGGACAAGAGAAATAACAATCCTCCTTTTTACATGGCCCCTGTACACACCTCTAGGCACCTCCCTCCTGTTGTTTGACCCCACAGCAGGCAGCTTGCTATGGAGGCACATGAGATGAAGCCAAGCACCCTGTGCCTGTTCAGGCACTAGGCTGTGAGCCAGCCTTGCCCCCCTCCCTTCCAATGGTCTCAATGATTAGGAGTGACAGCATCAGGAGGCAATATTGGCATGCTGTCACCTCAGTTAAGGAGGAGGGGGAGTCTGTTCCAGACAAGTATTAGTGCAAAAATTTGGACCGTAAAAAATGGTCCCAGTAAGTCTTAGGGGGAATATGCACACCTATCACTTGGAATACTAATGCATAGAATGCATTCACATAAAGAACCTGCTGCCTTTAGAGGAACTTGAAGCCTGAGCGGGGACATACACAGTTAGCATTTCTCCACTTACTAAGTAGACACATTCCTGGAAAAGCACACAACTTACCATCATCAGTTTTTTTTTGGGCCCCCGAAGTTGATGGCGTGGCTGGCTCGGGAGAAACTGCACAAAAAGAACACAAATTGTGAACTGGAATGTGGTACATTACCGAGGAAGAGTATTTATGAAAGATTGACAAACACACATTTTCAGTGTTGACTAAATCAGGACATGATTAAATTACAATGTCCACAAAAAATTGACAAGTACAAAGCACACCATTTCCAATGTAGAGAAACTAACACCAATTTAGAATAGGGTGGCTTGAGATAACTTACAAAAGATAACATGTCCTGTAAAGCTCCCCAAAACCACCTTGCAAACATGAAGGTTAAGCAAGAGTGTTTCATGACCAACCTTCCTGTCACATATAGCAAAACTACACTTGCTTAGACTCCAACTTAGATTATCCTAGATACACATCATCCTAGCACACACAATTCATGTGAGAATCTAATTTTAGGTACTTACAGACTAGTTCAGGGGAGCCTGGAGTGGGGGAGGATGGGGGAGACCCTACATGGGGGGATGGTGTCCCTTCATGGGGGGATGGCGTCGTATCTCCTAGAAACACAAAGACACAAATACAATCCTTTAACCAAAGCTATTTGATAAAGGCACACAGAAAGTAGTTGGGAAACATTGAAGGTAGTAGTTACTTTGGACTGGGTAAGCAGCAGCCCCTCTTCCCCAGTCCTCCACAACTAACATCCTCAATGTCAGCTGCTACATAACCCCAATGGCAAAATATAGCTATTACAGCCCTTAGATTTCCCAGGACACATTGAACACACAAACACATGTAGAATACTTACTTCCCATTTGAGGAGAGCCCAGGTCCTCATCCGCTTGAGACCAATTGGCCTCTTCTTGGGCACCAATGTGTTCCTGGCCCGGATCCAGGCGACTTGGCCCTGCCTGAGGCTCCTCTCTTGCTGAAGTTACATCAACCACAAAAGAAAACAAAACAAACAATCATTCCTCCAAGTTCGACCTAATACACAACACACCAGCACATCCACATTACTTACAGGGGGCCTGAGAAGGCTGAGCCTCCACATCCTGATCACTGGTTTCTAAAATAAAAGAAAAACATTATATATTATTTATGGACACAAATAGGCAGTAACCTCTCATCATGCTAGCACCATACTCAATGCCCCTACAATTCAGAACATAGAAGTGCACTTACACCAATGAGATGCATTGACCATGTTTTAAAACAGGAGGGCACCATGCAAATTAAGCGGGCGCCTAAGGCCTCGCACCTACAGGGGCCTTGCGGCCAGTGGCGGAGCACCAACATTTCGAAGGGCGCAGTCAGGGAAATCTCCCAAGTAAAAGATTGCTTTCAATCCTCGGATCAAAAAGTTGCAGCAGTGTGCTGCAGTCCCTTCACTGCGTCTGCCAGGTGTCTGTTGTCCGCTGACACTTACTCCTCCTTCTCTGCCTGGGGATTGTCCGTCTGATCATGTTATCCTAAGATGTGGAGGAATCGGTAGGTGTGTACCTGCACCAGTAGGAAGTGACTGGCCGGTCAACTCACTCTGCTATCATCAGTTGTTGCTCTGGGAGGAGAGCTCCGCCCTGGACCCGGAACATACAGGTAACCAGGCCCAGACTTGATATTTTGCAGGCTGGTCATAGATTTGTTGTGTCCACTATGCAAAGTGGTTGAGTAGCCCCAGGGAAGTTGGAAGAGTCTGAAAATGGTTGGTGGAGGAGGAGGAGAAGAAGGCCCTGGGTGGCTGGGGGACAAGGAGAGGGCCCCTGGGGGTTTTCTAGAGGAGGAAAGATCCACAATGACGCCAGAGTCAATTGCCAAGGAAGAGAGTGGAGCTGAGCAAGTCCTGCCTATCTGACATGAAAGCCAAACATGGTGTAGATGGAGCCCTTTGCCCTACACAATGACAGCACCAGAGGTGGAAGGTGAGTGGTAGCGGGTCTTTGACATTATAGAGCATATGGACTCTGTCCATTATTGGTAGTTTTGTTTGGAGTTGTCCTTTAGATGTTTAACTGTGTTGTTTTTGACCCGAGCTGTGAGGGACTGAGGTATGACAGCCCACTATGCTGAGACTTATAGTGCCCTAGAATGTTGAGGACTGAGGAATCCTTAGTCCCTAACAGAGGGCACTACAAGTCTTAGCATAGCAGGCAGTATTTCCTCATTCCCCTACAGAGAGGATTACAAGTCCAAGCAGGTAGCCTTCTGCAGTGGGACTTGTTGTGCCCTTGACTGTGGTGGACTGAGGAAGGGAAGTGTAAGAGGGTCTCTGTAAGCTCAGATGTATGGGGGAGCTTTGGGGAACACAGAGTTCCCTTTTACACCAGAGTCCCCAGCTTCCCCCCTCAAATAATGGTTCCCAAACTCTCCTTATATCAGAGTCTTCACACTTCCCTCTTACAGTGTAGTAAGTCTGGAGACTCCGATGTAAAGGGGGCTCTGTAAAATGTGATTAGAGATTAGAAATTTCTAACATTTTTATTTTCTACTTACGATCCACAATTTTCAGCTGCTCAAATGGCTCGCTGCCTCTGACTGCATATTGGAGTGTGGCCGTCCTCCTCCTCCCCTTCTTCACCAAAAGCACAAGAGGGTGCCGTCCGTCCGCTTTGGCTAGAAGCAGAAGAAAAAAAAAAAACATAAAAAATACGAATGTACATAGTAGTATTAAAGGTTGTGAAGAGACACTTGATGGAGGTAGGAAAGGTAGGAGCGAGAGGGAGGGGGGGGGGGGGTGTTGGTATTAGTGTTGTTGCATAGCTAAACACATGTCCACCTACCCAAAAAATTGTAACCTATCTGGTCACATGTAATGTATATTTTTACTTACCGGAGATTTGCTCCACAGCCTTTAGCAGGAGCTTGGGTGAGCGCCTTTTGGCATCACTCCAGGCCCGCTGCAGATCCACTATCTCAGGCAGAAACTGAAATCTCCGCTGCAGCCTCATCCGGAGACGACACATCATCTTGTGCTTTTGGTGAAGATGCGTATATACATTATCATACCCCCAGAGGAGGAGGAGCTGTGGAAAGAGCAGTGTATGTTTGAGTCCAAGTATGTCCAAAATAGTACAGTCTTCAAATAACATGCTAGGTCGTCTTTGAGATATTGTAGAACAAAGAATTCCATTTCTGGTGATACATATACATCGATGTCCAAATCTACCTCCATGACATAGGTTGCCCCACACTGGTGATTTCCTCTACATGATATAGCCATTTTCTCAATTGGCCTTTCATGACACACCCAGGGCCGCCATCAGGGGGGGACAGGCAGTCACTGTATTTACAACCTTATTGCTGTCCATTTAGCAGGGTGCAAGTAACTTTACACACATGTAGCATAGGTATCAACTTTTGTCACCATGTTAAAAGGACAGCAGTATGGGTAGCATTACAGTGACTGTTATTAGTCCAGGCTCACTAAACTAGCCAATGCTTGGAAAAGCAAGCCATGCAGATTGCTTTTCAGGTCCCTTTTAACATGAGCTGTCTGATTGGGTGTGGCTGTTAATTTTTGA